>NC_044032.1:523169080-523480777 GCF_901765095.1 Microcaecilia unicolor
CGCACCACCAATTATGTCAACCACAGACATGTCATTTAACTGCAGGCTTACATTAGTATTCCTGAACAGATTTGACACTTAATTCTGCTGTTATTGAATACTAGCTTTGTGCCCAGTTTTTTTGGTGTTTAACATTTAGCACACAAAAGTAGGGATGGGCGAATGGTCTTCCAATAGAGGACACACTTGGAGGTAGACAGAATATAATATCTTTATTGATATTTTCAACTGTATCAGGACTTGTCTATGAGATGAGTGTGGAATTCTGATATAGTTGACATTACCAATAAAGATATTATATTACTTCATTCTACCTACCTCCAAGTGTGTCCTCTGTATTCTTTTGGAAGACCACTCATCCATCCCTAGTAACATAGTAAATGATGGCAGATAAAGACCTATATGGTACATCCAGTCTGCCCAACAAGATAAACTCATTATATATACCTGAGTTTGATTTGTTCTTGCCATTTTCAGGGCATAAACCACAGAAGTCTGCCCAGTACTGTTCTTGTACTAAAATTTCTGAAGTTAACGTCAAAGCCCCTTAAAATTTACACTCCAGCCCATCAATATCTATTCAGTCACGATCAGGGCACAGACCGTAGAAGTCTGTCCAGCACTGGTTTTGCTTCCCAATTACTGGTATTGCCACCCAATCTCCGCTAAGATTCCGTGGATCCGTTCCTTCTACACAGGATTCCTTTGTGTTTATCCCATGCAGTTTTGAATTCTGTTACCGTTTTCATCTCCACCATCTCCCACAAGAGGGCAGCCCATTACTCCTGAGTCTGCCCCCCCTTCAACCTCAATTCATGTCCTCTAGTTCTACCTCCTTCCTGTCTCCGGAAAAGGTTTGTTTGCGGATTAATGCCTTTCAAATATTTGAATATCTGTATCAGGTCACCTCTGTTTCTTCTTTCCTCCTAGGTATACATGTTCAGGTCGGCAAGTCTCTCCTCGTATGGTTTGCAACACAAATCCCATACCATTTTTGTAGCTTTTCTTTGCACCGTTTCCAGTCTTTTTATATCTTTAGCAAGATATGGCCTACAAAACTGAACACAATACTCCAATTGGGGCCTCAGCAATGAATTGTAGGGCATCAACACTTCCTTTCTTCTGCTGGTTATACCCCTTTCTATGCAGCCTAGCATCCTTCTGGCCACAGCCGCCACCTTGTCACATTGTTTCTTCACCTTCAGATCCTCAGACACCATCACCCCAAAGTCTCTCTCCCGAGTCGAGCTTACTAATTTCTCCCCTCCTATCCAGTATCTCTCTTTTGGGTTTCTGCACCCCCAAGTGCATCACTCAGCATTTCTTGGAATTAAATTTTAACTAAATCAGTAATGCCAGGAAACCTTAAAACTTTTTTTTACTTTTTTTTTTTTCTTGCTGTGCTACTACTGTGTTTTACTTTTAATTTAATGTTACAGGTAAGAGCTCAGTCTTTAGTGCATTACATCAACCAAAGCCAACTATATGTAATTACACCAATCCACCACCATCGCACCATTATCCATTCTTGCCTACCACTGAAACATATTTAACTTAAAATGATGTTCTCTTAAATCTTATATAGAAGGCTAGTTTACTTAGCTTGAAATGGCTGTTATCTCGGTGCTGCGGTGCCTTTCTTTCGACTGGTGCTGGTCTTGATGTAATCTTCTACTTTATAAAATTTCACCATTGTGACTGCCCAAAATGTGAATCTTTAAACTGTGTATCCTGCTTTCTTATTCTCTTTTTTGTTCTCTACATGGTCCATGTTTCGCTAGATAATTGCGTCCTCAGAAGAACTTAACTCAGGCAGGAGGAAATGAGATCACAGGACTGGCCACCAGATTCGCGTCACCAACTGCGAGCATGCCCAGCCAACACAAACCACGCCCTGCTAGCTGATTGTAGGTAGCCTGAAAACCTGACTGGCTGGGGTGCCTCCAGGACCAGGTTTGGGAACCACTGGTATAGACCCTTAATGTCATACCTGGATAGCTAAACAGACATAGTTAGGACTGCCTTTTAGCTATCTGGATATCAGCACTGAATGTCTGCAATGCCTGAATAACTACCAGGTCTACTCTGCATTGGTGCTAACTGGATAGAGCTTCAGCAATCTACCCAAATATTTGGTAGCACTATCCAGGTAAGTGCCACTGAATATCTGGATTTGGACTGGTAACCAGTCTTCTCCAGTAAAATTGTTTTAAATAATCTACCTCACTGTCTTCTGAGTACCTACTTTTATGCGCATATACTCCCAGCAAATTTTACATGTACTATAAAATTGCCCTTCTTAATTGCTTACCTATCATGACCAGCCTGTATAAATAAACCAGATCATCTATTATACAGACCTGGAAAACTTCGGTAGAAGAGAACAGTTTAGTAATAGAACTATAGAGTACAACTATAGAAATGATAAGTAGTAGTAGTAGTTCAAATGACTTTTTATCCACTCGCCTCCACCTACCCTCCTCGCCTCCTTCCTGTACACATTAATTGATTTGATTTGCTTACTTTATTTTTTGTCTATTAGATTGTAAGCTCTTTGAGCAGGGACTGTCTTTCTTCTATGTTTGTGCAGCGCTGCGTACACCTTGTAGCGCTATAGAAATGGTAAATAGTAGTAACATAGTAGATGACGGCAGAAAAAGACCTGCGCGGTCCATCCAGTCTGCCCAACAAGATAAACTCACATGTGCTACTTTTTGTGTATACCTTACCTTGATTTGTACCTGTCCTTTTACGGGCACAGACCGTATAAGTCTGCCCAGCACTATCCCCACCTCCCAACCACCAGCCCCGCCTCCCACCACCGGTTCTGGCACAGACCGTATAAGTCTGCCCAGCACCATCTCCGTCTCCCGCCACAGGCTTTGCCACCAAATCTCGTCTAAGCTCCTTAGGATCCATTCCTTCTGAGCAGAATTCCTTTATGTTTATCCCACGCATGTTTGAATTCCGTTACCGTTTTCGTTTCCACCACCTCCCGCGGGAGGGCATTCCAAGCATCCACCACTCTCTCAGTGAAAAAATACTTCCTGACATTTTTCTTGAGTCTGCCCCCCTTCAATCTCATTTCATGTCCTCTCGTTCTACTGCCTTTGCATCTCCGGAAAAGGTTCGTTTGCAGATTAATACCTTTCAAATATTTGAACGTCTGTATCATATCACCCCTGTTTCTCCTTTCCTCCAGAGTTTACATGTTCAGGTCCGCAAGTCTCTCCTCATACGTCTTGTAACACAAATCCCATACCATCCTCGTAGCTTTTCTTTGCACCGCTTCAATTCTTTTTACATCCTTAACAAGATACGGCCTCCAGAATTGAACACAATACTCCAGGTGGGGCCTCACCAACGACTTATACAGTAGTAGTAGTAGTAGTTCTAATTTCCAAGGAAAGGAGAGTTAACTAGAAAGAGAGTGAACTGACTAGTATGCATTCTTTTAAATTCAAGATTACAAATTCAGTTTAAAAAAATCATGATAAGGACAATCCATGAGATGTAATGGACTGTAGATCCAAGATCCTTCCTGCAGCTGTGGAAACAAGAAATTGCATCAGAGGAGACGGGACACAGTTGCAGAAAGAATCTTGGTGCCTGCAGAGGAAGCCTGTTTACATTGCAGACCCTGTCCACAACCCAGGCCAGTACAGCAATACCATAATATTGCGTTAATTGGTCTGGTATTCAGATCAGTTAACTCAATATTAAAAATTTTAATCATGAGATTAATCAAGATTAAAATGCTTAAATCGTCTAACACCTCTACCTCATATAAACTAGTATTAAAAACACAGTAGTATCATATATTTGATCAAAGGAACATTGATAAAGACAAAAGCACAAGCACAAATGGCACAGCAATGCAGGGAATCACTTCAGTACTTACAGTCTGTGTTTGATGCCAGCCCTTTTCTCACAATATAGTCATATACTTGCACTATTTCTTGGACACCAGTACATCTTTTATAGTACAGATCAATTTTGCTGGCTGTTTCTGATTCGGCAAGCGGATTAACGATCTAGAAATGCAAAGAATACTGTTGACTCTAGAGTGAAAGCTTCCTTAAACAATACACATGAATTAAGAAACGCTGAACATATAATCAGATATCTAACTTAGACATTTCCAAATCATATGTACATTCTACGATTTTATACAATTAGGTAGCAACACTGAACATCCACATAAAATTTGAGATTTCAAAAAATACCTGCTATTTGTGCGGGTCACTTGGACATCTACGTATGGTGTCCTTTTACTAAGCCGTGCTAAAAAGTGGTCGGTGGTAATTTTAGCGCATGTGTTTCCCATGCGCTCCGGCCACTTTTTAGCACAGCTCTAAAATGGCTGAATTTCTATTTCTGCCATTAATGGCCATGCGCTAATTTCCAAATTAGTGCACAACCATTAATGCCTGAGCCCTTAACAGCACCTATTTAGTAGGTGCTAAGGGCTCACGCACAACTCAGGCAGCATGTGGCACTGTCAGATTACCGCCGGGCACGCCTACTCCCCACCCCCCTGCTAGAAAATAAACAGTTTCTAGCACGGGAAATGGCGCACGGCAAAAACAGAATTACTGCAAGGCGCCTGGGTGCGCCCGGCGGTAGTATTGTTTTGCCGTGCGGAGCTCTACCATGCCTTCGTAAAAGGGCCCTTATCTGTTTAGATGTGGAAGTTAGATGGTTCAGTATCAGTGCCCCCTTTCCAAATTGATAATTTTGGCTGCATAACAATTAAGTCATCTGTTTACATGGCTTGGTTGTTTGTTTGTTTTTTAAGCACTTATTTGCTAGTTCTGTGCTGACTGCATAAATACTTTTGAATATTGACTTTACTTAGTATACAAAAATATTACTACTACGCATGTACCTCAAATGTCTGTATTTGTCTCTCTCACACACACATACACACATCTTGATGGAACGCTTCTTCTCTTTTAGGGTGACCTTTGGTACAACAAAGTAACTTCTTAGTATCCCATCAGCAAATAATGTGCATGTTATGCTGCATTTTTGCTCTACAAATATCTATGAGATTATGTTGTTTTTGTAGTTTAATTATAAAGGGCCCTATTTACTAAGCCACGTTGTAGGCTTGCTATCATTTTTAGCACGTGCTAAAAATTAGCACACATTAACACTAGAGAATATATATAATTGTCTATAGCATTAGCGCACGTTAAAAACGCTAGTGTGTCTTCGTAAACAGGGCCCATAATTATTTTTTTTGTTTTATTTATTTATATCCCGTTGTTTCATTTTGGTGCTGATTTTCAAAGCACATATAACTTTGTAAGTTATGAGCTTTGAAAATGAACCTCATTATTTTCATGCTAACTATTGTGTTTGTGCTTATGTCAGCTACCAAGAATTGACAGATTTTGGGGCATATAAGTTTTCAAATAAATAAATCAATTGTTGTGTACCACAGGGAGGAGATACTTATGGCTGCTGAGCAAACTGCCTCTCTTTTTAATCTGAATTGACGAGAACTGATTTTACTGTATTATCTTGCTAGGTGAGTGAGTATTTGTATGTCACATGGATAGAAGGTCCAGGCCTGGTCTCTGGTTCCACCCACAGGACAGTCTTAATTGTGCATCTGGAGCTGTGTGTTTCGGTACGCACATGCTATGCTGATAATGTTCTCTTGAAAGAGGTACTCAAACACTGCAAATTTATTTTTAAAACACAAAATATATTTACTCAGTAATTTCTGGTGTTGGTGGTACCAGAACTCTTTGTTTTCTCTCCTTGACCACACAGGAATTTGCGCTGCTGGATAGGCCAGCTAATAAAGTCAAAGTAGGGGTTGTGGAATAAATAGAATTGTAGACATAGTAACGTGGAGGGGCATAATCAAATGGAGCCGGCCATCTATAAGGGCAGCCATCTGTAATGACGGCTCCGTTAAGCGGCATACCTGACTGTATTATCGAAACAAGATGGCCGGCCATCTTTCGTTTCGATAATACGGTCGGGGCCGGCCAAATCTCAACATTTGGGCCACCCTTAGAGATCAGGCCGCCATTGGGTTTTGTCGATAATGGAAACTAATGGCAGCCATCTCAAACCCAACCAAATCCAAGCCATTTGGTCGTGGGAGGAGCCAGCATTTGCAGTGCACTGGTCCCCCTCACATGCCAGGACACCAACCGGGCACCCTAGGGAGCACTGCAGTGGACATCACAAATTGCTTCCACCTACATAGCTCCCTTACCTTGGGTGCTGAGCCCCCCAAATCCCCTCCAAAACCCACTACCCACAACTGTACACCACTACCATAGCCCTAAGGGGTGAAAGGGGGCACCTACATGTGGGTACAGTGGGTTTTGGGGGGGGGGGTTGGAGGGCTCCTATTTACCACCTCAAATGTAACAGGTAGGGGGGGATGTGCCTGGGTCCGCCTGCCTGAAGTGCACTGTACCCACTAAAAAACTGCTCCAGGGACCTGCATACTGCTGTCATGGAGCTGGGTATGACATTTGAGGCTGGCATAGAGGCTGGCAAAAAAATATATTTAAATTTTTTTTTTGGGTGGGAGGGGGTTGGTGACCACTGGCTGAGTAAGGGGAGGTGATCCCCGATATTCTCCGGTGGTCATCTGGTCAGTTCGGGCACCTTTTCGAGGCTTGGTCGTGAACAAAAAGGGAACAAGTAAAGTCAGCCAAATGCTCGTCAGGGCCGGCCTTCTTTTTTCCATTATCAACTGAGGACGCCCATCTGTTAACCACGCCCCCGTCCCACCTTCGGTACACAGCCGACACACTCCCTTGAACTTTGGCTGGCCCTGCAATGGAAAGCAGTTGAAGCCGGCCAAAATCGGCTTTCGATTATACCGATTTGTCAATTTGAAATTCACTCTTGAAGTGAGCGCGAGATTAATATCGTACTACATAAGGAGGAATTTACTTAGAGACAACTTTGCAAGTCAACAGATGCATTGAATTTGTCTGTATAAGCCTCCTTATCATTCGGGTGACCCCTGACGCAGGTGCAGTGGCACCGAAACACGGCCGGTGTCGGGTCTTCCTTCAATCAAATTTGGATTATTAAAGGTTTTAACATAAGCACTGTGAACCTCGTGTTTTTAAAGGCCCTTTGTGCTGTTTTTTTGCAAGAACTATAAAACTCATTACTCTTATTGTAAAAAGCAACTATTCCATAAGTGCAAATGTAATCTATAGTAGTTTATCAAAGCATAGCTTTTTGGTAATTAGATTTAATTACTTGCCTTTTTCTAAATCTGAAGTCAAGAAACATTACAAATTCAGGTACACAAGAAATCCCCGTGTCCAAGCGAACTCGCAATCTAATTTTTATCTAAAGCAGTGGAGGGTGAAGTGACTTATCCAAGGCCAAAACGAGCATCAGTGGGAGAAACAGGATTTGAACCCTGGCTTCCCTGGGTCTCAGCCCACACCTCCCTATGGACCATATGGCTATACAATATTAAACATTTTTCTAAAAATTAATTGATCACTCATGTTTCTCAATCATTATTCTGTCTGGCTACCAAAAGTACTATGGAGATAATTCTATAAACGCTTAAAATTTCTTCTTAAGCATCAATGGTATGTGAAGTTCAAAATTCTTTATTCACTTGTAGAAAAAAATATCAGCACCCACAAATGAATAAAGAATTTTATACTTCAAATACCATAGAGTCTTAAGAAGAATTTTGAAGCATTGGGATGTGTAACTTTTTTGAGTGCAAGTCCCTGCTGGTGAGAAACGAGACCATTTGATTTGAATAACTGGTAGTTATACGTGAACGTGTACTATGCGCTATTCTATAAGGTAGCATCTAAGTGCCACAGTACGTAACTGCAGGGGAGGGCATGGGTAGACCCTAGGTGTGCATCACTTATAGAATACTGTCAGTTACGTGTGTCACTTGGCGCATGTAGGTACACCCATTTGTATCTGCCGTTAACATGGTGTAAATGTTCACACCTAAACTTAACTGCGCCCATGCTGACTTATGCTAGTATTCTAAATGAAGGCCCCAGTTTATAGAATTGCCTCCAATATGTATAGCTTTGCTGTGTGTAAAGCATCCACATAATACATACCTCTCCTGTTTCCAGGACTCTGAGGCGATAGTACTTCACAGGTCCAAAGAACCCCTCCACACCAGACACATACTTGCTACCTCCAAGGACAAAGTACCCAGATGTGTCATCGAAGTATATCTCCTCCTTAAAACTAAAGTCATTATATATACATCAGTGCTGCAGTTCTTTCCAACACAGAACTTATTTCTAGATTGTCTGAAAATCCATTTCCATTGTTTATATAGAAAAAGTATCACATTCTCTAGCCATTTCCTCAGAACAATTGTCTTTAATGAAAGATTGTAATTTATCAACGTCTGACATGGAAAATCAGCCCATGATTCACTGGCATCATACCCAAACATACATCTTTCTTTCAACAGTTGAGTGTAAAGAAAGCAGTCAGCAGATGCAATGACCATGACTAGGACTTTTAATAACAAAAGTGAGGAAAGACAAAATAGAGTAGTCCCTTTAAATGAAAAAAAAAAACAAACAAACAAACTACTGAATCCCAAGAAGCAAAGACCATTTAAACAAAGGGGGCCCAGCCATCTCAAAAACACATTTTTATTTATCAAGGTTGAAGTATACTACCTTAACTAAATTTGCAGGACAAGACGGTTTACACGCTAATAAAAACATAAAAGAAAGAAATTATAATAATCAATAATAAAGAGCACACACCCATTCCAGACACAAGATAGACAGACCAAATTCAGGGAAAGATGCCCAAGCCGACCAAACAGTAAGAGCCGTAGGTCTTCTGAAACAGCCATGATTTCAATGCAGATTTAAAATGTTTTAGGAAAAGTTCACTTTGAATCATTAGAGGAAGGGAATTCCATAGGGAAGGGGCAGCAAAGTAGAAGGCACATGGCAAGTGGTCTCCAACTGGGCCAAACAGGGTCTGGGAATAATCATGCGATGGTCATTTATAGATCTGAGGACATACGCTGGAGAATATGGAATGGTATGAGAAGACAAATAGGGAGGTTTGCCAAAACAAAAAGCTCTGAAAGCTACAATAAAGTTTTAAACGTTACACGATATTCAACAGGAAGCCTATATTGTTACTTTAAGGCTGGGGTTATATGATCTGATTTGTGCATATTACAGAGAAGGCGAATAGCAATATTTAATGTCTCTGAAGCTTTCTAAATGTTGATTTGGTGGTACCTAAGTAAATAATATTACAGTAATCAAGCCTAGTCATGAGTAGTGATAAGATAAATGTGATCAAAGAAATACCGGATGGAATGTAGCTGTCACAGGATAAAGAAACCAGATTTACAGGCCAAAGAGACATGAGGGGGAAATGAGAGCGCAGAGTTAAAGATAACTCCAAGGTAACGGAAATTTTTAACCAGAGAAATAGTAGTGCCTAAAAGCATCAAGAGACAATTTGGACATGCGTGGTGGCCTGATAGCAACAGGCTATGGTTTCCTCACAGTTTAGAAGACAATGTTTGCAGCAAAATTATAGAAATAATTGCCTACCCAGTTTAGATGTATTTCCAATTAGAGGCTATTCAGGAACAGCTGAAAATCTTTTTATTTCAAAAATGCTATAATAAGTAGCTAGGTTCAGCACCACTGCTATGAAATTAAATTTGCAATGTAATTCCTGGAATAATTGTCCAGCCTCTTGTCTTTGTGATCCGCATTGAAACTTTGTGGGTATATGCAGAATATAAGAATTATTACTATGCTATGCCATGCAGACCCATTGGGATAGAGAATCCAGACAGAGTTGGAGTGGCTTGATATTTAGATTATCAGGATCAGTATGATGGAGAAGGAAGATGTCAGCATAGAAGTGGAAAGAGATTCCCGAGTCCTGGATGAGTGTCGCTAATAGGCTCAAGAAAAGGTTAAATAAAATGGAAGCTGTTTTGTTACAGATTCACCAAAAGGAGTCTGAACTGAGAAAGTGCGGTCAGTTAAGAACGAATGAAACCAAACTAACAACGTATCCAAAATACCCAAAGTACAACGAGGGAACAGAAGGAGAGAGTGGTCAATATGGTCAAATACCACGGAAATATCAAGTGAAATGGCTAAAGTAAATTGGCCCCTGTCCAGATAGGAGTAAACCTCATTAAGTACTGCTGTAATAATAGTCTCAGTACTACAGAGTGTTTTAATATCTGATTGTCGGGGGTGGACAGTGAAGACTTTTCCAATAAATTGGGGAACAAAAATGTTTGTAAACCCACAAGCATGAAAATGAGAATTGCAAATTCTTACCATGCTACCCTTGTTTAACTGAAACCAATCTTCTCTTATGCAATAAAAAGGTTATAAATATGACAATTTTGTGTCTCATGAGACACAATAATACACAAAGAAAGTACAGTAAGATCAGTGAGTAAAATACTTAGGAGACCATTTTAGAATTATCAATCAAAAAGCAGCAAGGCAGGTGGTCCGCAAAATCCAATATGGATTATAAAACAAGGCAGACCTTGTTAAAAAAAAAACATAAAATGCCCAACATGGCCATGTTTCGCCAGTATAAAATGGCTGTGTCAGGGGCAGTGTGTTGCCAGCTGATATAAAATTCCAAAAATAGCCTGGCTGGTGTAACTGTTAAAACAGCAAGCTAGATTCTGGGATCAGTCTCTCATAAAAATGCTGTGACTGGCAAAACATGTCCATGTCGGGCATTTTATGTTAAATGTCTGGGCGCTTTTAATCTAATATAATAATTCGCACCTCCAACGTTCTGAAGCTGACTCTGTGGTAGTGTGGCAGTGAAGCCGTGTAGTGTTCGTAGGGTTCATAATCGCACTCCCAATCACTGCCCCACCCTCGAGGGAACTCTGTATAGTTGCCAGGGAAAGAAACGCGTCAGAAGGAGAAGGGACTAACCACAGGCAATCGCACTCACTCTCACTGCCCTGCCCTCGGAGGGAAGGGAAGGCTGCATAGTAACACCACAACCAGAGAACAGAGGACTACGGTGGCGGGAAGCACACAAACCGCCTGACAGGACTCTCACTTTCAAGAAAGTTGAACTCCGAGGTACAGACATCTAAGGAGGAGGCAACTGCAGAGAATGGAAGGGGAGAAAAACGCTCCACGAAAAGCACACTGAACTCTAAGGTACAGACATCAAAGGACGAGGTAAGTGGACAGAATGGAAGGGGAGAACAATGTTTAATAACTCTCTCTCGCTTTCTCTCTCTGACAGACACACACACACACACCGCCCCCCCCCCCCCCCCCCCCCCATTGGATCTGTCTCTCACTGATACACACACAGACACTGTGTATCTCTGTCTTCCACTCTCTGACACACACTCAGGGGATCAATGGAATTCAATGGAAATAGATTCTCTTCCAATAACACTAGATTGTGCTTTCAGTTGATGTATCATGCTAAATTGCTAAACCAACTGGCCTTTTTGGTGTCCTTGGATGCTGAGAAGGCTGTTGATTGAGTTGAATGGCCATACATGGGCACTGAAACGATTTGGATATGTGGCTCAGTTTATCACCATGATAAAGCTGCTGTACACAAACCCAGCAGCTCGATTATATACAAATAACTGGTTATTATAACTTATAAACTGCACAGAGGTATGAGACAAGGTTGCTTCCTGTCACAGCTTTTGTTTAATATAGCACTACTAGTAAAAAAGGCCCGTTTCTGTTTGAAAGGAAACGGGCGCTAGCAATGGTTTTTTTTTGTTTGTTTGTTTTTGGTAACTACAGAGTTGTTAGAAAAGTATTATAATGTCTCCATATTCTTCTCCTTCCAGCAAGCCCTTGCAGGAGTATGGGGGTGGGCAGTGAATCAAAGTGTATATGTTTGTGAGAGTGTGGGTGTGACAGAGAGACTGATTGTGTGTGTGTGTTTGAGTGTGTGTCACAGTGACACACAGAGAGTGGAAAAGTGTGAGTTTGTGTGTGAGAGAGAGAGAGTCTGTGTGTGACACTGAGGTACAGTGTGCCATAGTATGTGTGTATGTGTGTGCATGACCCCCTAATACTGTCAGAAGTGCAGGTACCCCCACCCTTTGTGTTTTAAGTTCTGGGACCATAGCAGCGAGCAGTGAGTCTGAGTGTATGTGTGAGTGTGTGTGAGACTGTGTGTGTGTGTGTGCGTGACCCCTTTCTTCTGTCCGAGGTGCAGAGTCGTTTCCCCCCCCCCCCCCCCCCCCGTGTTTGGTTTTTCAGTTCCTTTTCCTTTTTTTAATCCAGCAATTGTGTGTGTGTTTGAAAGAGTGTGTGTCATAGTCAGACACAGAGAGTGAAAGAGTGTATGTGAGACAGAGATTGTGTCTGTGTGTGACACTGTGCTACAGTGTGCCAGAGTATGTGTCTGTGTGTGTTCATGACTCCCTCATTCCTTCGAAAGTGCAGGTACCCGCACCCTTTGTGTCTGAAGTTCTCTGACCAGAGGGGCGGGACTGAGACAGAGTGTATGTGTATGTGTATGTGAGATGTATGTGAGACATGGTGTGTGTGACAGTGAGAAACAGAGATTTGTAGACTGGTTGTGTGTGAGAGAGAGCGTGAGTGTGTGTCTCCATATCCTTCCTTTAAGCTGTTGCAGGACCACAGGGGTGGGCATTGAAACAGTGTATGCCTGTGTGAGAATGTGGGTGTGACAGTGAGACAGAGTGTGTGTGTGTGTGTGTGTGTTCGAGAGAGTGTGTGTCACAGTGACACAGAGAGTGAAAGACTGTGTGTATGTGTGCACGGCCCCCTCCTTCTGTGTGAAGTGCAGTCGCCCCCTTTCTGTTAGTTTTCCCCCCTTCCCTCCTGTGAGTGGCAATGTAAGGGTGCCCCCCCCCCCCTGTGTTTCTGTTTTGAATTATTTCTTTTATCCAGGGATTGTGCTCTCTTTATGCCCTCCATCTGCATAATTTTTCCTCTCCCCTTCCCTCCCATTCTGTTCTCTCACCCCCTCTCCATGTGTTTGTCTGTCTCCCCTTCAAGTTCCATGCCCCCTCCCTTAAAGTTTCTGGCCCCTTAATTGTACCTATTGGTTTACACGTTGCACTGCTGTCTGCAGGATCGGTGTCTGTGAACCTCATCCAGCTTGCCCTGTTGTTACTGCTGCAGTATCAGGGCGGTTCAGGGCGGCTGTGAACCTCGTCCAGAGAAGACTGCAGTTGGTTTTATCTTCTTGCTTTCAGTTTTTGTGAAGTCCCCTGTTGAGGCGGCTGGAGGCTGTTTATTCACCTTTTTTTTTGTTTGTTTTGTTAGTGTGTGTCCCGAAGGCTGCTGGAGGCTGTTTCTTCACGGGGGTTTTTTTTTTTGGGTTAGTGTGTGTCCCGAAGGCTGCTGGAGGCTGTTTCTTCACGGGTTTTTTTTTTTTGGGTTAGTGTGTGTCCCGAAGGCTGCTGGAGGCTGTTTCTTCACGGGGTTTTTTTTTTGGGGGGTTAGTGTGTGTCCCGAAGGCTGCTGGAGGCTGTTTCTTCACGGGGGTTTTTTTTTTTTGGGTTAGTGTGTGTCCCGAAGGCTGCTGGAGGCTGTTTCTTCACGGGTTTTTTTTTTTTGGGTTAGTGTGTGTCCCGAAGGCTGCTGGAGGCTGTTTCTTCACGGGGTTTTTTTTTTTTGGGTTAGTGTGTGTCCCGAAGGCTGCTGGAGGCTGTTTCTTCACGGGGTTTTTTTTTTTGGGGTTAGTGTGTGTCCCGAAGGCTGCTGGAGGCTGTTTCTTCACGGAGTTTTTTTTTTTTTGGGTTAGTGTGTGTCCCGAAAGCTGCTGGAGGCTGTTTCTTCACTTTTTTGGGGGGGGGTTAGTGTGTGTCCCGAAGGCTGCTGGAGGCTGTTTCTTCACGGGGTTTTTTTTTTTTTGGGTTAGTGTGTGTCCCGAAGGCTGCTGGAGGCTGTTTCTTCACGGGGTTTTTTTTTTTTGGGGTTAGTGTGTGTCCCGAAGGCTGCTGGAGGCTGTTTCTTCACGGGGGTTTTTTTTTTTTGGGTTAGTGTGTGTCCCGAAAGCTGCTGGAGGCTGTTTCTTCACTTTTTTTGGGGGGGGGGGTTAGTGTGTGTCCCGAAGGCTGCTGGAGGCTGTTTCTTCATGGGGTTTTTTTTTTTTTGGGTTAGTGTGTGTCCCGAAGGCTGCTGGAGGCTGTTTCTTCATGGGGTTTTTTTTTTTTTTGGTTAGTGTGTATCCCGAAGGCTGCTGGAGGCTGTTTCTTCATGGGGTTTTTTTTTTTTTTGGTTAGTGTGTATCCCGAAGGCTGCTGGAGGCTGTCTGTTCACTTTTTTTGTTTGTTGGTGCGGGTTCGGATGGCAGTTCGGAGCGGCAGGTTCTGCAGGATAGCACTGTCAGGGCAGTGGTATTCTCCTCAGCTGGCCGGCACCCGGCAGTCTCGTGCTGTGCGAGCCGTAGGTCCGCCCCTTCTTTTGTTTGAGTTGTTTGATAGGTGCATGGCGCGTGATTGCATTCCGTTGCGTGGCAACGGCGATTGACGCCTTCGCCTCAGACGCTCCTCCCTTGTTGTATTCCTATTGGTGTGACGCTCATCCGTGGGTGTTGCAGCTGTGACGCTCGTTCAGATCATGGCGGCGCACAGATGTACTGTGCTTAAAAGTGGTTACAGAGCTTCGAACATACGAACTTTTGAAGCCTCAGAGTGTGGTTCAGAACGTTCATGGTGCTTTTTATGTCCAGTTGGGGCGTGGCGTAGGTCGCAGATGGGGCGTGGCTGAGGGCGGTGGTGAGTAGTCCGAATAGCCAGGAGGACTACAGCAGTTCAGGACTTCACTGCCACAGTTGGAGGGAGCTTCAGAACGTTCAAGGTGGGATTTATTTATATAGATAACCCTTACTTTGTGCAATTAGGAAAGGAAGGTTGCAATTACCACAGAGGCTTTGCAGGTACTGTGCATTAATTTTTGCAACTAATGAATGGTAACTGCAAACATTTATCACACTTTAGCAAACAGGTTCCTAAGTTTTAAAAATTCAAATGAAACCTCCTATTTAACAAAAAGAATTTCACATCTGTATAAAATGTATTTCACCCTTCTTAGTGCTGTTATTCGCGGTTTTCATATACCTAAAAGACTGATCGTTGTGGATTTTCAAATCTTCCCCAATGAGTGTTTTCAATGTAATCTAGAACATAAAACAGATTCATTAGATTCATCAAAATACAGCAAGAAACACACTAGAACAAGCACACAAAAGAGTTGTGGTGGATAGAAGGGAAGGTAATGCAATAGGTCTAAATTTGAAATTCTGAAAAATTAAATCACCAAAATAAAGTAATGAAACAGAGAAGAAATGCAATAATATATTAACTAGCAAATTAATACAAGCATAGGTTATTTATTTAAAATTTGTTCATCAATTCACCCAAAAACCATAAACCACAGAAATACAAAATAGAAATGTATTCAGGGCTTCCATTCTTAGGCGTTTTATAAATTGTAAATTTAGGTGTTTATTTTCCAACTAATTAAGGGTTCCTTAAGAGTACTAGGGAAGGTGGTGCTTTCCAGTGATTATCCTATACATGTATATTTACTTATTTATTTTTGCATCAGGGTGTTCTATTAGTGGTCATCATTTAAAACTTAAAATTAGAAGCCACTAAGGGGTTCATTTTCAAAACAGAAAAATGTCCAAAAAGCGGCACAAAGCAATAGATGGACACATTTCACCAAAATGTCCAAATCACTATATTCATAACCCATTTTAAAGATGTGTTTCTATATAGTTTGTCTGCAGTGCATCCAAATCACAAGGGGGTATTGTCAGGGGCGTGTGGTGGGCATGATTTGGGCGCTCCCAAAACTTGGGCATTTTTCTGCCATAATGGAAAAAAAGCTAAAACGTCCAGGGCTCAAAGTTAGAAGTTTTGGTCTACACATGTTTCAATCATGACTAAGTCACAAAAAGATGGCCTAAAAGACCAGATGACCACTGGAGGGATTAAGGCATAATCTCCCCCTTACTTCCCCAGTAGTCACTGACCCCTTCTGCCCCCCCCCACCACCACCTCCAAAGATGTGAAAGAAACAGTACATACCAGCCTCTAAGGCAGCTTTAGTGTCGTTGTACCCCCCTCGTTCCTCAGTGTAAAGTGTCCCTGAGTACTTAAAATTACTATTAGTACCCAGAATCACCTCACCAAGGACGGAGAGGCCGACAGTTCACTAACCACGCCTCAAAATCTCAAAGAAAATGAGGGGAAAAATAAGCTAAATTTGGATTTGTCCTGCTTTTGAAATAACCAAACGGAAAAAGTGATTAACCAAAAACAACAATATTTTAATTCAATTCAAATACTATAAGGATAAATTATTAACTAACAGACTTTAACCACTAACCTTATAGAATTTGTTTACAACAGTATGTTTTCTTTTCCAATACCCCAATTTCCCTCAATTACAATAATATATCAACATTTATATTCTAGTGCAAAACCAAATGTATTTTACAATTGTATAACTTTTTTTCTTCTTTTCAGAATTTCCCCTCTGGTATCGATACCAAGATTCTTATCAGATAAGTATTCAGTGTAAATTTTTCTTTTTGACTAATTTCTTTCTTAACTCTCCATTGTATCTCAACTTTAAAGAATTGATACTTTGTGTCCTTTTTCTTTTCCCTTTTCTCACAGGACCTTGTAAGACAACCCCAGTGACCCAACTCAGGTAAGTAGGAATTATTTCTCTGTTCTGTCACTGTATTGTCACTTAGCTGCAGTTGATTCTGATGCAGTACATTAAAAAGCAACGGACCCGCAGGGGTCTGTGCTGGGTCCGTTGCTTTTTAATGTATTTATAAATGACCTAGAGATGGGAATAACTAGTGAGGTAATTAAATTCGCCGATGACACAAAATTATTCAGGGTCGTCAAGTCGCAGGAGGAATGTGAACGATTACAGGAGGACCTTGCGAGACTGGGAGATTGGGCGTGCAAGTGGCAGATGAAGTTCAATGTTGACAAGTGCAAAGTGATGCATGTGGGTAAGAGGAACCCGAATTATAGCTACGTCTTGCAAGGTTCCGCGTTAGGAGTTACGGATCAAGAAAGGGATCTGGGTGTCGTCGTCGATGATACGCTGAAACCTTCTGCTCAGTGTGCTGCTGCGGCTAGGAAAGCGAATAGAATGTTGGGTGTCATTAGGAAGGGTATGGAGTCCAGGTGTGCGGATGTTATAATGCCGTTGTATCGCTCCATGGTGCGACCGCACCTGGAGTATTGTGTTCAGTACTGGTCTCCGTATCTCAAAAAAGATATAGTAGAATTGGAAAAGGTACAGCGAAGGGCGACGAAAATGATAGTGGGGATGGGACGACTTTCCTATGAAGAGAGGCTGAGAAGGCTAGGGCTTTTTAGCTTGGAGAAGAGACGGCTGAGGGGAGATATGATAGAAGTGTATAAAATAATGAGTGGAATGGATCGGGTGGATGTGAAGCGACTGTTCACGCTATCCAAAAATACTAGGACTAGAGGGCATGAGTTGAAGCTACAGTGTGGTAAATTTAAAACGAATCGGAGAAAATTTTTCTTCACCCAACGTGTAATTAGACTCTGGAATTCGTTGCCGGAGAACGTGGTGCGGGCGGTTAGCTTGACGGAGTTTAAAAAGGGGTTAGATAGATTCCTAAAGGACAAGTCCATAGACCGCTATTAAATGGACTTGGAAAAATTCCGCATTTTTAGGTATAACTTGTCTGGAATGTTTTTACGTTTGGGGAGCGTGCCAGGTGCCCTTGACCTGGATTGGCCACTGTCGGTGACAGGATGCTGGGCTAGATGGACCTTTGGTCTTTCCCAGTATGGCACTACTTATGTACTTATGTACAGTATCCTCCGCAGTCTTTCTTGCGTAGGAGCTCAGGTATTTTCCAGAATTCTTTGTCACCGTCACCCTACACCTCGCTCTTAATAAAAATAAATGGAAGGAAAACCCTATCTTCCTAACAAACCCCTTTCCCACACTAACTGACTTAAATTTATACAATTTAAAACACTGGGCAACACTTAACTAAGAAAATTAAAATAACTATACCCTCGCTAAACCCCCTAACTTTACTTATTTTTCCCTAAACTAATGAGCACAAACATATATACACCTCCTTACACCTTCCACATTCCACCAGAAAAAATTACAAAATACTTCCAACTCACCTCTCCCCAGCATTCAACCTCACACAATGCCCTCCTATCACCAAACTCAGTCAACTACCACTTCCAACCTTCTCAAGATCACTCCAAACTCACCACATCAGCCACATCACCAAACACACTTCCTTTCACCTCCATAGTCACCAGCGCTCTGCCAACTGTCCCACTGACCGTTTCCTAGGAGACGGCTGCTTGGCTTGGGATTCCGCCCCCAGCCAGCCAATCCCTAGTCCTGCTCAACATTCCAACTCTCCCTGCTGACAAGCGGAATGTTGAGCAGCACTGCTCAATCCCCATTTTAATTGAAAAATCCCCATAGAAATCAATGGGAAATTCTTCAATTAATATAAAACACCTATAAATTTTCATCAAATTACCCCAAATTTCCCATGCAAATTAAACCTCCCATCCTCTATTAAACGGTGTTTTTAAATTTTAAATATCCCAACATTTAACCCCCGCCACACAACAGTCTTCTAAAAATCCCTGAAAAAATTCCCAAAAAATTAAAAACCTATTTCAAAAATTTTAATATTCCCCTCTGAACCTACTCCGTCAAATTTACCCAGTTAACCCTTTCTTAACCCCTTAAAACCAGACCCCTCCCAAATGACCCCCTTAAAATATTCAAATTCAAAAATTAACATACCAGAAAAATCCCAAAAAATTCCCCGACCCCAAATCCAAAAACAGAATTTAAAAATCATTAACCGTTTAATTTCTAAAAATCAAAAACAAAAATAAATACAATTTAAAAATAAACTAATTTAAATTCTGGGTTAAAAACCCCTTACCTGCTTTCCCGATTTTCCTCTCACTCGACCACTCCCGTTGGATCCGGATCCGGTCCCAGACGTCAAATAACAAAAACGGAAGCAAAAATAAAAAACATCCGAAGCCTGGCCCAAAATTTAGGCCCCGGCTTCAGCCTACCCAGAAAAACGCGCGTTCCCAGTTCGTGCATGAGGCGCGCCGCCTCATGCACACGCTGCTCCGCTCCCTTGACGTCCTCTCTGCTCTCTCCTCCCCTCTCTCCGGCCATCCTCTTCCAACGCAGCCCAACCAGGCTGCACACCGGCCCCTCCTCTTCGCCGGAACCGGCTTTTTCTTTTTTTTTACAAAAAAAACCGACGCTGCTTTCCCGCAGCGCCCCGCTCCTCTCCCAAACAGGGCCGGGTGAGTCTTCGGGATCTCCCGGCTCGTTGCCACATGTCCGAAAATGAGATCCTCTTCACTCCCGGAGACGTGCTCAATCGTCTCCGGGAGCAAAAAAAACCCGAACGGGCCCAAAATCGGCCCTGGAATCGCCGGCCTGCATTTCCTCACTCCTGGGGACGTGCTCAATTGTCCCCGGGAGCCAAAACAACAAAATTGTGGCGCTCCATAGCGCCTCTCGAACCCGTCGACCAGCCCCCCTCGGAGCCCAAAACGGACCCGGGGTAAATTTTTATATTATTATTTTTTAATTAATTAACCCTCTGCTACATTAGATGTTATGGCCTGTCCTATAAGAGCAGCATAGAAAACAAGTAGTGGCTAATTTTCAAAATCTAAATGCCAGTCCCAAATATATCCAACATATTTTTCAATTAAATAGGATCCAGCAATAATCCATTTAAAACAGATTTTTCACTTAAAACTGTTTTTAGGTTTTCTTACTCAAAACATATCTTCCAAATCACACATTTGATAATTTGCAAATTACATATTGATAACTTTTATAATTTTTGTCACCATAAAAATTATAAAAGTTATCAATATGTGATTTGCAAATTATCAAATGTGTGATTTGGAAGATATATGTTTTGAGTAAGAAAACCTAAAAACAGTTTTAAGTGAAAAATCTGTTTTAAATGGATTATTGCTGGATCCTATAAGAGCAGCAAGCAGGTCCCTGGAGTAGCCCAGTGACCAGTGCATTGCACCATAGAGAAGTGTAATTATTACACTAGTGGTGGAAAGTGTGAACCATCTAAAATCCACCAAAAAACTGTACCCACAAATAGGTGACACCTGCAGCCAGAAGGCCTATTGTCGGGTGTACAGTTGGGTACAGTAGGTCTTTGGTGGGTTTTGTAGGGCTCACCATACAATATAAGGGGATAATGGTAAATCTGGGACCTTTTATGTAAAGCCCACTTTAGTGCTCCCTATGGTGCCCCACTGCTCTGCTGGGATGTCTGTGTGACTAGTCTGCTAAGAATGCTGGTTCCCCCATCCAACCCAAAAGCTTGTGTTTGTGCATTTTTCCCTTGGATTTTTTTTTTTTTCAAAAATGGAAACAAAAGAAAAATGCACTAATCACAAAACATCTAGGAAATGGCCATTTTCAAAACAAAAAATGTTTTTTCTAGTTCAAAAATTATTATGTGCCCCTTTTACCAAGCAGCAGTAAAAGGGACCCTGCAGTGGCACTGCACACGGGTTTGCCGCTTGCTAAGGCCCCCTTTTTCCGCTACCTGGTAAAAGGACATTTGTGGCTGGGAAAGGAAATGGCACTGTGGTAAGTGAAATATTTGCCACATGGCTATTTCCTGGTGGAGGCGGTAGGGACTCTGCGGTAGCCCAGTGATAACTGAGCAGTGATTACTGCCGGGCATGCCACCGGTGCTAGAAAATAAAAATGTATTTTCTAACGCTGGAGTTAGAGCATTGCAGAGGCCAGACTACCATCAGGCTCCTGCAGTAGCTCGGCGGTAGGGCCGATTTGTCCATGCCCTACCACCCTTTAGTAAAAGGGCCCCCTATGCTCGCCACTTGATTTTTGGACATTTTCAGCAAAACATCTAACATCAGGTTTAGACATCGTATCAAAAATGCCCCTCAAAATACATTACATAATAATCAACAAACAGGGTATGTTTTGGCTAAAGTTTGCATCAGGGGTATGAATAATAAACAATAAAATATGGCAAAAATTCCCAAATTTGTAGTTCATAAAAGAAGACCAATCTATTCAACAGGCAGACAATATCTAGTACACCAAAGCAATAGTGTCCAGTGGCTCGGTTAAAAATACTGTTAGGCTGTCTCTACTAATGGCTCTATCCTCTGTGGGATCATCTCACTGTCACCTTGTTGGATCTCACAGATTCAAAGGAAGCTGCAGAGATCACAGTTGTTTCTCCCTGCACACCAAGTCCTGATACCAAGTATGCTACAGTTGTGTGGTTGAGACAGTTCTTTCAAAATCATACTGATTTTTTGGAATTAATCACAAAAATTCCCTCAAGCATTGCCATAGGGTCCCAGAATGCAGGGAGAAACAACCACATCCTCTGTACTGTTTCCTTTGAATCTGTAAACTCCATTGGGATGGCAACAAGGTGACCAAGAGGCATATTTTCAAAGCACTTAGCCTTCCAAAGTTCCATAGGTTTCTATGGAACTTTGGAAGGCTAAGTGCTTTGAAAATAAGCCTCCAAGTGAAGGATAGATCCATCTGCACAGGAACTTTCTTTGTTGGTTTTCTACCAAGAGCCTCTTGGATTTATGATTTAGTCAATAGTTACTTCTGCTTTGGGGTTGTTAGAGAAACTCTAACTATTGGACAGACTGGTCAACTTTCATGAGCTTTTGCCATTATTTTATTGTTTTCATATTATTGAGAGACTAGTAAAAAAGGCCCATTTCGTAAACAAATGAAACGGGCACTAGCAAGGTTTTAGAGAGAGTGAGAGTGTGTATATGTATGTGCCTGTCTGTGTGTCTGTGTGAAAGAGAGTGTGCAAGGGTAGGGTGAAAATGAAGAGACAGCAGTGGAATTTTACATAGGACAGCTGAACCATTTGAGGCGTGTTTGTGTGTCTGTGTGAGAGAGTATGTATATGTGTGTGAGTGCGTGTGTGTGTGTGTGTGAGATACAGACAGTGTAAGTGTGTGTGTGAGAGTGAGTGTGAAAGGGTAGGGTCAAAATGAAGAGACAGCATTATAATTGTACATAGCACAGCACAAACATTTGAGGCAGTTCTTGCCTTATCTCCCCTGCCGCCCCCTCCATACCCAACGATTCTTTCCTTGTCTTCCATCCCCTCTGTGTCCCGTGTGTGTGTGTGTGTGTGAGAGAGAGAGAGGTGCTAGCAGTCCCTGTGATCAGTTGCTCATTATAGCCAGTTAAGAGTGAGAGTGAGTGTGTATGTGCTGGGTTTTTTTCCCTTCCCTCCTATGCCCTCCGTGTTCGTTGTTTGTGTGGAGAGCAGAGATCTATATGGTGCATAGCTAAGCTAAGGACGTATTCTTGACTGCAGTGTTTGTTTTTCGTGGGTTTTTGTTGTATGCTCCTTCTTAGCAGTCGGATTTTTGTTGAACAGCGATGTTGAATAGCGATTTTGTGTTCTGGTAGGGTGTTTTGTCAGGGGGAAGCACATACCATGATCTTAAGCATGGCGTTTTGTCAGGGGAAAGCACAAAATGGAATCGGCTTCCTGTGAGGTTTGTCGTCTCCTTGTTGTTCTGCAAGTGTCCGGTTTTGTTCTTCCTTCTGCTCCCTTGTTCCGTAGCATTGTTTCTTGATTGGTCCTTTTAGCGTTTCTGTTGACGTTGCGTAGCAACTGTGTGCTGCTGGTTTTCATTGGTCCGCGATGTGTCTCACATCACGTACCGTCGCTTAGTAACGGGATCGCGATGCGATTGGTTCAGTGTCATTGTTCCGCCCTCGACGTCTTGACGTTTGACGCGGGGGGCGTGGCAAACACTCATGGGCGAATTCTGGGTTTCACCACCATGCAATTATAACGTTGGGACTTGTGGAGGCTTCAGAACGTTGGAGGTGCATTTTATATAGAGAGATATTATACCCCTAAAACAGGCATAAGATGAAATGTGGCCATGTTGGGTGGTTTTTAAGTACTGTATTTCTAGAGTTTATAGTTTTGGGTAGATTAATACTGTTAAATTATTTAGGGTTCCTTTTACAAAGCAACACTAGCAATTCCAGCATGGCAAATGTGATGAAGCCCATTCAATTCCTATGGGCTTTGTCACATTTGCCGCACCGGAATCATTAGCATGGCTTTGTAAAAGAAGACCTTAATTTGTTTTTAATTATTTTATTTTATTTTCATTGTACTTATTTTTATCTACATATTAATGTATATTAGTTAACATATATGGTTATCATCACTTTTCTTCTGTATTTTTTAATTTTTCAGAATTTTAAGTTTAGATCTGTTGGTTTACTTTTTAGTTTTTACTATTAACTGTCACCACTTCTATTTTTTGCCCATCAGATTCAAAGCCAGCATTGCAGACTTCTTGGCTACTGTGCTCCTATCCTTTGGAGTTATAGAATCTTAAGATTATGAGAAAATTCAAAATCTAAAGCTGGAAGAAATGAGTGTGTCACCCCAAGCAAAATGTGCACTCCTAACAGAGGTCTGGCCTCTGTAGAAGCTTAATGAGGTTAGAGTATGGTTGGATCCGTTATTCTGTCATGCTTTACCCTTAGATAAAAGAAAGAGATGTTAAAAAGATAAAGTGTAATATTCATTTCTGAATAAATGAGATTATTTTTACTTTCTAGGGAGGTATTGGCATGTGTAATATACAGTGTCAGGTTTAATCTGTCTTCCAGTCTGGTTTTCAGCATGCAAGAAGTTTCAGTGGCTTGATCAATCACTGATCACAGAGCTAATAATATAAAGTACCATAAAAATACATATCTATGTACTAATTAAAAAATGGTTACCACACCCCAAAGATATAATAAAGCTGGAAAAATTACAGAGGAAGGCAAGTCACTTAGGAGGCAATTCTATAAATAAGCACCTTCACTTAGGCATTCTGATACCTCAAGGTGAGAGCCTATTCTATAACATCTGAGTGACCAGGTTCTGTTATAGAATACTAGCATAACCCAGTATCAGAGTGGAGGAGTGGCCTAATGGTTAGAGTAGCAGGTTGAAGACCCGGGTAATTCATTTAGCCCTCCATTGTCCCAGGTACAATATACTACTTAGATTGTGAGCCCATTAGAGACAGTGCCAGTACCTGTAAATAAACTGTAAACCGCTTAGGTCTAGGCGGTATATAAATACTGGAAATAAATAAATGCCTAACATTTAGGCCATGGAGCTGGCATTAAGTGCGGTGCTTAAATATGGCAGGGATGTATGTAACTTACATGCCCATGTCCCACCCCCTGTTATGCCCCTCCTTACATGTTCCCACTATGCCACTTAGATACGCTCTTAGAGAACAGTAGAGGCCGACAAACAGCTACTGAAACTGTCTAAACACTTCGGCTGAAACTTATCACCGTTTGGTTGTGTGAATGTGAACCAATGAGGCCCACTGGGAACTGTCAGAGCTTATAGTTGGCAGTCCTCTGCTAAACCAGTGTTTCCCTAAGTCTGGACCTGGAGTACCCCTTGCCAATCAGGTTTTCAGGATATCCAAAATGAATATGCATGAAAGAGATTTGCATATAATAGAGGCAGTGTATGCAAGTTAACCATGCATATTTATTGAGGATATTCTGAAAACCACAGGTACTCCAGGACTGGACTTGGGAAACACTGTGATAAACCCACAGATTATTACCCTCCAGTCCCAAGAACTGCAAGAACAGGCTGATAACTGGGAGAGCCATTTTAACAAGGACTTCTCAACAAATCTGGCATGTTTAGGTTCCCAAGCCAATACAAGTGTAGTTAAATATCCTCTGAGGCTGGAACTTTGTGAGAATGCATAAAAAAAAAAATTCATGATTACCAGCTTTTTATGCTTACTCAAGCTGTGCACTAGTAACAAGAGAAAATAGCTCTGAGATGTTTCTCATTTTGTATTGTTATAAAACTGATTAAGGAAAAGCATGATACAGATCCTTACTACAATAGGGTAAAGGAATCTAGACACTGGTCTACACAATCCAGAATAAAAAAAATCACATTGATGTCACTGAACGTGAGGACTATAAGTTCTGAAAAATTACAATCAAGAGCAATACATTTCTCAAATTATTTTCTAATATATAAACTACATTTCATCATAACAATTTCCCTACTAACAATATAAGCTGACTGGTACTTGTGCTTGAAAACAATCACTGCAGGTTTCTTTCTCATAGAATCTAGCTTCTGCACCCCAAACGTTTGATTAAAACATTGCATCTTCATCATACCCAACAGAGCCTGGAAATTCTTTAGAACTACCCAAATAGTATCTAAGCCAGAATATATATAATAATTTAAATAATAAAGACCATATTTTACTTCCAAGCAAAATAGCCTCTGCACACATGGACCTCAGCTAACAAAAACTGAAACTAAAAGCCAGAGTGCTTTTACAATAGCTGACTGCACCACATTTGGAGTTACAGCTGATGACATATCTGCACTTTTGAATCAAAAGCATTTATTTGGAGCATTCTGTTCACCATATACCTCCCTCGACTACCTTACAATCCCTTGTGTTCTAGTGGTGTACTCAGGACCCGGGGCGTAGCCAGACACCCAATTTTGGGTGGGCCTGGGCCCAAGATGGGTGGGCAGAAGAACTCTGCCTTGTCCAACAAGTGATTTGGTCTCTCCCTCGCTCGCCTGCATGCCATATGGCCTCTCAAATATCCCCCCCTCCCCTGCATACCTTGTAAATACCAGATTTTCACCTGCAGCGAGCAGCAGCTAATACACACTGCTCATGTTGGCCCCACAGCCTTCCCTCTGATGCAACCTCCTGTTTCCGCATAGGTGGGAATACATCAGAGGGAAGGCTGTGGGGCCAGTGCAAGCACTATGTATCAGTCGCTGCTCACTGCAGGCTAAGATCTGCTACTTAAAAGATATGCAGGCAGGACAGTTGTTGGACGTTTTCAGCTAGTGGGGCTTGGGGATCCCTGCCTGCCACATCTTAGGTATGTTGCTACTGGGTGGGCCTGAGCCCACCCGGGCCCACCCTTCGCTACGCCACTGCTCAGGACAGGAGTGATCCCCAGTCACTCTTGCCCATGTCAGCTCTACTCTGAAAATGACTGCAGTGACCTCTTGTGGCTGTCTTGCGAGATTGCCACAAGAGGTCGCTGCAGCCATTTTGAGAGCAAAGCCAGCATGGGCAGGAGTGACTGGGGATCAACCCTGCCCCGACTACACCCCTACTCCACTAGGGATTGTAATATAAGCCCAAGAGGGGATACCTAGAAGTGGGCAGTGGGGAAAAGCAACTCCTGTTTGGAGGGAAGAGGAGGAGAGGGGAAGGGAAGGAGGGAGATAAACAGCACAAGGCAAATGTTTTCGGCTTCCACCAAAAACACATGGTCAGTTTGGGCCGAAATTGAAACCATGGTGGTAGTCTTTTAGCTGAAAATGAAACTGGGCAGAAAAAGATTTTGGGCCAGTTTTGGCACTGTAACCAAAACCAAAAGTAAGTCAACCTCTACAGAACACTGCTTAGGCAGAATACTGACACTTATGCACATGTGTGCACCTGCATGGTCAGTGTCAATATTTTTGTACATTTACGGATGCAAAATACGTGTACATGTAAGCACTTTGTTACAGAATTGCCTTTTTAGGAGTCTGTTTACTAAAGTGCAGTCAGATTTTGCACTTACTGTGTATTAAGAGACAAAATTAATGGGCGGCAAGCACACAGGCTATGCGTTAACTCTTGAAGGCAGGTCAAGCACTCTCCCTGCAGTTACTGCACAAATAAGTTGCCTACCTTATGTTAAACTCAAGCGCAATTAGCATGGATGCACCTAATGCCACCTCTACAGGTTTAATCTTACTGCACATTTGAAAGTATGCTCTAATAAGAACATAAGAATAGCCATACTGGGTCAGACCAAAGGTCCATCTAGCCCCATATCCTGCTTCCAAATAATAGCCAATACAAGTCACAAATACCTGACAGAAACCCATATAGTAGCAACTTTCCATGCTACCAATCCCACGGCAAGCAGTGGCTTCCCCAATGTCCACCTCAACAACAGATTATGGACTTTGCCCCCAGGAACTTGTCCAAACCTATTTTAAACCTAGAAATGCTAACCGCTGGTATCACATCCTCCAGCAATGAACTCCAGAGCTGAGCTATTCACTGAATAAAAAAATATTTCCTCCTATTTGTTTTAAAAGTATTTCCATGTAATTTCATTGAGTGTCCCCTGGTCTTCCTACTTTTTGAAAGAGTGAAAAATCGGTTCACTTCTACTTGTTCTACACCACTCAGGATTTTATAGACCTCAATCATATCCCCCCCTCAGCCGTCTCTTTTCCAAGCTGAAGAACCTTAACCTCTTTAGCCTTTCCTCGTATGAGAGGAGTTCCATCCCCTTTACCATTTTGGTCGCTCTTCTTTCAACCTTTTATAATTTCATTTGTATCTGTTTTGAGATATGGCAACCAGAATTGAACACAATACTCAAGGTAAGGTCGCACCATGGAGCGATACAGAGGCATTATAATATTCTTGGTCTTATATACCATCCTTTTTCTAATAATTCCTAGCATCCTGTTTGCTTTTTTGGCTGCTACTGCCACACACTGGACAGAGGATTTCAGTGTATTGTCTATAATGACTCCTAGATCATTTTTCCTGAGTGCTGACTCCTAAGGTGGACCCTATCATCAAGTAACTATGATTCGGATTATTCTTCCCAGTGTGCATCACTTTGCATTTGTCCACGTTAGACTTCATCTGCCATTTGGACGCCCAGCCTTCCAGTTTCCTAAGGTTACAGTACACTAACTGCAATGCATAGTCCATGCCCAATCTTCACCTATACCTTGCCCAGTCCCTGCCCCATCCCACCCTAAGTTGTTACTTACACATGTAAATGATTAGATTCCTGTCATTTATATGCCTTCCTTCCACCTAGGCTGCTCCTTATAGGTGCCCTGATGCTGTGTGGTGAGAACAAGATTCCATTACAGAATACTAATGTGCCTTTAATTTAGGCACTCGCACTTGCACCACCCATGGACCTGGTGTAACTGAGATACTCAAATGCAGCTAGAGTGCGCATAACTTACAGTGCATCTCCCTAGTCGGTATTCTATAAAGATGCGCACAAAAAGTTTTACGTGTGGATCCAAAAAGGGAGTGTGGCCATGGGCAAGGTCAGGGGCATTCTCAGAGTTTGCATACAGTGATATAAAATACGGCAAACCCGCCCCTAATTTAGGCACGAGGATTACACAACGTTTCAGTTGGGCGCAGGTCCCGACGCTAACTGCTGTTCTATAAACAGAACCCAACTTGGAGCGCCATTTATAAAATAGTGCTTAGTGCTCATTTTTTTTACTAAATGTAGCCCTTAGGGTACTTAAATGAATAAGTGCTATATTTCTCTGTATTTATGTGCACAAATGAGTGTGTAACCATGGTCACATAGTTAAAGAACTGCCCCCACGTCCATCTCTCAACATTCGGAGATTTGCTATTCTACTTTTTCAATACAAGAATACATGGAGCTGCTTGCTGAAACTCCAGCAGTGCTTCAAAGTATTCATAATGCAGAAACTGGTTGTGGGTTTGGCAGCTGTAGATTTGTCCTGCTAGTCACGCACCTGTCTTCCATGGAATGCAAGATCTATCCGAAACCAGCGCATCAGAGGAAATCTGAAGAGGGTTTTCACAGCAAGATCTGTCCCATTGACCAGCTGCACCTGAATATGAGCATGGCCTAATTGGAAGGTACAGAACAGAAAAATCAATTAAAACGCATAGATTTAACATTGATGCCATAATTGCATGTTGAATGTGTTGGAATGTAATTGTATTTTACATGCATTGCCTGTCACCTATTATTTCTCTGTGATTACTCTGTGACCTCTGATGTGAATTACTTAGAGAGGTCACACAGCTATGCAACTTCCTGTGGGGGATAGATGAAGCACATGCAGCACATGGAGCACATGGAGCTCATGATCTCTCCTAACCTGAGAGGATCTATGGTGGTGTGAGCATCCATTACCATCTAAGCACATGGAAGGAGCTGATAATACAAATGTATAGTAATATGTATATATAAGCCTGTCTGATTATAATCTAACTACAAACTGTGAGTAAACAGATGTTTTGTTACTTCAACTTTAAAGTGACTCAGCAGTGAATTATTCAGGGGTGAATGAGAGAGAGATGAAGAAAGAAATTAACATTTCTAAAGCTGAAGCTGTGTGTACTAAAATCTGCTAATTATTTACTACAAATAATCCAACAAAAGGGTTATGGGCCCAGGGTCCAGGAATTGAAAAAGAAGAGAAATATTACCAGGCAGAAAAAAAGGCCACATTTTTCTCTTAAGTTTTAAAGGAAAGATTCAGTCTGTCTCTCTCTCCCCCCACACAGCAGACAGAAGGCTAAGAAAATGGCTGAGGGAAGAAATTCACCATTTTTCTATTCTCTCAAGGTGCCTAAATTAACTGAGTTTAATTATCGGCAGTGGGAACTAAGATTCATATGTCTCCTTCGAGCAAAAAGATTAAATATATGCTTAGATCAAGACAGAACAGCTGAAAATATGGCTGAATGGGACAATGCAAACTATTATGTGAAGTGCATGCTTTTGGAAGCTCTCTCAGAGAAACAAGCCATATTAGTGGAGGGAAAAGATACACCAAAGGACATTTTATATAAACTGAGAACTATGTATGCAACTACATATGCAAAGCAGCAACCAATTTGGCTGGCAGAGTTGAATGAAACCAAATTAAGGGATAAAAGTAAATGTAATGATCACATTATGTATCTTATGTCTTCATTTCAAAAGCTAGAACTTTCTGGAATTCCCATGTGTGATGCATTGAAAAGAGCATTTCTTTTTACCTCACTATCAAAGAAGTTTGATGTTTTTAGGTCTGTAAATGAGGCCATTGAAGGGCAATCTTTTGAACAGGCAACATCAAAACTAAGGCAGGAATGCATAATAAATGATTCTGAGGAGATGTGTTCTCAAAGCAAGTCAGAGAGAAATGAAACAAATTTCTTGGCAAAGAACAGAGGAAGGCGGAGCTATGGGAAAACTCCACCCAAGGGCAAGCTGATTTGCTACTCATGTGGAAAGGAGGGACATGTATCTAAATGGTGTAAGGAAACACAAAACACTCCCTCTAGCTCACCTAAGCCAATGGAACTAAAGAATTTTCAAACCAGGAAATGTATGAAGGACAAAGATAAACACAAGGGCTTTCTAATGGCAGAAAAATCTTTGACTATGGTAAATAATAATTCAAATGAAAGTACTTGGATTTTGGATTCAGGGAGCACATGCCATTTAACCAATTGTAAGGATTTCTTTCAGGAAATGTGTCCAGAGGAAGGTATTCTTAAAACTGCAAACGCAGGGACTGCTAAGATCCAAGCAAAAGGTATTGGATTCTTAAAATGCAAAGTGTCTAATGAAGTTAAAGAAATTCCTGTAAGTGATGTCTTGTATATTCCCCAAGCAGTTTGCAATATGCTTAGTGTATCTACATTAGATAAGAAGGGATTTGTGATTCATTTTGAAAACAGTAAGTGCACAATCTCTAAAAATGATGAAGTGTATGCTGAAGCTTTTATGCATAATGATGTTTATAAACTGAGCATTTCAGGTGAAGCCTCACATATGGCGCAAGTAAGGAAGAATGATGGTAAATGTAGTCTGGAAATCTGGCACCGCCGCCTGGGACATCGTGATTCTAAGGTGATCCAGGATCTTTACAGTAAGCAACTGGCCACCGGCATTCAGATAAGTGAAGATGCTGGTAAAATGGAGAAATGCATAGACTGTGTTACTCAAAAAGGTGTGAGACCCTCATTTCCTGCATACACAGGAAATAGGAGTAATAAAGTGCTGGACTTAATACACAGTGACTTATGTGGACCGTTTAATATCCCATCATTGGGAAATAACAGATTTGTGCTAATATTCTTGGATGATTTCTCTAGATATTGTGTGGCCTATTTGCTGAAAGAGAAAAGTCAAGTCACAGACATGCTGAAGAAATACGTAGCCATGGTGAGCAATAAATTTGAAAGAAAACCAAAGGTTCTTCAGACCGACAATGGTGGTGAGTTCACTTCACAAAGCATGCGCACATTTCTAGAACAAGAAGGCATTCAGCATATCACAACAGTAGCTTATACACCAGAGCAAAATTCTGTTGCAGAGAGAAAATTTAGGTCACTTGTGGAAATGACCAGATGTATGCTGTCAGATAGCAATCTCCCTAAAAGACTATGGGGGGAAGCCATTCTCACAGCAGTGTACCTACAAAACAGAATGCCAACTAAAGGCGCTGAGCGCACACCACATGAGACATGGCATGGTAGGAAGCCAAACCTGTCACACATAAGAACATTTGGAAGTACAGCATATGCTCATGTACCAAAGCAAAGAAGGCATAAGCTGGATTCCACAACAGAAAGGGGCATTTTAGTTGGCTATGCTCCAGGACACAAAGGATATAGAATTTTGAATCTGAAAACTGGCATTGTTGGCATAAGACATGTTACATATTTTGATGAAAACAAAAGGGTTGATAAAGGCTGGATTATCCCAGATGAGCCTTATCATCCAGAATATGAAACTAGAACCATAATAGACATGCCAGTGTATATAAATGCCATACCAAGGCAGATGTCTGAAAGCAACTCATCTGTATCTAACGAGGAACAGGCAGAGGAAACAGACACAGAAAGGATCATTGAAGAAGACAGTACAGTTGGAGAAGGGGAATCAATTGGAGAAGGACTCTCAGATTTAGAGGATGCGGAAAGGTCAGACCAACCTGTTGTCAGACGCTCATCCAGGGAAAACAAAGGTGTTCCACCCCCAAGACTGTCTTACCTAACAAAGTCAGCAGAAGCTCAAGAGCCCTTAACATGGGCTGAGATTGAGAAAATGCCAGCAGAAGAAGCTGCTGAATGGCATAAAGCTGCACAAGAAGAAATTGATGCATTGGATAAAAATAATACTTGGATTCTTACAGAATTACCTCCTGGCAAGAAAGCTATAGGATGCAAATGGGTATTCAAGTTAAAAAGGAATGCACAAGGAAAAGTGGAAAGGTATAAAGCCAGATTAGTGGCAAAGGGATATCTTCAAAAATATGGAGAAGATTTTGATGAAGTGTTTGCACCTGTAGTGAAACACACGACAATCAGAACACTTCTGAGCATTGCAGTCTCAAAAGGCATGCAAGTCAACCACATTGATGTGAAAACAGCATTTCTTCACGGAGATATAACTGAAGACTTGTATATGGAACAGCCAACAGGTTTCATAAATACAAAACAAAGACAGCTAGTGTGTAAATTAAACAAAGGTCTTTATGGATTAAAGCAAAGTGCAAAATGTTGGAATGATAAATTGCATGAAATATTGACAAATTTAGGATTTAAGCAAGGTGAAGCAGATAAATGTTTGTACACTAGGTGCACAAATGGACAATATGCATACATTTTAGCTTTTGTTGATGATCTGCTCATTGCAAGCAAAAGTGAGCAAGAGTACAAGGACATTGTAAAATGTTTAAACCTCAATGTTGAGATAAAAGAACTTGGTAATGTGTCATACTATCTTGGTATAGAAATTGAGAAACAAAATGATGGTTCTTATCTTCTAAGCCAGAAGCAGAAAATAAATGAGCTTATTGAAAGTTTAGGTATGCAAGATGCCCAAGTTGTAAGCACTCCCATGATCACTGATTTTCTGAAGGATGAAACAGTAAGAGAACCTTTACCAGATAACATCCAATATAGATCAGCCATAGGTAAGCTTTTATATCTAGCTACCACATACAGGGCTGATATAGCAAATGCAGTAGGAATTTTGAGCAGAAGGGTCAGCTCACCTACCAAATCAGATTGGACTGCAGTTAAAAGGATGGTAAGGTATTTAAAGGGTACCATTGATTGTAAATTAAAGATTTCAGCCAATAGTAATCCAAAACTAATATGTTACTGTGATTCAGATTGGGCAGGGGATCATTCTAATTATAAATCCACAAGTGGATATGTGTTTATGTATGGAAATGTACAAATTTCATGGGCCAGTCATAAACAAAGTATTGTGAGTTTGTCTTCTACAGAAGCTGAATACGTGGCCGTATCGGAAGCGTGCAGAGAACTGATGTGGATTGAAAAACTTTTGCTGGATTTTGGAATAGCTGAACAGAGACCAATCCAGATAATGGAAGATAATCAGAGCTGCATCCGACTGTCACAGAATGACAAGGTTCAGTCACGCACCAAGCACATCGCAACGAAATACCACAACGTGCGAGAGTTGGCGAAAGAAGGGGTCATCAGTCTACACTATTGTCACACCAGTGAGATGACAGCTGACATCATGACCAAACCGTTACCCAGAGAACATTTTGAAAATCTGCGTATAAAGCTTGGACTTTGTATGAATAAATAATTGCATGACAGTTATGCATGAGAAGGGGTTTGTTGGAATGTAATTGTATTTTACATGCATTGCCTGTCACCTATTATTTCTCTGTGATTACTCTGTGACCTCTGATGTGAATTACTTAGAGAGGTCACACAGCTATGCAACTTCCTGTGGGGGATAGATGAAGCACATGCAGCACATGGAGCACATGGAGCTCATGATCTCTCCTAACCTGAGAGGATCTATGGTGGTGTGAGCATCCATTACCATCTAAGCACATGGAAGGAGCTGATAATACAAATGTATAGTAATATGTATATATAAGCCTGTCTGATTATAATCTAACTACAAACTGTGAGTAAACAGATGTTTTGTTACTTCAACTTTAAAGTGACTCAGCAGTGAATTATTCAGGGGTGAATGAGAGAGAGATGAAGAAAGAAATTAACATTTCTAAAGCTGAAGCTGTGTGTACTAAAATCTGCTAATTATTTACTACAAATAATCCAACAGAATGATTCATGCAGCTGTTTCCCTAGTAACTGTAATGCATTCTCATATATAGCTGTACTAACAGGGTCATATTGCTATCCTGTACTACATCAATGTGTGATGGAATATTTTAGGACCTCTACTACAAAGCAATTAGAGCTATTCCAATTATTGCTATGAATTACAGGGCCTATTTACTAGCCAATGCACGTGCATGCAATTTGATAAATAGGCCCCTGAATTAGCTATGCACAGACAAATATAATGGGGCTCATTTTCAAAACAAAAAGCATTCAAAAAATGTCACAAAGTGGCAGATGGACTTTTTTCCACCAAAACATCCAAATTGCTATTTTCGAAACTCATGTTTAAGATGTTTCTCTCATCTAAATCTTAAGGAGGGGCACATTGGAGGTGTGTTTTGAGCAAGACTAGGGCAGGTTTACAATTTGGACATTTTTCTGCGATAATCGAATGTGTCCAGGGTAAAAAAAATAGAACTTTTTTGGCTAGACCTATTTCAATAATGACTAAGTGCCAAAAAGGTGTCCAAACTGACCAGATGACCACTGGAGGAATAAAGACATGACCCTCCTCTTAATCCCTTAGTGGTCATTAGTGGTCACTGACTCCCTCCCACCCCCCTAAGAGGTGAAAGTGACAGTACCTACCAGGCTCTATGACAGCTGCCGACATAATGGCCATTCCTCTTACAGCAGCAAGCAGGCCTCTGGTGCAGCCTAGAGGTTGATGCAGTGGACTGTAGAGTAGTGGATACAGGCCCATATCCCACTCTAACAGGTACTCTTGTGGTAAAAAGTGTGAGTCCCCCAAAAACCATAAAATACCTATCATATATCCTTTATCCCACTTAAGGAATACATTATTAGATCCTTATGCTTCATAAAGACAACCATTGATCATTAAACAGTTGCCTTCTGGTCAGTATTCTTTTGAAGAAGTAATCTTCAGAATTGCCATGAGGAGTAATTTTACTAATCATTCCAGGAGGGAAAAAAAACACTTTTGCTTGGTGCAGACACATACTTAAAACTCACATGTATTTTTTGTGATGTCTCGAGCTGAACTTACCTTCTTCAGTTAGAAACAGTAGAGGCGTAGTATACATGTTGTTTGGGTCAATGTGATGAACAATTCCACAGAGTGGACTTTTGCAGTAGTGGAGTAGATACAGCCAGGTTGAAATGGTAAACCTAGAACAGTATTCAATGAATTATTCACACTGTGTAACACATATATTAATATAGTAAGGCTGGCAGATAAAGTCCTGTATGGTCCATCCAATCTGCCCTTCAAGGCGGCCACAGTTGTACCTTCCACTCCATAGAGGATACAGCCCTCCATGCCCTGTTTAAAGTGCAACTAATTCTTCTTGGCAGTCTAAAAACAGTATTTTTTTGAATATCAAACCTCAGTCCTCAAACTACATAGCTGAATGGATATGTGGTATGCATTGGACAAGGAGAGGCAGGACAGAATGAAGGAAAATATAGGATTATAGTAGACTAAGAGGGATTCTAAGAGGAGCATAATCGAAAAGGACGCCCAAGTTTTTCTGAGGACATCCTCGCAGGACGTCCCCATAAAGGGGCGGGGAAACCCGTATTATCGAAACAAGATGGACGTCCAGCTTTTGTTTCAATAATACGGTCGGGGATATCCCAAATCTGGAAATTTAAGTCGTCCTTAGACTTGGCCGTTTCTGATTTTCGGCGATAATGGAAACCGAGGAGGCCCAACTCAGAAACGACCAAATGCAAGCCCTTTGGTCGTGGGAGGAGTTAGCATTTGTAGTGCACTGGTCCCCCTCACATGCCAGGACACCAACCGGGCACCCTAGGGGGCACTGTAGTGGAATTCAGAAATTGCTCCCAGGTGCATAGCTCCCTTACCGTGGGTGCTGAGCCCCCCCCAAAAACCCCAAAATCCACTACCCACAACTGTACAGCACTACCATAGCCCTTACGGGTGAAGGGGGGCACCTACATGTGGGTACAGTGGGTTTCTGGTGGGTTTTGGAGGGCTCACATTTACCACCACAAGTGTAACAGGTGGGGGGGATGGGCCTGTGTCCGCCTGTCTGAAGTGCACTGCACCCACTAAAACTGCTCCAGGGACCTGCATACTGCTGCAATGGACCTGAGTATGACATTTGAGGCTGGCATAGAGGCTGGCAAAAAAATATTTTTGAAGTTTTTTTTTATGGTGGGAGGAGGTTAGTGACACTGGGGGAGTAAGGGGAGGTTTTTTTTTGTTTGTTTTGTTACATTTGTACCCCACGCTTTCCCACTCATGGCAGGCTCAATGCGGTAGGCAATGGAGGGTTAAGTGACTTGCCCAGAGTCACAAGGAGCTGCCTGTGCTGGGAATCGAACTCAGTTCCTCAGGACCAAAGTCCACCACCCTAACCACTAGGCCACTCCCCGATTTCCTCCGGAGGTCATCTTGTTAGTTCGAGCACCTTTTTGAGAAAAAAACTGACCAAGTAAAGTCGGCCAAGTGCTCATCAGGGACGCCCTTCTTTTTTCCATTATCGGCCGCCCATGTGTTAAGCACGCCCCAGTCCCGCCTTCGCTACGCCTCCGACACGCTCCCAGGAACTTGGTAATCCCCGCGACGGAAAGCAGTTGGGGACGCACAAAATCGGCTTTCAATTACGCCGATTTGGGCGACCCTGGGAGGATGCCCATCTTCAGATTTGTGTCGAAAGATGGGCGTCCTCCTCTTTTGAAAATAAGCCTGTAAATGTTTTCTAACTATACTGGGGGACACGTACTGGAACTGGTGATTTTTAAGGGTAAAGGTTATAGTGTGCCTTTCTGTGGTACAACCAAAGTGGTTTACATATAAACATATTTAAAGCTGATCTTATCACCTGCTGAATATAAACGGATATCACACAACACAGCCGGTCAGGTGTGGATATTCACTGCCAAACCAGCTATGTTTAGCAGTTAAAATAGGCTGCACAAATAGCAGGTCTATCTTTAACTGCTAAGTACTTAACCGGTTAGTACTGAATATCAGCTTAACCAATTAAGTTGTCATGGTCAAAAATGAAGCCAGAATTTGAATGCCGGCTGGCTGAAACAGCCCGACATGGAATATCTGGGTTATAATGCCTGAGGCGGAAAGTAAAAGCACTGGCCGCTGCAAGCTGAATATCGGGGGGGGGGGGGGGGGGGGGAATAAATAAATAAACAAACATATATACATACATACACAATATGGACCCAATTCTATAAATGGCGCAAAGGGGAAAAAAAACGTTCTAAGCACATGTAAGAAGTGACAGCCATACCTGTCACTTCTTACATGTGCTTACACCTGCTCTACAGAAGGCCCGAATATATGTTCTACTCTTTTGCCGCTGGTCGTATATAATTAGCTGTGGTTTTCTACATATACCTGCTGCACCACTTTTGTGATTGTTTATAAATTATCCTGTAAGTGTTTAACATTTACTTACATTGGATAGTCAGCATGACGCTGCCTGATTGCCTCAAGTTCCCGGTTTTGAAATCTTGCCAGCTTTTTCACAATCCCATTATTTTCTCCACTGGATGCATAGGGAAAACTGAGGAGTTGTGTCATATCTGTGAAAAGCAAAACAAGCCTTGATTTAACAGTACATTTTAAAAGTCACATTCAACTAATTCCATAGTAACAGATGCTTCTATTTCTGATCTTGCTTCATATTCTTATAACAGCTGGGGGGGGGGGGGGGGGGCAAGATCCCCCGGGCCCGGCACCAGAGTCTGTCTCTCTGCTGCTCCTGTGTCTCGGGACCCGTGTGAGAGTCAATTCGATAACCCAGTCCTGGCACAGACCGAGGAAGGTAGGGGGCGGGGGCAGTGGGGACTGTTGCCTGAATTGGAGGGCAGCAGCTGTGACCTGAATGGGGAGGGGGGGGCAGCGGCGGCTGCATCAGCAGTCCTGCCCTGGTCCGGCTCTGTCTCTTGGCAGCCTTGATAACAATACCTAGAAAGGGATGGTACATAGGTGCTCCAAGGCACAGGTAAGTTTGCACAAGTGCTGGAATATGATGGTGGGGGGGGGGGGGGGGAGGAAATTAAAAATGGGTCCACAAATGCATGTTTGTTTAGGGCCCATATAGTTTTAATCTGGTCCTGTCTCTCCCTCCGTCCCCTCCATCCCAGGGCCCAACATCTCTCCCTCTCTCTTTTCTCCATCTAACCCATTGTCCATATCTTTCTCCCTCCCACCTCATCACTCCAGGATCCAACATCTTTTCCACTCTCTTCCTTCCCTCCCTCCATCCCAATATCCACCATCTCTCTCTCCCTTCCCTCTCTTCTCAAGCCATCATTTCTTTCTTCAGTCTCCTCTCCTTATTCCTGGTATTTTCCCCTCTCTCTCATCCTCCCCCAACCTTAAAACAGCTCCAGGGTCCCCAGTAATCTGGTATCTCTTCCCTTTCTCTCCTCTCTGTCTGACATCTCCCTGCCTCCTCCCCTCCCCAATGTTCTCCCTGCCTCCTCCCCTTCCCAATGTTCTCCCTGCCTCCTCCCCTCCCCAATGTTCCTTACAAGGTATTATTCTTTACAGAGCACGCTAGCAATTCTGATAGGCTGTCTGTACCAACCTCTGATCTTTCCCTCTGCCATGTTCCACCCAGGTGGAAAAAGGAAGTTGCACCAGAGGGAGCAAAACACGGCAGAGGGAAAGACTGGAGTCAGCACAGACAGCCTATCAGAATCGCTGGGCCTGTGGGGCCCATGAACTCCTAATGTCAATCCTGCTCAAAGGTGTGTCGAGGGATGACTTATTTTTTAGGTACTCTGGCTCATATTGGCTGAGAGCCAAAATATTAAAATAAAAGGGAAGCAAAATGTAAAATAGTGAGAACACACAGACCATGTAATGTCATGGACCACTACAGCCAGGAACCGATAAGTAGGGTTCAGATTATACTGTGATACTAGAAGCCAAATCAAAATAGCAACCAGGTAACAAAACAAAATATGTAGCAGACAAGAAAACACATTTAAGATCAGTTGGGTATTAAAGGTATCTCACATTAGTCTATAGCATTTATTCACAAAAGGTTGGTGTCCATCACAGATCAGAAAAATTCATTTAGAGGTCCTTTTACTAAGCTGTGGTAAAAAAAAAAAAAGTGGCATTAGCACACCCTTACATGAGTCTTTCCCATGCACTAAGGCCATTTTTAATGCAGCCAAAAAAATGGCTTTTTTCCATTTTTTTGTATTAATGGCCATGCATTAATGTTATTAACACACTGCCATTTTTTAAAAATTACATCATGAGCACTTACCACCAACCATTTTGTACGCAGTAAGGGGCTCATGCGCTAACCAGTTAGAACCTGGTTATGTAGCTGCGCTAACTAGTTAATACAGGAATACCTACTCTCCACTCCTGACATGTCCCCTTAAAAAAAATATATATATATATATATATATATTTTTAGCGAACGGTTAGATTTCAGGATTACTAGTAGAAACCTGAGTACTTCCCAATGGTACTCCATTTTTAGTTGTGTTAGGCATGTACTAGTAAAAGGGCACTTTAGTTAATTGTTTCAGAGAATCCACGTACATTTTCTCCAGTCTCCACACAGCTTCTAAGATAATTGGTTCTTATTGTTCATGCCATGCAAGTGCTAAGACATAGATGTACAGCCCTGATGCATTGACTGGGGAAATCAAATTACTTTTTGCCTTTGATAAGCTAAACATCTGCTTTGTCATAGAGATTCTATCATGTAATTTCCTCTGCAAGCATTTGGTATGAGGACTTTAGTTTTGTACAATATGCTACATATTTAATTCTAAGTAACACGTGGAGGGGCTTAATCGAACGGGGACAACCATCTCTAAGGGCGCCCATCTCCAAGGACGTCCCGGCGAAGGGGCGGGGAAACCGCTATTATCGAAACAAGATGGGCGTCCATCTTTCGTTTCGATAATACAGTCGGGGACACCCAAATCTCAACATTTAGGTCGACCTTAGAGATGGTCAACCTAAATGTTGAGATGGGTGACCTTAGAGATGGTCATCCCAAGTTTTCAGCGATAATGGAAACCGAAGACGCCCAACTCAAAAACGACCAAATCCAAGGCATTTGGTCATGGGAGGAGCCAGCATTCGTAGTGCATTGGTCCCCCTCACATGCCAGGATACCAACCGGGCACCCTAGGGGGCACTGCAGTGGACTTCACAAATTGCTCCCAGGTGCCTAGCTCCCTTACCTTCAGTGCTTGCCCCCCAATCCCCCCCCCAAAACCCACTACCCACAACTGTACAGCACTACCATAGCCCTAAGGGGTGAAGGGGGGCACCTACATGTGGGTACAGTGGGTTTCGGGTGGGTTTTGAAGGGCTCACATTTACCACCACAAGTGTAACAGGTAGGGGGGATGGGCCTGTGTCCGCCTGCCTGAAGTGCACTGCACCCACTAAAACTGCTCCAGGGACCTGCATACTGCTGTCATGGAGCTGGCTATGACATTTGAGGATGGCAAAAAAAAAAAATTAAAAAAATTTTTTTTAGGGTGGGAGGGGGTTGGTGACCACTGGGGGAGCAAGGGGAGGTCATCCCCGATTCCCTCCGGTGGTCATCTGGTCAGTTTGGGCACCTTTTTGAGGCTTGGTCGTGAAAAAAAATGGACCAAGTAAAGTCGACCAAATGCTTGTCAGGGATGCCCTTCTTTTTTCCATTATCAGCCGAGGACGCCCATCTCTTAAGCACACCCCAGTCCCGCCTTCGCTACGCTTTCGACACGCTCCCGTGACCTTTGGTCATCCCCACGACAGACTGCAGTTGAAGATGCCCAAAATTGGCTTTCGATTATGCCAATTTGGGCGACCCTGGGAGAAGGACGCCCATCTCCCGATTTGCATCGGAAGATGGGCGCCCTTCTCTTTTGAAAATGCCCCTGATAGCCATTTATAATCTGGATGTAGGGCTGTTGTGGCCCCTATTTGATGGTACAGACATTTAGACTTTGTTAAGAATGTCCTTTTGAAAGGCATAGAAGAGGTGATTTCAGAAGACTTACACGTGTAAAAAAAAAAATACAGCTTACATGTGTAAATTGCTACTACTACTACTTAACATTTCTAAAGCTCTACTAGGGTTATGCAGCGCTGTACAATTTAACATGGAAGGACAGTCCCTGCTCAAGGAGCTTACAATCTAAGACATACATATACAAAATGCTTACAGGATGACTACCTCAGAAGACAGGTGGAGGAACTGAGAGAGGATATGGTGAGGCTAAGATGAATCCATGATAATGAGAACCACCTTGATATAATGATTCCTGAGACATCCAAAATCTCCAGCAGGGGGGGGCAGAAGAAACTGTACTGACCACAGATCACCAGAGCCTGCAAAATCAACACCCTGACTACAGCTCTCCTGAAACGGAAGAACCAATATGTAGCCTAGGCAAAAGAGTCTCAGGACTAGTAGGAACTGGAACTCATAAGCAGCAATGTAACAAGTCTAACTGAATTAAACTGTAAGCCATCTTGAACCAATAACTACATTGGAAAATGTGGGGTACAAATGCAGAAATAAATAAAAATAAAGTAAACCTGAAAGTGGCTGGACTAGTGTACAACAGGAAACAAAGGGTATTGGGGTTGTTGACTCCCTTCTAAGGGGTACAGAGACATTCAGCTGCTAACTAAACATGATGTTACAGAAAGTGTTCTGTCTGCCTACTGCCAAGATGCGAGACATTATGGAGAGTTTGCCAGGACTTATCAAGCCTAGTGGCTATTATTCTATGTTCCTCATCCATTTTGACACATATGATACTAATAGGAAACTCCCTGATTGTATCAAATGCAGGGCTTTTTTTTGAGGGGTTACTTGGGGGTACTGAGTACCGGCACCTTCTCCATGGCCTGCTAAAATTGGCCCACGGTCCCCAAGTTTTAATGAAAGAGCTCAGGCTCTACACACCAATTCTGCCTTGTCATAGATTCTGTGACTGGTTGCAGGGGGGACTGGCTATTCTAGGGTGGGTCCCTCAGTGATCACCCCACTCCTGCAGAGTGGCCTGGCATTTGAGTACCAGCACCTTTTTCGCTAGAAAAAACACACTGTGACTGTAGGTCTAAGAGAGAAGATGAAGCAGATAGGTACACAGGCAGTATTACTCTAGTCAGTGGTAAAGGCCAAGGAAGAGAAATTTGCATTGTGGAGTGAATGGATGGTTTCATCAAGAGGGTTTCAGTTTTCTAGACCACGAGTTGATTTTTCACGGGTTGCAAAGCACAGATGATGTCCACCTATCAAAGAAGGGGAGAAATGTCTTCTACAGGAGACTGGTTAACCTACCGAATAGGATCATCAGGAACAGGTGAACAAAGTCCTACGATATATAAACGCCTTCAGGTAACTAAAACATTAAAAACCTCTATAGAAATACGACAAAAAGGGCAACATCTGGAAAGCAGTGTACCTTAATGCCCGTAGTATAGAAAAATAAGGTTCTGGATCTACAGCAGGGATGTCCAACCTCGGTCCTTAAGGGCCACAACTGAGTCGAGCTTTCAGGATTTCCCCAATAAATATGCAAGAGATTTATTTGTATGCACTGTCTAAATTGTATGCAAATAGATCTCATGCATATTCATTGTGGAAATCCTGAAAACCCACCTGGGTGAGGGCTGAGGTTGGACACCCCTGATCTAGAAGCTGTGATGAAGAGTCTGACTTGGATTTAGTGGTGGTCATAGATATGTGGTTCAATGAGAACTATGACTGTGATATATATATACTGGGCTATAATCTATTCAGGTGTAGCAATACACACGCAGCCCCATTAACTCAAAACTGATATGATCAGGTTGGGACATTTAGAAAAAGGAGCTGCCAGTGTAAAGCCTGTGCAGTGGGAGCGGCCATTTTTCAAAAATACATATTAAAAAACTGAATGGAAGAACTCAGTAAATGTTACACATGCAAGCTGGCATTTCATAATTTACATGTATAAGTTGTGAAACACCTTGCATGTATAACTTCCAAATGTATATTGTGAAATACCTATTTGCATATATATTTATATTTATTTATTGCATTTATACCCCGCATTTTCCTGCCTAGTGGTAGGTTCAATGTGGGTTACAGTTAGCGTTTTAGAGACTGGTTACATATTAAGAGCTATGTGCCTTCCTATCAGTGGCGTAGCCAAGGGTGGGCCTGGGTGGGCCCGAGCCCACCCACTTTGGGCTCGGGCCCACCCAGTAGCAACACACCTATGATGTGGCTGGCAGGGATTCCCAAGCCTCACCAGCAGAAAACTTCTAACTGCCCCCTTTAATACCTTGTAAATAGCAGATCTTCACCTGCAGCGAGCAGCAACTGATACATACTGCTCACACTGGCCCCACAGCCTTCTCTTTGATGTATTCCTGCCTATGCGGAAACAGGCTTAAAAGAAATGTGGGGGAGGGGAGATGTTTGAGAGACCATATGGCATGTAGACAAGAGAGGGAGAAACTAAATCACTGGTGGAACAGGGTGGAGTTCTGCCCACCCATCTTGAGCCCAGGCCCACCCAAAATTGGGTGTCTGGCTACGCCCCTGCTTCCTATGCAACTGCAAGAGGAATATTCTGGGTCCCTGCTCCTGTTTTGTGCCATTCAAATAAAATGAAGAAGTGGTCCATTCAAATCAAATCTTTAGCTTTTGCAGGAAAATATAAAATCTAGGGTTAAGAAAGGAGTTAAGGCTTCTCCCTCCCTAGAGGAGTCAACTAAGGAAGATGTAACAATTGCACAGGGTGGGTCCCCTACTCTGAGCCAATCAGGAGCCTTGGTTCCCTGATCTAGGGGCTAAGTAGAGAAGATAAAAGAACAGGCCCTGCCAGTTTGGTTCACAGATGTCGCTAGGGCTTACCCACATGAGAGTGAGATGAGTCAGGGGTTGCCAGTTTGATCAACAGATGTACCCTGAATCACAGAATGCCACAGGTAGGATAAAGGATAGGCCATTGGGGGCATGAGGGGTGGAGTCAAGATGGCATCATGACCAGATACACTGGTGTTCAGCTCCTGATTACCCTTGATTTCCTGAGAACGAGGCTTTCTCGGTATATGGGGCATAAGTGAAAGGTTAAACAGTATCCCATACAGTCCTTGACGACAGCGAGGGGACCAATAGATACTTTTGTGCACCCGGGAACGCCGATTACTCCGGGACACTTGTTGCTGGTCTCAGGGATGAAAGGAGGCTCATCGACCCAGTCTGAGCTGGAAGTTTCTTTGAGCCCAGAGACTCGAATACTACCACCACTGCCAAAAGTGATAGCCACTGAGTCAACTCTGTTGGCACAGGGAATACTGCAAGCTCAAGCTCCAACAATTGTGGTTTCCTTGGCGTTGCAGGGAGCAGCTGTAGTTTCCCAGACAGGCTTCCAATTCAGGATGGAATCCCTGGTTAAGGAACAGATTGAAGTTGTTGTTTCCTTGAAGTCTTAAATTTATCACTATTTCTCCAACTGTAAGTGAAATGAAGACTACCTTGTTGAGACCTACTTTTAATTTTGAGTCTCTGTGGGAAGGCATATCTCTACCAGAATGGTCTCTTTCCACTCAGTTACAAATTATTAATGACAAACTTACAGAAACGTTACAAAGTGCAGCTGGGCAGGATCGAGAATTAAGCTAATTGAAGCAACAAGTGGGCATTGTGGAGAACTCTTTGAAAGTAGTGCAACCATGTAGGGGATCTCTTTATTAAAGATTCTATGCATATTCATAGGAAATTGGAGAATCTGGAGAATGCTGAAAGAAAATTTTTCGTGTCCTGAACTTTGCAAAAGTGCCAAAGTTTTCTCCAAACAGGTAGAAAAGGCGATGTGTAAAGCCAGAAGGATGCTTGGGTGCATAGGAAGAGGGATGAGCAGCAAGAAAAAAAAGAGGAGATAGTGCCTTTCTATAAGTCTCTGGCGAGACCCCATTTAGAATACTGTCTGCAGTTCTGGAGACCATACGTACAAAAAGATATAAACAGGATGGAATTGGTCCAGAGGACGGCTACAAAATTGGCCAGTGGTCTCTGTCACAAAGCATATAGAGACATGCTTATAGACCTCAACATGTATACTCTGGGAAAAAATGGCAGGAGAGAGGGGATATGGTACAGACATTTAAATACCTCCATGGCCTTAATGTACAGGAGGTGAACCTTTTTCAAATGAAGGAAACTTCTGTAATGAGAGGGCATAGGATGAAGTTAAGAGGAAATAGGATCAGAAGTAATACTCTTTCATGGAAAGGGTGGTGGACATGTGGAATGGCCTCCCAGTGGAGGTCATTGAGACAAGGACTGTGTCTGAATTTACTAAAGCATGGGGCAGGCACGTGGGATCTCTTAGGAAAAGGAGGAGTTAGTGGTTACTGAGAATGGGCAGACTGGACGGGAGTAGGGGACCCACCCTTATCTGCCATCATGTTTCTCTGTTTCTTCTAAGAATTCCTGATTATGACTCTTAAAATTCCAGCAGAGAATATTCCACCTATTGCTAGAGTGTTCTATCTTCCTTTAGCCAAGAAAAAAATTTCTGAGGAGCATTTACAATCTCCTCAGATATCTATGGATAGTTTAGATTTGAATCAGTTCTTGGAAAGATCTGATTCTGCTGGTTCTCATTTAGGGCACCTCTTGTGTGGAGTAGAGGAGTAGCCTAGTGGTCAGTGCAGCAGACTTTGATCCTGGGGAAGTGGGTTCAATTCCCACTGCAGCTATTTGTTATAAAAAGAGGTCTAACTCAAAACATCATTTTTGTTTTGTTCCATTATGGCTAAAAGACATGTAAGTCTTAGGAACGCCCAAGTCCCACCTTGAACACACACGCCCCTGGCGAGCCCCCTTGAGATTTAGACGTCCTTCTGACGGACTTCAGAGGAAAACGTCTAAAAAGAGGTTTTGAAAATAGTGATTTGGACATTTTTGTGAGATAAATGTCCAAATGCAGACTGATGTCACTTTTTGGACATTTTTCTCTTTTGAAAATGAGCCTGATAGTAACCCATGTAAATTGTGAGTCTATGTGCTTTGAAAATGAGCACTTTGATAATGCAGTGTAGCTGCTAACCATCCAGATAGAGACCAAAGACACTTAAAGAGGAGCAGAAAAGTGCAACAACCATTTGAGTACAGAAGAAGAGAAAAAGATGTCCAAGAACCTAGAAGAGGGCACAGCTTTGGGGAAACTAAGATCTTCTAATATTACTAAAAACAGCCAACACAGTGCAATGGAGGAACAAGACTTTATTTTAAATATATAAGTGAAAGTGCAATGGCAGTATCATCAAACTCAAGAGTGTACCACAGAAAGGTGGTATATAAAAGAATCAAATATATTAATAATTTAAATTTAATTAATTAAAATAAATGTACAGGCTAATGATAATAAAGCAAAACTTTTTTGAACAATTATTTCTGTTCTGTGTTCACAGATGAAGGGCCAGGGATAAGAAAGAAGAAAATAAGCACAAATAGGAATGAAAGGTAGGTAGACCTTGAATGATTTTCAGACGACTGTATTCATTGAGATAGAGAATTTACAGTAAAGTTACTAATGTGTAAATAGAAACTAGGTCCCTCTGCATAAAATGGGATTGGACGTATGATAATCCAGCCAGTCATAGGTGTCAGCTTTGTGGGTGCTTGAGCACCCCCAATATTGAGCAAACTCCTTGTCAGTGTCCAAGGAGGTGTAATTTCCATTGTGTTTAGCACCCCCAATCATTTTGAAAAGTTGGCTTTGATGCATCCAGTGTGCCCTAGTGAAAGTTTCCCCTAGTTGTAAATTGTATTTTTTATTCTAGTTTATAGTTTATTTAGATTAGCTAAACCGTTGTAGATGCCAGGCAGAACAGAGTGTGTACAGGCTACAATAAAATTTTTCAAAAAGAATGGAACACTAAATAAAGATAGGAAAGGCGCACAATCATATAACAGATACAGAAAGGATACAGATAAGAACAAGGGAAACGTGGAGAAGGAGCAGCCACTAGCTGGTAGACCTGATCAGACTGACCCTCCAAAATCCTACCTGAAAAGCCAAGCCTTTAGATTTGCCTTGAAACTCTTGAATGAGGATTCACTGTGAAGAGGAAGTGAAAAGTTATGTCAGGTAAAAGGTGAGAGAAAGATTTCTCCTAATAAGCAGCCTTAGGACTGGGAAGGGCAAGACGATCATTGAGGGACCGAAGGTCCTAGCAGGTGAGTAGGGGATAGCGAGACAGGAAAGGCAGTCCGGAAGGTAGCCAATGCTGTTGTTTCAACAGTGGGGTTGTGTGGTCTAAACAACGCACATGACAGAGAAATCTAAGAGTTTTCAGGTTTTATTTAATGATGAACAAGGCAAACCTGAGTAGATGATATTAGAATAATCAAGATGGAAGATGGAAGTCAACAAAGAGATGACATATGGCTTGAAGCTGGCAGAACAGAAGGAAAGTGATCTTAGACAGATGTGAAATTTAGGGCAGGAAAGAAAGGGAGGAATCCCAGACAATTCCTAGATAGTGGAAACTTGTAACTAGGGTTATTTGTGATCCAAAAAGCATAATGGAGGAGGATGGGGGAGATATGGAATTGGAGAAGCAGCAGGTGACCTTTTTATCTGCTAACCAGTGCTAACCAGTGAGTGACAGCATCCAGACAAGCCTGGAGAGGGGCAATGGAAGGAGAGGATGAGCTGTTTAGGTAGGTCAAGTAAATAAGAAGAATATCATCAATGTAGAAGTAGGCTGAGATTCCAGATACCTCAATAAGGGCTGCAAGGGGACTCAGGAATAGGTTCAACAACAGAGGGGAAAGAATTGAACCTTGGGGGACAACACGATGGAGTTCTCTATTTCTGAAGGGGGAAGAGGGAGTGATAGCCTGAAAGCTACGGTGTGATAGAAAGAAAGGGAACCATGACAGAACCTCACCAGAAATACCAAGGGATGACAGATGACAAAGAAGTAGCGAGTGGTTGACAAGATCAAAGGCCACTGAGAGATCTAGGAAGACTGCTAAGAATTTTATGTTGAGCCAGATGAGAAAGGATTTCACTGAGTAGGACTGTCATTACTGTCTCTGTGCTATGGTGGGGTCTGAAACCAGACTGTCAGCGGTGGAAGGCTAGAACCTTTTCAGCGAAGGAGGTAAGCTCAGAGAGTTCAACCTTTTCCAGGACTTTAGACATGAAGGAAAGGCTAGAGACAGAGCAATAATGGATGGGCATATAACAGCCCATTTCCATTTATCAGAAAATTGGCCAAGACGAGGGAACAGGATCATATGGACAAAAGACAAGTTTCATTGTGCACATAACTTTCTTTTAGGAAATAAGGGTTTGAGTCTGAAAGGAAGACCATCAGCTCATTTTCGAAAGAGAAGGACGCCCATCTTTCGACACAAATGGGAAGATGGGCGTCCTTCTCCCAGGGTCGTTCAAATCGGCATAAAATCGAAAGCCAATTTTGGCCGTCCCCAACTGCTTTCTGTCGCGGGGACGACCAAAGTTCACGGGGGCGTCAGAGGCGTAGCGAAGGCGGAACTTGGGCGTGCCTAACACATGGGCAATTTTGGCCCATAATGGAAAAAAAAGGGCGTCCCTGACGAGCACTTGGATGACGTTACCTGGTCCTGTTTTTCTTACGACAAAGCCACAAAAAGGTGTCCGAACTGACCAGATGACCATCGGAGAGCATCGGGGATCACCTCCCCTTACTCCCCCCGTGGTCACTAACCCCCTCCCAACCTCATAAAACATCTTTACAAATATTTTGTGCCAGCCTCTATGCCAGTCTCAAATGTCATTCTCCAGTCCATCACAGTGGTATGCAGGTCCCTAGAGCAGTTTTAGTGGGTGCAGTGCATCTCAGGCAGGCGGACCCAGGCCCATCCCCCCCTCACATTTACCACTTGTGGTGGTAAATCTGAGCCCTCCAAAACCCACCAGAAATCCACTGTACCCACATCTAGGTACCCCCCTTCACCCAAGGGCTATGGTAGTGGTGTACAGTTGTGGGTAGTGGGTTTTGGTGGGGGGGGGGGGGGGTTGGAGGGCTCAGCACACAAGGTAAGGGAGCTATGTTCCTGGGAGCAATTTATGAAGTCCACTGCAGTGCCCCCTAGGGTGCCCGGTTGATGTCCTGGCATGTCAGGGGGACCAGTGCTTACGAATGCTGGCACCTCCCACAACCAAAGGGCTTGCATTTGGTCGTTTCTGAGATGGGCGTCCTTGGTTTCCTTTATTGCCGAAAATCAGAAATGACCAAGTCTAGGGACAACCATCTCTAAGGACGACCTAAATGTCAAGATTTGGGCGTCCCTGACCGTATTATCGAAATGAAAGATGGGCATCCTTCTTGTTTTGATAATACGGGTTTCCCCGCCCCTCCACATGGACGTTTTGCAAAGACATCCTCAGCAAAACTTGGGCGTCCCTTTTGATTATGCCCCTCCATGTCATGGTACCAGCTTAGTGCAAAGAGGGAGAAGGTGACAAAGCAAAGGTAGAGGGGAATGGAAGGTGGTGGGGTATGTAATGGTGGTAAAGGTTGTAATAGAGTATTAATCTTGCTAATGAAATATACAGAAACTGCCTCTGCAGTGGGGATTGTACTAACCACTCTTTTAGCCCAAGAGTTGACTATTTGTTGGTAAATGGAATAAAAGTCCCTGGAGGAAATCGGAGACTTTAGAAGCCTAATAGTGATGTATTCCCTTTCTGCCTTTTTTAACTAGGAATTGTATTCATGGTGAAGCTCCTTGCACTTCCGCAAATCAGGTGAAGATCTAGATTTTCTCCAAAGTCTCTCTGCTCGTTGATATTGGTGTCTAACTAACTGAAGGTTAGAGGAATACTAGAGTTCCTATATGAAGGCCTGACCTGGCAGAAACTTTTGGGGCAATAGATTCAAGACCTTGCTCCAAAATAGAATGCCAAGTTCCAGTTTGGTCATTAAGAGATTTAGGAGTCCTTTTACTAAGGTGCGCTAAAAAATGGCCTGCGCTGGTGTAGATGCATGTATTGGACGCACGCAGGTCCATTTTTCAGCGTATCTGCAAAAAAGGTCTTTTATTGTTTTGGCTGAAAATGGACGTGCATCGAAATAAAAATTGGCGCACGACCATTTAGGGCCTGAGGACTTACTGACACCCATTGACCTAGCGGTAAGGTCTCACATGTTAACAGGGCGGTAATGGTCTACGCACGTACAATGCCGATTACTGCCCGGTTAGAGCCATGCACCAGAAATTTTCCAGCACGCTTAGTGGACACACGTAAAAAATGAAATTATCGCCCAGGCCACATGGTAGTTGGGCGTTAGTTTAAAACTGATGTGCATAGAATGCGCTTATGCGCCTACGCGGCTTAGTAAAAGGGCCCCTTAGATGGGAAGTCAGCAGGGACTGAGAACAGCGATGGAGCGAGGGAACTGACTCTGACCCAAGAGAGTGATCTAATACAGTATTCAGGAACTGATGGTGAAGGTTGGGGAAAGAGGGCAGGGCAAGCTCAAAAAGAATGTCAGAATGGTCGGACCAGATCAAAGAAACAGATGAAAAGGACAATGGAAGGATGCAAAAATTTTGTAAAGAACCAAATCTAGTGTATGGCCCGCTACGTGGGTTGGAAAAAAGATCCACTTTTGAAGTGAGAGATTGGATAACAGATCCAGAAAGCATCTAGTTCTAGAACTACGGAGGTAATTTTTATTTATTGCATTTGTATCCCACATTTTCCACCTCTTTGCAGACTTAATGTGGCTTACAGTGAATTATTATTAGTAGGTGGTAGGTTAAGAGATGACAATTATTGTTACATAAAGAGTATCATAATCGAAGTTTAACAAGTGGATATAAGTAGAAAATAATACTGATAATAGGTACAAGTGGGGGTGCCATAGAAAATAGCGTATTCAAAATTCAGACCAGGAGATATAGGCAAAAGCATAGCTGATAGTAGGTAAATGATGATAAAGGTAAGGTGGAGGTGCAGTAGAAAATAATGTGTTCGAGGATTAAACAAGCGAGTATAGGCAGAGAGCATTACTGATGATAGGTAAGGTTGCGATGTATTACCTTGATAATTGCTGATCTTATTGGTATGCCTTGTTGAATAGGTAGGTCTTCAGGGATTTGCGGAATTTAGTTAATTCATAAGTAGTTTTTAAGTTGCTCGGCAGTGTGTTCCATAACTGTGTACTCAGGTAAGAGAAGTTTGACGCATGGGTTAGTTTGTATTTTAGGCCTTTACAACTGCGGAAGTGAAGATTTAGGAATGTGCGGGATGACCTTTTGGCGTAATCTACATGCACATTAAAGTATCTAAAATGAGTACGTTTGGATAACGAATTGTGGCTTCAGAGAGGACCTGTAGACACAGCTTTCATACATGCAGCTTCTGTGCATGTATGAAAGCATCTCTGAGCATGCGCAGATCAGCTGCACTTAGTGATTGGCTGATCTGCGCATACTCAGCTGACCAACTAGCTCCCCCCCCCCCCATGAAGGAAATCGCATTCAAATGAGCTAACAGCGAGCAGCTCATTTGCATGTGATTTTCTTCATGCATGCCCGGCTTTCTAAGAATCGGTTCGCAGCAACGAGGATCGCTAAGAACATTTTGCAGAGGTTTTAGTGCATCTGGGCCTGAGAGACGGAGGGCAGTAAAACAAGAGGATATGTACAGAGGGAGTAGTATCTACCCTAACAATCAAGAGGTCAGGGTGGGAGAAAGGAGAAAAAAATTTCAGAAACCTTTAGATCATTGGTATACATAAATATCCATCCCATTCCCAAGTTTGGAAGAGTGGGAGATAGAAACTTGGCAGAAGGCAGGCATAAAGATTAGCCTCTTCCCCGGTCCTAATCCAAGTTTCAGTAAGGCACAAGAGTGAGCAGCCATGATCTTTGATTAAGTCACGTATGAGAAATGGTTTAGTACATAGTGATCTGCAATTAAGAAGACTGATGTCATCACACAGTGGGGTGCGTGGCGTTGATGCAACACAGGGCGGGAGATGAAAAACTAGTGGGGGGAGCGAAACTTATGGCACAGAGCGGACAGATGGTTACCCCAGAACACAGAGACAGGGAAACGGAAGGGCTAGAGGGCTGCGTAGGAACAAGTATTAGAACATAAACACCAAGAAAGTAATAAACTTACAAGACATAGGTCTCGCGTGCACGGAATTGTGATAACCTAGGGATAAGGACTCCACGACAGGGAAAAGGAAGGAATATCGGCGCGCGACGGCTCCCCACAGCAAGCTGGGAGACAGAAAACTAATAAAGAGAGCAATTTAGTTCCGGGTGCAGGTGTGAAAGGGATCCTTACAGGGATCACGTGATAATATGCGCTTCAAGAGAGGGGCAGCTCAGGAGAGAGGACAGTGTCCAGGGAAATACCAGCAAGCACATAAAGAAAGAGGCAGCAGAAATTACTCATGCATTTAAACAGTACAAAAGCAAAAAAGCAAAAGCTATTCATTTATTTATTAGGAGTCAATATTCAAAAAGATTTGCTGATAATTTCAGTGTTAACAACATAAATCCTTTCTGGTCAATATTCAAAAGCGATTTAAACAGGAAGAAGAGGCTGTTGCCTGCTTAACTGCTGATAGTTAGAGGCACTTAACCACTGAATAACAGCTTGACCAGTCATTAGAAAAGTGGGCTGGAGAGGGGAGTTTCAGAGGCGGAATTGGCAGCTATGTGGGGCCAGCAATACTCAGTGCTGCTGTAACCTCTCGCGACAGCTCACGGTACTACACAAAGTTCAGTTCTGGTCACCAGATCTGAAAAAAGGTATACCCCCAGATTCTATATAGCGCACTTAGAGATCCGCACTAAACTCCAAGTGTATTCTGTAACAACGCACATAACTTAATTGGCTTAACAAGTCAATCAACATTGTTAACTGCACATAACAAGCAATAATGAGCACTAATTGGCAATAATTAGAATTTACGCGCACAACTCCCTAAGATTATTCTGTTAACACACTGCGCCTAAATTTTAATGCGCACAGGCAAAAAGGAGCATGGTTATGGGCGGAGAAATGGGCATTTCGTGGGCATTCCAAAATTTACACATGTAGTTATAGAATATGGCCAAATGCGCCTAAATCTACGCACCAGGATTTACGCCATGTTTTTGTTGGTGTAAATGGAGGTGTGTAGTTTTAGGTGCTAGGCTATTAACTAAGCGTATTCTATATACCACGCATAAATCTAGGCACCACTTATAGAATACGATTAGGGAGAAATGTTTTCCGCGTGGATTTTCTAGGTGCCATATATAGAATCTGGCCCATAGCAGATTTAGAAAAGGTTCAAAGAAGAGCGACCAAAATGATAAAGGGGATGGAACTCCTCTCATATGAGGAAAGGCTAAAGAGGTTATAGCTCTTCAACTTGGAGAAGAGACAGATGAGGGGAGATATGAATGAGGTCTACAAAATCCTGACTGGTGTAGAACAAGTAGAAGTGAATCGATTTTTAATTCTTTCAGAAGTACAAAGACTAGGGGACACTCAATGAAGTACATGGAAATACTTTTAAAACATACAGGAGGAAATATCTTTTCATTCAACAAACAGTTAAGCTCGGGAACTCTTTGCCGGAGGATGTAACAGAAGTTAGCATATCTGGGTTTAAAAAAAGTTTGGACAAGATCCTGGACGAAAAGTGCCTAGTCTGCTATTGAGACAGACATAGGGAAGCCACTGCTTGGCCTGGGACTGATAGCATGGAAAGTTGCTACTATTTGGGTTTCTGCCAGGTACTTGTGACCTGGATTGGCCACTGTTGGAAACTAGCTAGATGGACCTTGGGTCTGACACAATATGACTATTTTTAACTGCTATTATGATAAATATGGGGAAATTATTACTATTTGGGATTCTGCCAGATACTTGTGACCTGCATTGGACACTCTTAGAAACAGGATACTGGGCTTGATGGATCATTGGTCTGACCCAGTATGGCAAGCTCTTATATTCTTATGGCACCCGCAAAACAATAGCATCACATAAAATAGCAGACCTAATTTGATCACCTAGATATGTGGGTACTGGCACTGACTATCGGCCAACACCCATATAGCCCTCAGCAATGTCCTGCATCTTCAACACTTGCTCCCCTCCCTTCGAACCCCCTCCACAATGAAGCCACACCCCCTGAACCCTGCTACACCATTACAGCTCTCTCCTTCCAATTCAGCACCTCCTAGGACTCTGACAAAATAACACACATTCCGATCCCCCCCACCAAATTCCACACCCCCCTCGGACCCCCCTCCCACTGCATACCAAGGAGGCAGTGCATGCAATTCTCTCTCATGCATATTCATTGTGGATATCCTGAAAACCTAGCTTGCCTGTGAACCTCGAGGACTGGAATGGAGTAACCCTGCCCTAAAGGCTGTTGGTTTAAAACGGTGGCCTCGACTTCTGCGGTAGTCTTGTGGTAAACCACTAGAGATCAGCTTTCCATATATAGCTGCAATTTTAAAGGAGAAACATTAGACCTACCATCTTCATAAGAGCAGCGAGGTATTCTGTTTGCTTTCAGTTTCCATATAACCTCGATATTCCATGCAAGACATTTTTTATGATCCTTGAATGGACGTTCAAAGGGTGTAACTGTCTGTAGGAAAGCAATCGACTCTGCAACTTTGTGCACCATTTCATCTTTTCTGGAACCTTGATCTTCAGTGTCCCTGTGAATGATCCTGGCTTTCACAAAGACAGAATGCAGTATGACTGAGTGCTTAATAAAGTAGTCATCTCTGTAAACCATAATACTTGGAAATTTTAAGAGCACTCTTTGAGTTCTGCTCACATTTAGATGCCTTTGGTTCGCCCATCTCTTCTTGATCACTGAAATTCCACTTCTGGATTCTGAAGAAGCCACAACTTCTATGTTGACAATGCAAGGTCTCGAGCACAAATACTGCACTGAAATTTCAGAGTCGTTCACAGTGTTTCCTGTGCTGGTAAAATGCACAAAATCTGTGTAATTCAGATGCTGCGAAGATAGTTCAGTAACGGCTGTGGTCTCTTTGCTTAAAGAGGGCAATGAACACTGGGGAAAAAGGTTAAAATAATTAAAAAATATATTGGCAAAGCATATTTTAACAAAGAATCTGAATTTATAATAAATAATATGGATTATGTCGGGCACTTAGGGCTTGCTTTTTGATTATATGCCCTGTTCATTTTTTCCCAAATATATTACCATTGGATCCTTCATACTGGGGACTAAGGGGTCCTTTTATTAAGGTCATAACAAAACTCTGTAAGCCACATTGAGCCTGCAAATAGGTGGGAAAATGTGGGATACAAATGCAATAAATAAATTTAGCATGTGCTAACAGCCATGGAGCCCCCAGATATACAATGGGCTGTACAGCATTTAGCACGTGCTAATCGTTAGCATGTGCTAAATTCATCAGCACACTTTAGTAAAAGGACTGCTAAGAGAGGATCGTTTTTCTTTTTCTCTTAATTCATTTTCCTATAAATTCTTTTTGCTATTGGATTTGCTGGACAAGTATGTTATTTCTTGTCTATTTTTGAAACATTAGAATAAAGGAAAAGTAAAATAAAATATTAAATATTTTTTAAGCTACATTGGGCCCTATTTACTAAGCCATGCTAAAGGCACGTTAGCATTTTTCGCATGCGCTAATAATTAGTACACGCTAATGCTACAGATACTCATAGGAATATATGGGTGTCTCCAGTGTTTAGCGCACGCTAAAAATGCTAGTGCACCTTAGTAAATAGGGCACATTATCTTTTGCATCGAGGAGTTTGGCAAATGAAATCCCCACTATTGACAATAATGATTTAATATATTCCTCATAAGATCTTTACATTACTTTACATAAAATTCTTATATGCCGCAACTACCCGTTAGGGTTCAGTATGGCTCACAGAAAGAAACAAAGGCAAACCCTGATAAATAATAAAAATTCAAAATAAAATACTTCCCACACCATTTCTGAGTTAACATATCTTAAAGTAATCTCCTTACCCAAGGGTTACTATACCCTTCGGTAAGGGGATTATGGGGATTAAAATCTGAAACTATTTTACAAACATACCACTTCAAAATAAGTGTGCCATATTTTCAGCTTTCTCCCACTGCATGATGACAGCTTTTACAGTGAAAAGGAAAGGAGGAGTGTAACAGATTTCTAAGGTTTTTAAGCCCGTGATAATTGTTTTGATATCTTCCTGCAATGTATTTCTCTAGTTTGGCCAGCAGGTGGTACATGTTTATGCTTAAAGCTGTTACAGAGAACTGACATTTCTTTCTTAAATTAACATAAATAGGAACAGAGCTGCCAAGGGGTCCCAATTTTTGAGAGGGAGATTTTAGTACACTCCCTCCCCAGCCCCGCCCCACTCTGCCTTGGCTCCATCCACTCTACATGGCTCCGCCCCGCAACACACCTCAATCCCACAGTCATGTCAGAAAATATTTTATTTAATAGCCGCCTAATACCCTTTTCAATTAGCTTTCAGAGGCCAAAACCTTCTGTTTCAGGTCAGGTCAGGACAGTATAATGCTGTTATGGTATCCTCTCCTGACCTAAGGAAGGAGTGCTGGACTCTGAAGGCTAATTAAAAGTGTTTTACAAATCAGTGAACGTATCACCTTATTTTCTATTTTGTGTTTTATTTGCATTTATAAACCTTCATTAACACAGCTACCACATTGCTTTACCATAAATTAAAAATAAAATTATTTTCTGTACCTTTGTTGTCTGGCCATTTACTTTTTCTAATTGTGTTGGTCCCAGGCTCTTAATTCTGCATTCCTTTGTCTTCTCTTAACTCTCTTGCCAGGGTTTCCTGTCCATTTGTCATTTTTCTCTCCTTTTTCTTGGTTTTCTTCAAGTTATTTTTCTGCCTCGCTCTCTGTCCAGATTTAATTCATTCTGAGGCTTATTTTCAAAGCACTTAGCCTCCCAAAGTTCCATAGAAACCTATGGAACTTAGCCTCCCAAAGTGCTTTGAAAATATGCCTCTCTTACTATCCATTCTTTAATTTCCCTCTTTTTACTTCATCTACCTATGGCTTTTCATCTTTTCCTCACTTTTCGTCTCCCCATGCCCCTTCCTCTTAGTCTCCAGTCTTTCACTAACTCTCCTCTCCCCCTTTCCATCCAGCATCTCCCCTCTCTCCCCCCATCCTTCTATTGTCCCCCCCTCTCTCTGCATCCTTCCATCCAGCATCTCCTCTTTCTCTCATTAACCTTCCATCCAGCACCTTCCCTCTTTCTCTCCTACCCTTCCATACAGTGTCATCCCTTTTTCTCTCTCCATCCTTCCACCCATTACCCTCTCCCAATCCTTCCATCCATTGTCTCCCACTATCTCCCCTTTCTTCTAGCGTTCTCTGTCTCTTCCATTCAGCATGTCCTCTCTCTCTCTCCATCCTTCCAGTGTCTTTCCTATTTCTCTCCCTACCCTTTGATCCAGCGTCTTCCCTCTTTTTGCCCCCTCCTTCCAACATTTTCCCTCTTTCTCCCTCCTTTCACACAGCATTTTCCCGTCTGACCAGCTAGGGTCTCCCTCAGTTTCTCCCCAGCAGCTTCTCTCTCTCCTGCCTTCCCATGTCCCCTTTCTCTCCCCATCTTTCCACTCATCTCTCTCTCTGTACCCCTCTTCCATCCTGCATCTTCCCTCTTTCTGCCCCCTCCTTCTAGCATTTTTCCTCTTTCACTCCTTTCATCAAGCATTTCTCCTCTTTCTCTCTCCATCTGATCAGCCAGGGTCTCCCCCTTGCTCCCCTTCCTTCTCTGCAGCAGCCTGTCTCTCCCTGCTCTTTTCCATGTCCCCTCTTTTTCTCCCCATCTTTCTCTGGCTCTCTCACTCTCTCTGTACCCTCCAGCATCCTTACTCTTCTTTCTTTCTCTCCCCTCTGCTCTGGACACCCTTTCCCCCACCCTTTCCAACCATGTTTCCTCTCTCCCTCTGGCCTTCTTTGAAACAGCAGCAGTGCCGACACAAGAACAAAAGCAAGCGCGGGACCGCAGCAGCCTTCAGGCATGCGCTGTCAGCTCTGCCGGTCCTCTGCCCCCGGAACGTGAAATTGACGTCAGCGGGGGCTGAGGATGGCAGAGCTGACAGCACATGCTTGAAGGCGGCTTGACTTTTTTCTTATGCTGGCTAAAGAGAGAAGTGGCAGCAGCGGCTCGGCGCTTGTTTCTTGTTCCTGCCGCTGCTCAAGAGAGACGCGGCGGCAGCTGCAGTGGCAGAATTCAACGGGAGACTTTCCTGCTTTGGCAGGAGTGTGGGAAATGAACCGCCAAAGCGGGAGTCTCCTGCTGAATGCAGGAGACTTGGCAGGTCTGTAGGAAGTGCCTGCAGTGATGTGATCATCTATTTTCAAATATTGTTGTTCTGGGCTCTGATTGGCCTGGAGTTTGAAGTTACCCAGGAGTTACTGGTTTCTGCCCCAGTTTCAACCAGGGAAAAGTTAGTTATAATTGATCCATATTTCAGTTACTTGTTACTGTTTGCTGATTGCACTTTTTTTGTTCATTGTTCTAATTTTTCAGACAATAAACGTTCCTTTCTATTTAATGCCTTTGCCTGTCTGGACTGATTAAGAATCCTGGTGGTTTGTATGTTGGGTCCGTGAGTGTTTTCTAGGAACTGTGGGAGCCCTGGAAGTGTGGCCCCAGTAACCTAGAAATCACTAGGGATAATTTGAGAGTGGGAGAAGTCGCCCAGAGGTGGTTGTGACCCAGTTGGTAGGAGGAGGGTGCTAGTATAGAGCACAAGTGGCAACTGCAGACGTACCTGTGCTGTGCTGGGGATAAACCCTCTCAGGGGCCACAGGGTAACCCCAGGCAGGTGGCTAGGCATTTCGTGATAAGGCGGATTTCACCACCGAGAGCACTGCGGTTCTCCAGGACTCTTGCAGCAATCATCAGCTAGCCAAGCAACAGGTTGTATGGTAAGAAACCCAGATGATGATGGCAGAACACCATATAGCCTTTCCAGTGTATCCATCCAACCAACAGCTCAGTCTCTACAATTCCTTCTCCCTCGGAGATCTCAGTACTTGTCCCATGCTTTCTTTAATTCTCTGTGTCTTTTCAGCACATCCACTGGGAGGCTATTAAGCATCTTTACTGTCATACTGCCATAACTGCCCATAGTGCTTAGAACTGAATATCTTTTGAAGCGACAAACGATTGCAGAAGACACACTATTTTACTATAGCTTTCAGCGAGTCCTCTTAACAGGGTTAGAAGTAACTATGATCCTCTTGGGGGGTACTTTTGTTTTTTTGTTACGATGTGTGGTCTTGTGTGAGTGTGCTTTACTATCTGGGTCCTGTTTACTAAGGCATGCTGTAGGCGCGCTAGTGTTTTTAATGTGCGCTAATGATAAAGACACCCATCTATTCCTATGGGTGTCTCTAGCATTAGCGAGCGCTAAAAATGCAAGTGCACCTTAGTAAATAGGGCCCTGATTGTGGAGCTTTTTTCTTATTTTTCTTTTATTTATAATATTGTAAACCACTGTGTTCTTATATTAAACCACGCGGTATAGCAAGTGTAATAAACTGTAAGAAGCCAAAAATTCTACAGACATCAGTTGGTTTACTGCCCCTTTTAAATCCCCCTCATATACTTACATGACCCCATTTCAAAAGAAGCAATAGTGAAACTTCAGCATCATGAAACCTAAAAAGAACAGCAGTACCAAAGTATTGCCCTGCACATATCAAATTAATTATATCAGTAGAACTGTTAAAAAGTTAAGGGAAAAGAAAATAATACGCTAAAATATACAGCAAAATTAATTTGTGTAAATTGGAAAATTAATCCAGCAAGTCTAATGCACAAGATCATAACACAATTACTGGGAAGGCAGAAAAGTATGTGCTATAGTTAATCTTTGAACTTCAAAACTCATGTCCTCACCCCAGCATTTGAATATGATGAAAAAACTAATACCTTGCAGCACTTAAAAGGATGAAGAGTGCAAAAGAGGCACTCTCACACATCCCACTCCAGATGTTAATAACCAGGACCCCACTTCCAGGGAGATAGAGCAACTGGTAGAGACCTCAACCTCTCAAGAACACAGTGGAGGCACTATTTGGCTCTTGTTGAGAATTTAGGGGTCCCGAGCCCCCCAAGAAGGCTGGAGTGACCTTAATCTGACTCCATCTCTAAATAACACTAGTACTGGGGTAATCAAGGAGTTATTGCCTCTAAGGGAGACGTTAGGTCTAAGGAAAAGATACCAGCCTTATGACAAACTGGATTTAGATTACAAGTTATACAATGCATTTATACTTACAGCCTTTGATCATTAAGTGAAGCCCACAAATCATCATTTGGAATGAGGAGTTTATTTGCCAAGGTATAAGTCAAATAAGTGATTGACAACAGGCACGTACAATCAATTAATTATAGGAATATGATAAGCTGCAAACAGGTGTTAATTATTTGCTAATCTTTTATAATTTCTTTTACCAATTAGAGGTTTTACAAGGGAAAGCAATTAGGTAATTTGTTAATTCTGCTGGACACATTGGTTTCCCTTGGAGAGAGAGTGGCAACCCTTTTCTCTCTAACTTAAACCAGGAAATACCCTGATTTTTATAGGTGCCCTCAGGATATGGATAATATGACAGTAGATATACCTAATTGGATCTATGCTAATGTCATGGTTGTCACTGATTGGCTCATGCTAATGAGTAGCTTCTATCTTGCTAACATGGTTTTGTCTCTAGCTCGCTTGATCACAAATCTTAAGCAAGACCCTGCTCACAGGAAAGTCTCCCTCCTCTCTTGGACAGCTAGTTCCCTATTTTCTCTGCACCTGGCATGACTCACTCATTGCTCAACTTGTTTTTCTAACTTACATTAGAGAAAATTCCACTTTGTAACAGATACGGGCTTCCATTTTGTGCTGAAATCCTCCATTTTGTTTCCATATCTATTAACTTAACTTTTAGGCCTCAATCTGGGCTACAAACTAGGTCATACTTTTCCAGTAAGCTCCCAGTTATGTCAGCCATCAGATTTCTGACTCAGCTAAGGTCTGCAATGGCCTGAGCTCTATGACTGGGCCCTCCACCATTCCAGTGGGGGGGTCTCTGGCTGTACCATAATTATACACTCTCGATGGTCAGTGTTTTTTTTTTTTTTTAACATTGGCCACCTCAGGCTTTTTATACCTGGATATTCAACACTGGGCCATTCCCAGATACAGGTAATGGAATATTTCCTCCTATTTGTCAGAGAAAGACACTGACAGAGGCATGAACGGGGGCAGCTAAGAACAGGCCTCATGAGTATCAGAATTAGCTGGAGCTAGTTAAAACGGATTGCTGGGAACCAGTTTATCCCATCATAAAGAATATGCAGTCCTAAACTTAAATGGATAAGCTTTCTAGTTTGAGAAAACAAGTTATATGATCTTATTCAAATGGATAAACAACCAGACAGCAGCTGAATATCTCATTATTCAGTTGTTTAAGCTATTCCTCCCATGACCCATAACTCAGATCCCTTCCTCTATTAGTCATATAACGTTTGAAAGAACATTGAGATATATAGCCAAAAGCTATGCATTGGCCAGTCTGAAACTTTCAGTTAATAGGATCAATCATCTGAATATTGACCTTGAGAAATATAACTGCTGTTTTGGGATCTTTCAACACTTTGCTTGGGTTTCCTTTTATGATAGAGCTCATCAACTCTGTAATCAGTTTTGATGGTTCTGAGGCCTATCTTCTACTGCCAGTACTATGAAGGTGTTCGGTAACATGTCATAGGAACTTGTGATTGTGAATTGCAGCTCCTTTCCCCTATGCAGGTACTGTTCAAACCAAAAACTGGCCAAGTCAAACATGATATATATGCTATGAAGCAGGGGTGGACTGACAATGGTCTGGGCCCCTTGGCAACCAGGGTCAGGGTCCTCCTTTTGGACTTTTCAAATATGTCCTCCAGAAATTTTAATTTTTAGGAAAATATCCTCAAATATCCTCTTTTTCTTTTATGTGCCTACGATCAACATAAGAACACAGGTGTTGCCATAATGGGACAGACCAAAGGTCCATCAAGCAAAGTATCCTCTTTCCAACAGTGGCCAATTCAGGTCATAAGTACCTACCAAGATCCCAGAACAGTAAAACAGATTTTATGCTGCTTATCCTAGAAATAAGCAATGGATTTTCCCAAGTCCATCTTAATAATGGCTTATAGACTTTTCTTTTAGGAAATTATCCAAACCTTTTTTAAACCCTGCTAAGATAACTGCTTTTGCCACATTCACTGGCTACAAATTCCAGAGTTTAATTACACATTGAGTGAAGAAATATTTTTTCTGGTTTGTTTTAAATTTACTACTTAGTAGCTTCATTGCGTGCCCCCTAGTCCTTGTATTTTTGGAAAGAGTAAACAAGTGATTCACGTCTACCCAATCCACTCCACTTAGTATTTTATAAACCTCTATCATTAACTCTCCTCAGCTGTCACTTCTCCAAGCTAAAGAGCCTTAGCTGCTTTGGCCTTTACTCATAGGGAAGTCATCTCATCCTCTTTATCATTTTCGTGGCCCTTCTCTGTAGCTTTTCAAATTCCATTATATCTTTTTATTTATTTGTTACATTTGTATCCCACATTTTCCCACCTATTTACAGGCTCAATGTGGCTTACGTAGTACCGTAAAGGCGTTCACCAAGTCCGGTAGAAGAACAAATACAGTATGATGTTAAGGTCGAATGAGGTCGACAAATACAATGTGATGTTAAGAGCAGATAAGGTAGGTAAGTTTCAGGCAAGTTGGGGGTTGAAGATGGGGGAGGTTATATAGTTTCCAAATACGATCTTTGGTTCTGCTGTGTTGCTGAGTTGAGGCATTTATGTTGGGTCGGTAGGGTACGCCTTATTGAACAGATATGTTTTTAGTGATTTCCTGAAGTTTAGATGGTCGTAAATTGTTTTCACGGCTTTTGATAGTGCGTTCCATAGTTCCGAGCTTATATAGGAGAAGTTGGATGCATGGGTTGTTTCGTATTTGAGTCCTTTGCAGTTTGGATAGTGGAGGTTCAGGTATGATCATGATGATCTGGTTCTGTTTCTGGTTGGTAGATCTATGAGGTCTGTCATGTATCCGGGAACTACACCACAGATAATCTTGTGGACCAAGGTGCAGATTTTGAAGGTGATGCGTTCTTTGATTGGGAGCCAGTGCAGTTTTTCTCGGAGGGGTTTGACACTTTCGAATCGTGTTTTGCCGAATATCAACCTGGCTGCTATGTTTTGGGCTGTTTGGAGTTTGTGAGTTGTTCTTTGCATCCCGCATAGATTCCATTGCAGTAATCTATATGACTTAGTACCATTGATTGTATTAGGTTACGGAATATTTCCCTCAGGGAGAAAGGTTTTACATGTTTGAGTTTCCACATTGAGTGGAATATTTTCTTTATAGTGGAGTTTCCTTGGCTCTCCAGTGTAAGATTACGGTCAGTTGTAACGCCGAGTATTTTGAGGCTGTCTGAAATAGGGAGGGTGTGGTCTGGCGTGTTTAAGGTTGTGGGTTTGTAATTATTGTATTGGGATGATAGGATGAGACAATGTGTTTTTCAGTGTTCAGCTTCAGTTGAAATGAATTTGTCCATGAGTCCATGGTGTTCAGACCACGTCTGATTTCATTAGTGATTTCTGTCAGATCGTGTTTGAAGGGGATGTAGATTGTGACATCGTCTGCATAGATGAACGGGTTGAGGCCTTGATTGGATAAAGACTTGGCCGGTGGGATCATCATTATGTTGAAGAGTATTGGTGATAATGGTGTTCCTTGAGGTACTCCGCAGTCTGCTTTCCACAGTGGTGATATGTTTGTATTTCATTTTACTTGGTATGTTCTGGTGGTTAGGAAACCTTTGATCCAACTAAGTACCTTTCCACCAATCCCGAAGTGGTCTGGGAGTCTTAGTATATTGTGGTTTACCATGTCGAATGCGCTCGACATGTCAAATTGGAGGAGAAGTATATTTTTACCTGTGGCTATTTCATGCTTGAATTTGGCCAGGAGAGTGACTAGTACAGTTTCAGTACTATGTAGGGAACGGAATCCTGATTGAGATTCATGTAGCAATGAGAACTTATCCATGTAGTCAGTAAGTTGTTTGGTCACCAGGCTCTCCATCAGTTTGACAACTAATGGGATAGATACGACTGGGCGGTAGTTGGTGAGATCGTTTTTTTCTTTGTGTCTTTAGGTAGTGGGGTGAGTAGGATGTTGCCATGATCCTGAGGGAAGTGACCTTGGAACGTGTAGTTTAGATAGGATGTGAGGTCTTCTATGAAACGAACGGGGGTGGATTTGAGTAGATGGCTGGGGCAGGTGTCCAGCTTGCAGAGGGTATTGGAGAATCTATGAGTCGCTAGGGTAACTGATTCGACGGTGAGGAGATCAAATTTTGACCAGGTGCGGTCTGCTGGATATTCTCCAGAGGTTGAGTCCAGTCCATTTATGAAGTTTTCGATGTCGGTGTTATGCTGAGGAAGTGTGTTGTGTAATTTTATTATTTTTTCATTGAAGAATTTGGCAAGTTTGCCTGCAGATGGGATATCTGTGTTGGTTGTGGTTAATGGAGTGGTGTCTAGTAACTTGTTTACGATTTGATATAGTTTCTTCATGTCTTTGTAGTCAGGTCCTATTTTAGTTTTGTAATAGGACCTTTTGGTCTGTCTTATTGTATATTTATATTTTCTTTGTGTTTGTTTCCATGTGTTGAGTGTGTGTACATCTTTTATTTTTTTCCATGCTCGTTCGAGTTTCCTGGTTTGTGTTTTGAGTTTTTTTAGATCGTCATTAAACCATGGGATCGAGTTTTGTCTTCTTCTTGTTCTTATTATTAAGGGTGCTATTTCGTCTAGTACGTTTCTACATCTTTTTGAGATGCCGGTGACCATAAATGCACATAGTATTCGAAATGCGGTCACAGCATAAGCGATACAAAGCCATTATAACATTCTCATTTTTGTTTTCCATTCCTTTTCTAATAATTCCTAACATTCTATTTGCTTTCCACATATTGAGAGAAATCATCTCTGGCCTTTTTTAGTCAAGTCTGGACCCATGGGAGAGAAAGGCATTGCCTATCTCCCATTTTTCTGCTGGGTGAATCTGTCAAAGGAATTTCGTTCATGCAGCACAACCTTAAGCATATGTCATACAAAGACTTTCACACGTGTCTCAGAAGCCAGCCAGTCAAAGTTGTTGAGGGATATCCGCTGTTCTGGTAAGTACGCTTGGGCTCAGACTCAATCAAACTCAAATCAGTTCGTTTTTGAAAAGTACTTTGTCTACTGCTGTACTGTAAATCAGTCACTGTTTCATGTGTGTTCATTAATTAAAAGCCATTTACACATTTGCTACAATTAAATATTTCTTTAGCAAAGGCAGCATCCATTTTTATTTTTTGTGTCCTCTATTTTGACTTCAGAAATATGGCCTAACCACTTAACAAAAGCAAGTAAACTAAATGGAGGCTAGGGGAGAGTGGGTACCCTACTGCTGTGGGCCCTCAGGCACTTCCCTATTGTCCCAATGGTCAGTCCACCCTTGCTGTAAAGTATTTTTGCAGGAAAAAAGGAGAAAAAAAAACCCCAAACGGTCACAACACAGAAATAAAAACAAAAAAAGGGTGTAGACCAATGACGTTCCAAACCAGTGGTTTATTAAAAGCAGTCAAAAAAAGCACAACACAGTCTGTGTTTCGGCGCACAATGCGCTTGCCTCAGGAGTCAATTATTATAACTCAACCAACAACGGTAAAGCACATACACTGGGGCTGAACAATCCATTACTACAGCATTGAAAGAATCAGCTAACAAGTGTACCAATCAGCAAATATTATTTGAGTTGACACACCTTTGCTGTTTGGCACACTTGTTAGCTGATTCAACACTGTTGTATTGGATTGTTCAGCTCCAGTGAATGTGCTTTACCGTTGTTGACTGAGATGATATAATACTTCTTTTAAAAAATTCTACTGTAAATAATTTAGCAATCAATATTCACCCCAAATACAAATCATAAATCAACACTACAAGCCCAAACCAAAGTGCACACAGGAACTGATCAACACAAGTATCAATACTAAACTGGCAGCGCTATAGAAATGCTAAGTAGTAGTAGTAGTAATGTAAGAACAAAATTGTAACAACCAATCAGAACATAATTTGTAAGACCAAATTGCAACAACCAACCAGAACATAACTTGTAAGCCACTTTGAACGGAAACCTGTTTTTCGATAACAGTGGGTTACAAGAATGTAAAAATAAATATAAATAAATAGACTCCTAAGGCAGGCGCATTTTGCGCCAAACGCAGACTTCGTCAAGTTCTTTTTGACTGCTTTTAATAAACCACTAGTTTGAGACTTAATTGGTCGAACCCCATTTTTTTGTTTTTATTTCTGTGTTGTGGACATTGTGCAGATGGTGGCAGCAAGGAGGATGGGGAAGAGAGGATACAGGGCTGGCTTAATCATTACACAAACTAAGCACTAACATAGGGCAGAAGTTTCTAGAAAGCAGTGTAAAGCAGCAGCTGTCCATGCAAACCAATTGATTCTGACACAGACTCAAAGAACCATCAACACTGCAGACTAGAACCAGTAGTGAAAAAAATGCAACTAACCCATCTACCCCGGAATAAACTGCAGAACTGCCAAGTTATCCAGTTCCAGGAGGGAGACTTTTTGGAAAGTCCTGATTTTAAACTTAAATCCAAAGGAATGTGGTATGTGGGGTTTGCAGAGCCTGATTTTACCCATCGAAATTAGTGCTGCAGGTTCCATAATGCAACAGAATGAGGTTCACCGAAATCTAGGACTAGCCTAAAATCCCTCCTACAACTGTGTATTGGAAGCTCAAATTGCCCTCATTTTTTGGGAGGGGGAGAAGTTTGGTATTAAATGTAGTATTTCTAATCATGCCCTTACACAGGAGGTAAAGAGCCTAGGGGTCTAAAAAGTTAGTGGAGGAAGGAGGTGCAAGCCTTAATGTTTCTGTAGAGCACCGGCCCTGGGGGCAAGCGCCTTAGCAGGAGAAAAGTCAGAGGAAAACAGAGCTCAAATTGCTAAAGCAGCAGCAAGTGGCCGGGGGAGGAGCCTGAGAATGAGAAGAACGTAAGCTACACTCTGTCGGAACGGAAGGAAAGAATCAGTCGGCAGGAGAAGGGTGCAAGACTGGAGGAAGAGATAGGAAAGGTGGAAGTTCTCACCAGGCTGGTCAGCAGTAGCAGCACAAGCAGGCAGCCGAGGTTCTTTCGTGGCTGTGGGGACATGGTCCTCCTGCAATCTCTCGGGGGAATCGGATCCGCTGCGGCTTCACCTCCTTCCCGGGTCACCTGTCGATCCGGGAAACTCCCCCGGCTGCCACCTGCACAGGGGCGGGGAGCCTTGCTCGGCCCAGAGCTGGGTGTGTCTATTTTCTTAAGTGAATTGACCTTGGATTATGCTTCTAACTGGTCTTCCTGTAGTTTGTAATTTTTAATTTACTACTGCCGCTATATATTTTTCTCATATGTTACTGTTCACTCAGAATTACACGTACAAATTGTAGCGTGATGTGAAAGTTTTTTTTTTAAATCGGAGTGCTCTGGCAGATGCACGGAAAGAGAAACTTGAAGTGTGTTTTAATTGGGATCTTTTAATATCTTCGGTGTCATAGCTGTAGCGTGGGCTGTATTTGAACACATTTCCCGTTTTGATGGGAAGCTTCAATCATATTGGCCTCTATTGTATAACCTGGGCATGGATTCACAAAACAAGAGCCACATTTTCCCAGATCCCATCTGAATATCGTCTAAAAGTATTACCATAATGTACTGAGAAAAGCAGACCAGTTTTTGTAGCTATAACATCAGGGTTGAAGTTGTGGGGTCTGAAGTATTTAGAACTTTTTTTAAGCGAATGATTTTTTTTTTCTTTAATGGTAAAACCTGTACATGGTGTTTCGCATGAGAAACGTTTTATTATAATTTCCACAATTGAAACATATCCAAAGTGAACTTAGTTTTAGGGGCCTGTTTACAAAGGTGTGCTAGCATTTTTAGCATGCGCTAAAAATTAGCGCATGCTGCGTAGATGCTCATATTATTCCAATGGGGCATCTACACAGTTAGCATGCACCAGTACACCTTTGTAAACAGGGCCTTTAGATTGTTAAAAAGAAATGGTAGAACATTATACCCCAGAAAAGAAATAGCCTGGTTATTACAATTTTTATAACATAGCACTCTCTGTGACCTCTTTTGGAAGCATAGGAGCCAACTTTTCAAAATTATTGGGGGTGCTAAGCCCAATGGAACTAATCCCTCCCTGTACAAATACAAGGAATTTTCTCAATATTGGGGGTGCTCAAGCACCCACAGAGTCGGCTTCTATGTTTGGAAGTATGCACTGAGGGGGTCTTTTACTAAGCTGCAGTACTGTTTTCAGCGCAAGCTAAACGCTACCGCGGCTTAGTAAAAGAACCCCTGAATTATTTTGGGATTCTGCACTGGATCTCTAGTGTGTACACTACCAGAAAGGATAGAGACATGTAAATATTTGTTTTAAGCTTCATAATCCTGCTTCTTCAGAAATATACATCCACCACAAAGTTTAGCAACTAAATTTTGTATCTCATTTAAGATCATCAGAATACCCGTACTGGGTGAGGCTAATGGTCCATCTAGCCCAGTATTGAGTGGCCAATGCAGGACACATGTACCAGGCAGAAACCCAAATAGTAGCAACATTCCATGCTACCAATCCCAGAGCAAGCAGTGGCTTCCCCATGTCTGGCTGAGCAGATTATGAACTTTTCCTCCAGAAACTTGTCCAAACCTTTTTTAAATCCAGATACGATAACCACTGTTACCACATCCTCCGGCGATGAGTTATCTATTAAGTGAAAAATATTTCCATGTAACTTCATTGAGTGGCCTCTAGTCTTTTGTACTGTTTTGAAAGAGTAAAAAATTGCCTTCTACTCCACTCAGGATTTTGTAGACCTCAATCATATCTCCCCTCAACTGTCTCTTCCAGACTGAAGAGCCCTAACCTCTTTAGCCTTTCCTCAGATTCGAGGAGTTCCATCCCCTTTATCATTTTGGTCACTCTTCTTTAAACCTTTTCTAATTCCACGATATCCTTTGAGATACGGCAACCAGAACTGAATACAATAATCAAGATGAGGTCCCACCATGGAGCGATACAAAGCAGTCTAGTATTCTTCCTCATATTTACCATACTTTCCTAATAATTCCTAGCATCTTGTTTGCTTTTTTGGCCACTGGCACCACACACTGAGCAGAAGATTTCAGAGTATTGTCTACAATGACGCCTAGATCTTTTTATTGGGTGCTGACCCCCAAGGTGGACCCTAGCATTAGGTAGCTATGATTTGGATTATCTTTACAATGTGCATCATTTTGCATTTGTCTACATTAAATTTAGTCTGCCATTTGGATGTCCAGTCTTCCAATTTCCTTCCATATTTCATAGTCTACATGTGTTTTAACAACCTTGAATAGTTTTTCTGTCATCTGCAAATTTAATCACCTCACTCATCATTCTGATTTCCAGATCATTTATAAATATGTTAAATATAACTAGTCCCAGTACAAATCTCTGCGGCACTCTACAATTCATCCTCCTCCATTGAGAGCAATTTGGCCATTTAACCCTACCGCCTGTTTTCTGTCCAATAGCCAATTCCTAATCCACAGAAGGACTTTGCCTCCTATCCCATGACTTTTTAAAATTTTCTCAGGAGTCTCTCATGAGGAATTTTGTCAAAACCTTTCTGAAAATCTATATACACTACATCACCCAGCTTACCTTTATCAACATGTTTATTCACGCCTTCAAAGAAATGAAGCAAATTGGTGAGGCAAGATTTCCGTTGGATGAATCCATGCTGACTCTTTCCCATTAAACCATGTTTATCTGTGTATTCCTCTTAATTTTATTCTTTATAATAGTTTCCACTATTTTGCCTGGCACTGATGTCAGGCTTACTGGTTATAATTTCCTGGATCACCTCAGAGCCATTTTTAAAAAATCGGCATTACATTGGCCACCCTCCGATCTTCAGGTACTACTGATGATTTTAATGACAGGATACAGATTACTAGCAGCAGGTCAGCAATTTCATGGTTGAGTTTTTTCAGTACTCTTGGATGCATGTCATCTGGTCCAGGTGATTTACAACTCTGTCAATTTGGCTCAGTACATCTTCCAGGTTCACTGAGATTTCTTTCAGTTCCTCCGCATCATCATCCTTGAAAACCATTTCCGGTATGTTCTCTTACATCTTCTTCTGTAAAGACCAAAGCAAAGAATTCATTCACTCTCTCTGCTATGGCCTTGTCCTCCCTGAGTGCCCTTTTGATCCTTCATGATCTAATGTTCCCATAGATTCCCTCACAGGCTTTCTGCATCTGATATATCTGAAAAAGTTGTTACTATGAAAGCCAAGTTTCTCTTCGTATTCTGTTTTAGCCTTCTTTATTAATGCTTTGCATCTACCTCACCAGTGCTTACGTTGCTTCTTCATTTAGTCCTTTTTCCATTCTTTGAAGGATGTTCTTTCAGTTGTAATAGCCTCTTTCATGTCACCTTTTAACCATGGTGGCACTTGTTTTCCCTTTTTTTCCAGCTTTGTAAATATGTGGAATGCGTCTGGTCTGGGCGTCCAAGATGGTATTTTTAAACAACATCTATACCTGATTTAAAGTCCATAAACTGCAGAAAACAGAAGAAGAAGAAAATATCTCTTTTGGTTGCAAACAATTTCAATTTTATTCAGCAGAAATCCAAGACCATGGGCTTGGTTCACTAAGCTTTTCCTCCATTGATACAGAATGGGAGAATCTCATTAGCAATACTGGTGTTTTGTTGTGATTTTCTTTTTTGGCCCATGAAGTGATGGCTGTTAAAACTTTGGAGGTGGGGGCTCCTTGCCCTTACCTCTGCTGTAAGGTTTCAGAGACCAAGGTGTTTTTGAGGAAATAATCACAAAACACAGGTCACAGGTATAGCTAAAGCCAATTTTAAGAAACACTGTCCTACAATTGCAAACACAGCAGCTTTGCTAGACAAGTCTCTAATCCCTATTTTCAATTGAGCTACTTTTATTAGCAAATTTCAGAATATAGATTCATTCTGTGGCATGGTAAGATAATTGAAAAGCAACACACTTTTCCGTTTCTCAAGCCCTGTCTATTCCATCAATAGGTACATTATATCATTCTGGCCCATGCGCATCCTTCTTTGGCTAAGCTACAGGCAACTTGCTCAGTTTCTTTCATGTGTTAGGTTTCAAGGCCTTTGCTCAGTGGTTCCCACACTTTTTCGGTTCATGGCATCCTTAGTGTTCGAGCAATTTTTTCACGGCACCCCCCCCCCCCTAGCCACAGAGGTCTTCGCACATTCCCCAGCAACATAGGTATCTGTACCCCCCCCCCCCACACACATACACACACATAGGTCTCCTGTTCCCTTTAGCCCTCTCCTCTCACTCCAGCACACCTCTCCTTCCTGAAAATCCAGCACACCTCTCCATTTCCTGCAGACCCCCTCCTCCCAGGAAGTCCAGCACACATTTCCCTTCCCTGTAGAACCCCTCCTCCCAGAAAGTCCAGCACACCTCTCCCTTCCCTACAGCCCCCCCTCCTCCCATAAGTCCAGCTCACCTCTGCCTTCTCCAAATCCAGCATCGCTCGCTACCTTCCTTCCTGCAGGTCCAGGATCACTGCCACTTCTTTCTCCTTCCTCTGCCACCGCTGCAGTGCTTGCAGCTTACATTTTTAGGCTGTCTGTGATTCACACAGGCACTCCGTGGCCTTCCCTCTGCCATGTCCTACCCTCTCTGATGCAACTCCCTGATTCGAGGGCTGGACGCATGCCTGTGTCAATCGCAGATGGCCCAAAAATGTAATATGCAAGTACTGTGGCGGCAGCTGGGGAAGAAGGAGGAAGCGGCAGATTCTGGACCTGTGGGAGGAGAAAGGGAGCGATGCTGGATTGTGGGCGGCGGAAGGGAGGTCGGGATTTGCTGCGGCACCCCAGAGAGTTCACTGCGGCACCCCAGGGTGCCGTGGAACACAATTTGGGAACCACTGCCTTTGCTCTACATCAGATAGTTACCCTCAGCTAAATATTTACAGCTCATGCTCTTTAAGGCTACTGTTTTTAGCTTCAAAGGAACATAACAATTCTCAAAAGTACTTAAGTATTGCCATACTGGGACAGATCAAAGGTCCATTAAGCCCAGCATCCTGTTTCCAACAGTGACCAATCCAGGTCACAAATACCTGGCAAGATCCCAAAAAAGTACAATACATTTTATGCTGCTGATCCTAGAAATAAGTAGTGGATTTTCCCCAAGTCCCGACTTTTCCTTTAGGAAACCATACAAACTCCTTTTAAACCCCGCCAAGCTAACTGCTTTTACTACATTCTCTGGCAACGAATTCCAGAGTTTAATTACATGTTGAGTGAAAAATTTTCTCAGATTCGTTTTAAATTTACTACTTTGTAGCTTCATTGTGTTCCCCCTAGTATTTTTAGTTAAATCTGACTCAACATGGTACCATGTTTCGGCATGTGTGTGCCTGCTTCAGGAGTCTATACGGCGTCCATTCCTTTCCTAATAATACCTAACATTCTATTTGCTTTCTTAGCTGCCGCTGCACACTGAGCAGAGGGTTTCAACATATCGCCAACGATAACACCTAGATCCTTTTCTTGATCAGTGACTCCTAACGTGGAACCTTGCATCACAAAGCTATAATTCGGGTTCCTGTTTCCCACATGTATCACTTTAAACTTGCTCAAATTAATTGTTATCTGCCATTTGGATGCCCAGTCTTGTAAGGTCCTCTTCTAATTTTTCACAATTCTCTTGCGATTTAACAACTTTTTATAGAATAGGTAGACGTGAATCCTAATAATACCTAATAATCAGGGGGTCCAAAGTAAGAACAAACAAGAGAGGTGACAGCAGACAACCCTGTCTAGTACCCTGGTATATGGAGAAAGGAGAGGACAGCAGTCCATTGACCCACACCTGAGCTTGAGGAAAAAAATATAACACACGAAGTGCCTCCTGAAAAAACCCACATATTCCATAGGCGTCCAAAACCCCAAATAAAAAACCCATACCATCCTGTCAAACTCTTTTTCAGCATCAAAACTGAATAGCATGGAAGGAATGTCTTGACCAGATACCACATCTAGTGTTGCTAGAATCTTCCTCACATTTTTAGTAATGTTGCGACCTTGCCAAGTGGTCCCTGCTGTGTAGCCCAGGATACCTCCTCTGCTGTAAAGGGGGCATTAAGTATAGCCAAACTGTCCGGATCCAATCGGGTAATGTTCAGGCCAGAAGGATAAAAAGCATTCTCCAATGGGAGATGATCAGGGAGCGAGTATAATTGTGCATAATAATCTCTCATAGTACAATTAATTTGAGTGTCCCTATTTTCCAGAACCCCGTTGGAAGAGTATAAAGCACCTATCTTAAAGGGACCCTGTCGAGGATACACCAGTCGAGCTAGTAGTCTACCACTCTTGTTTACATATTTGTATAACTGATACGTGTAATAAGTGTGCATTTTTTTGGGTGTTGTGATGAATCAACTCATTTAAAGTGTGTTGCAACTCCAAAAGCTGAGTTTTAATCTATACGTTGTGGTGGAGTCCATAGACATGTCTCAAATGTGTTACTTCACTTTCCAAACGAAATAACTCCCTATCTCTGACCTTTTTTTGATGACTGACATAGACCATGATCTCCCCCCTGAGCACCGCTTTAGCTGCGTCCCAGTATAAGATTGGGGTATCCATATGATCCACATTGGTTTCTCAGAGTAGCTGGTATTTTTATGAAATAAAGTCCAGAAATCTCCTATCCCTATAAAGACGGGCAAGAAACTTCCACTGATAGCAACAGGGAGATGTTCCAGAAAATTCTAGGCAAGCAGATACCATAGCATGATCTGATATTTTAATGGGACCTATCTCTGCCGCCCATATTACTGTGAACAGACATTGAGAAATTAATATATAATCAATCCTGGACATGGTGGCGTGTGCCCGAGATAGGTGGGTTTAATCCCGCTCCAACGGGTGCAAGATGCGCCAAATATCCACCAAATCCAGGATCTCATTCATCATAGTAATTTTCCAGGACTCATGGTGAATCCCTTCTTCCCTCCGTGTGATCTGTCTAACCTTGGATCTCCCACCTCGTTAAAGTCCCCTTCCTATCAGAAGGGGGATCCCATCAAAGCTTTGTAGATGATAAATGATTTGTTTGTAAAAAGCCTTACTGTAGGTATTTGGAGCATAAACATTACAAAGGAGTAATGGCTGGAGTTCTATTGTTAAATGTACTAGCAAAAATCTACCAGCATCATCAGTGATAATTTTATGAGTTGTAAGCTGAATCCCTTTCGTGATTAATATAATGACACCCGCCTTTTTGGCTTGCGCTGGGGATTCGAAATAAGATCCCACCCACCAGCAAGAGAGCTTTCGATGTTCTTTAGCATTCAGATGTGTTTCCTGAAGTAGGGCTATGGATACCCTTTGTTTGTTGAGCGCCTGAAGTATTTTTTGTCTTTTAATCGGTGAAGAAATGCTTCCCACGTTCCAGGTTACTATTTTAAGGGCCATTACATAATAGCATTGAACAAGTGATATGGAAAGTTGATAACCACTCTTATTGAGCGATAAGGGTATCCCAGCCAGTACCCCCACTGCCCCAACCTAAGTGTTAACCAATATAGACTCTCCCAGGCTACTATCCAGGGTTCTCCACCTAACTCCTCCCTCCCCCTCCTCCCCATGAAATGTTCCTCTATCTGTATAGTCCCCCCTCCTCTTCCCCCTTCCCTAAACCCGACCCCTCTCCTAGAGGGCACCAAAGGTGCACGACCTCCATACCGCCAACCAAGGACCCCTTCCTTTTAGATAGAAAGAGATGCTAGATAGGCTCCCAGTCCCCCCCCCCTCGCCAGGTATTACATCACAACCAACGGAGCTCAGCTCAAGAGAAAAGAAAACAAATTCATTCTTCTCTTTCCCCTTCCCTCCCTGTGTCGAGTCAGATTTAATAAACATCTATAATTTTGCTTTGGTAACCTGAGTTTGTTTTTGAAGAGCCCGATCCAGTTCACACTCCTTGTGTTTTGACTCTATAGGATAGGCACTCAGAACCAGCTCCAAAAGTGCATCAATGCTGATGCACAATAAGGAGGCAATTTTGTAACTGGGCATCTCCATTTAGGTACCCAAATAACGCAGGCAATGAGCCTATTCTATAGGGACATGCACATAAGTGGCCTTATAGAATACTAGTAAGTTGGCATTGGTGCATCTAAATCAGGGGCATAGCCAGACAACAGATTTTGGGTGGGCCTAGGCAAGAAGTGGGTGGGCACCAAGTGTTCTCTCCCCCCCCCCCCCCCCCCCCAACCACCACCCAAAACATATCTCAGCTGGTTGGTGAGAAAACGCTTCTTTCCATCTTGGCAGTCTGCAGCAGGCATGCACTGAAAATAGCATGCGCAGGTGCCGTTATTGTGGAGAGTAGCGTTTTCGTTACCATCACGGGGAAATCTTGAGCTGGCCGAGCTTGGGATCCTCAACAGCTACCGCTAAACATGTGCTACTGTTAGGCGGGCCTGAGCCCTAAGTGGGTGGGCCCCGGCCCACCTGTGGCTACGCCACTGAAGGTGTGCACATTTACACCAAGTCTATGACTGGTGTAATTGGGAGCACCTAAATACAATATATATGTTCCCAAATTACAGTATTCTGTAAGTTGTGCATGTAAATTTTGGCCCCCACCTATGCCCTTCCTGTACCCCTCTTTTGTGAATGCCTCTCTGACAATTACCTCCAAATTTTATATATATGGCGCCTTAAGTTGTGTGTGTTAATTTGGTCACATGGCCAAATTGTGCACAACTTAATTGATTAGCCAATCAGCGTTGATAATTGGTACTTAACCAATTAGCAGCTCTAATTGACTTTGATTAGAATTTACACATACAACTTTCTAGGCATATTCCATAACGCAGTGCACGTAAATTCTAATGCGCGTAGTTGAAAAGGAGATGTGGCCAAGAGTGTTGAATGGGCAGGTTGTGGATATTTCGAAAAAACTGTGTGCACTATTATGGAATACACCCGATCTGTGCCTAACTTAGGGCAGTTATTTAGGCCTGGTTTTAGGTGGCCTAAATGGGTGCAACTAAATTTTAGTCACAAGAACGGCACATGTGCATAGTCTATAAACTCTGCCTAAATTTATGTGTAGTTTATAGAATCATGCTAAGCATATTGTTTTTTTGGCACCGATTTTTATGGCATCATTTATAGAATTTGGCCCTTAGTGTGTAATTACAGAACAGTGTTTAGGCACTTTTGCTATTTACACATGTATGTATACATTTACACACATAGGTGGCAGTATTCTATATGTATAAGTGTGCAACTGACACTTAAATGTATAAAATGGGGAGGATGGTGTATGTGTGCATGTTTTCTACATGTGTCATGTTTTATATTAAAAAAAACATGGGTACATCACAACTTCACCCCTACTCTGTCAGAATTATACCCAAGGAATTATACCTGTGGCATATGTAAGCATGCACAACCTTATCACCGTGTTTAAATATGCATATAGAACAGGTTTTAACCTTTATAAAATTACTCCTCTAATGTCAACAATGTTTTAGACTTGCTGAGTGATTCAAGAGCGATCTTGAAAGATATGTAGGCATGAGTCACCAGAAGCTTTGAAACTTCTTTCTTTTAACCATATCAATAACAAAATCCTTTGCATTTTCAGAGTAGCTGGAAATTATTAAAATGAGCTTCTACAGTTCAGATCTAGACTTCTGTGATAAAATTATTTCATCTCTAGGAAATTGTCTTAAACATTCTATATTGCACATCTGGAGCATTTTTTAAAATGCTTGTCATAAATAAATATTGTGACTATTAAATCCAAGCAGGTGAACATTACAGATCTTTTACTTTTTAACCTCCCCAATTACAAAGCTGGACGGCAATGCTGACACAACCCAATCACTTTGAATGGGCTGTGTCCGCATTACCGTACCAGCAGCTGCTAGCGCAGGATTATAAAAGGAAGAGGAGGTTTAAACTCTATGGACCTTTCTCTGTTTTTAATAAATATGGAAGGACACCATGTGATGTGTTGAGAGGAGGGATGTGCTTCTAATCTGTTACATTCATGCAGAATTTTTTTTTCTCCTGGTAAAGTAACTCTAAAACAGACATCATGTTATGAGAATCAGGTACTCCACATTCAGGGCCCTGTTTACTAAGCCATGCTGTAGGCGTGCAAACCTTTTGGCGCACACTAATGCTAGAGACAGCCATAGGAATATAATGGGTGTCTCAAACAGCACGTGCTAAAATGTTATAGCGCCTATAGCGCAGCTTAGTAGACAGGGCCCTCAGAGTTTCAATCTATTTATTTATTTATTTACTTATTTATGACATTTATATCCAACATTTAACATGAATTAGGTTGAAACCTGGGAGCATTTGAAATCTTTTTTTCTCCTGTGCCTAGATCAAAAGAGAAAGATGGTTTGTGGGAACTTGCACCTTTTGTTTTGTGAAATGCAGTGGTATATTATAAAAATACACTTGATATTTTTTATTACAGTTATTTACTAGTGGTTGATATACAGCAGAAGTTAACCAAGTCAACTTCATGCTGTGTAATATAATTTTTAATAGCATTTTCACAGTTATTACCCAAATACAAATAAAATTATGTTCAGTGGAAAATAAATCTGTTGGGTCAGGCTACCTGCTATGTGAATATTCCATCATTGTTTCATTATTGATACCAAGTATTACATATTATGGGCATTTGCTTTAAACTTTGTTTTAATTTGTTTATCCAGACCTTACATACATATGGTTTTGCTTTTTAAACCCAAAGGTGAGTCCTAAGGGTGGCTGAACAATTAGCTATAAACTGTGTTGTCTCTGACTTTACTTGTTTTGGACTGCTTTGGGTCCTGCTCATCTGTATATCTGCTGTCTAGAATTTTGGAAGATGGAAATGAGAATATAAAAATAAAATTTTGGATGTACTCTGTAGAACTTGTTTACTTTTGCAATGTGTGCATGGATGCCTTTTCTGGTGTGTTCATGTGATAATATTTGAATACTTATGGGCTATGATTTCTGAATCAGTGGCATCATTAAAGAACAAACTTGTAAAAGCTCAGTTGGGTATATATGCTAATCTCAACTTTGTCAAATGTTTCAGACATATCCATGTACTTGCTCCCATGATATAACTGAATTCTATTATTCTGTCTCACTGTTTTTTCAATTGTAAGCCACATTGGACCTGAGTTTGCTTGGGATAATGTGTGATATAAATGTAAAAAAAAATCCTTTATCCTCCACCTTGCCTATCTAGTTGGATGGTGATGGCACAAGGAAAGCACGTTCCTTAGTTGGGCTCTAGTATTACAATATTGAAAATGTGACCATACCATTCCTCTGTGGTTATGTTCTACTAATAAGTTAAAAGATTAACTGGCTTTCTTGAAAGGAATGTATAAACTTTGGATGCATGACTAAGGACACAAGCATACACTTACTTAATCAATATCACAATTTCTCATGTACAGCCACAAAACAACCTTTTTTTTAGAGTGGATAGTGTTCACAATGAGGTCCTTTTATTATTAACCAGGTAGAAGAAAGAGTTTTGGTCATCACACGAACAAAACATGAGAACATCAATGGATTGCATTAGGGGCTTATAGCCATTATGTTTAAACAAAAGAGATCTGCATGAAACAAAATATTTATTTTTATTTTGACTTATAAAACCACTTGCTCCTGAAACATATTTAAAACAGAATAATCCATGTGTGTATCTGAAAGGTAAACTTCTACAAAACAGAAGATGTGATTCCATGTGCCCCAATGAAAGGAGAGTTTAATTTTGCTTCCCATTTAATTTCAATATATTTCATCATCTTTATGACACCAGGCTTCCCAAAGCAGATTACAGCAGTTAAGATGAACCCATCAGGGAACGGGATATCCTCACTGAAATATGACCATCTGTATTGTATAGAACAGTGTAGAGAAATGAGTTCAAAGTACAGACCTCTCGTTATAATTGCTGTTTCTACCAGCTACAATAATTTTTAAAGCTGTTTTAGTGATAGTCAATTGTTATTTCATGATATTTATATCTACATATGGGAAGCTTTCAAATAAATTAAAAAGCTGTCCAATAAGTAAAAAAAAAATAAACCCCAAACACTTTTGTCCTCCACCTTTTAAGGCAATGCCTACCCAACTGGAACAGCTTTAAACTTGTTACAGATGGACCACACATAGGCAGTCCCTTATTTCTAATAATCTTTTGCTATTGTTTTGGGTATACTCAAGATGCGGCAAGCTCCACCTACTGGCTTCAGCTCTTACAATGGAATAGATAGGCTCACTTCCACTCCTAATTATTAAACCCAAAGAGGTTGAAGAAAACGGGAGATGAGGTGTTCCTATCTAGAGCAGAGAGGGAGTAGGGAAGGTAGGCTCTTTCCAATCAGTGAAGGAGATGTGTAGATGATAAAAAGACTTATTGGATAACATCAAAGGTGACTCGAGACAGCTGCTGTGTTTCGGCGCCAAAGCACCTGCCTCAGGAGTCTTACGATGTGATGTTAGATCATAACGTTGAGCACAGAAAAAAGAAATATTTGACATGGTGGGATTTTTTTAACCTACAATCTAGAAGAAAGCAAACAAACTTTCACGGACTGTTGAAACGGTCTCTGTGAAGCATGTTACAATCTAAAATCACATCATAAGACTCCTGAGGCAGGTGCTTTGGCGCTGAAACACAGCAGCTGTGTTGAGTCATCTTTGATGTTATCCAATAAAGTCTTTTTATCATCTACATGTCTCCTTCACTGATTGGAAAGAGCCTACCTTCTCTACTCCCTCTCTGCTCTACATTGCACTGTTGTCCGTAAGGATCCAGTGCACCTCCACTTCCATGTGGCTCTTCTCATATATCGTGTTCCTATCTAGTCCATTATAGGGGCTGAAGCAAGTAGGCCGGAGTGTACCCAGCAGTAATCAGGCAGTGCCGTGCGCTGCCCGGTTTCCGCCGGGTTAACACGGGCTGCGGGTTACCATATTTTGTCCTCTGAAAAAGAGGACACATGCCACGCCCCCCTGCCACGCCCATGCCCGCCCACACCACGCCCCCCCTGCCCCACCCACACCACGTCCCTTTCAAATCCTCATTTCGCCCTGTCACATATTCCCAGTGGCGTACCTGGGGTATTTGACACCCGGGGCCGATCATTTTTTAACACCCCCTCCAAAATCCAGTATTATACATACTGAGAATACAAAACACAACAAATGTCATTCAGGACCTACATTGCAATTCTACCATATCTTAAGCAGTAACTTCTACGAGTCACACAAGAGTGTACCTAGGAAAAGGCAGCATCTTAAACATTGCAGTGAGCAGTAGAACATCAAACATCTATTGTAAAACTAAACCAGCAAGAATAGTACAGATCATCGATCCTGTATAGTCAATGCCAACAGAAAACCATGTCTTTTTCACAGACACAGATACACCCTAATCCACTATAGAATAAGTAACCACAAACTGGTTTTAATCATTGTGAACGCCAAGACCTGCTAGTGAGCATTAGCAGTATAGCAAATTTTAAATAAAATAAACAATATAAATATTTAGACAAAAATTAAACTGAACCCCAAGAAGGCAGAGTCTGCATACAATGCAACACCACAGAAACAGTGATAGTGATGTATGTCCCCTAGTACTGTTCAAAATATGAAGATAGCAGATGTAAATTTGAAAAAACTAGCAAATACCAATCCCCACTTTACAAATTAACAAATAGAAATAAAACAAATAAGGAAAACAAGACAATATCATTTTATTGGACTAATACATTTAGCATTCAGAGGCCAAAACCTCCTTCCTCAGGTCAATACAGTATATTGCTATTACAGTATCCTGTCCTGACCTGAGGAAGGGGGTTTTGGTCTCTGAACGTTAGTCAAAATGTATTAAAATTAGTCCAATAAAAAATTACCTTATTTCCATTTTCTATTTATAAACATGTATTAACACTGCTACAATAGTACTTTAACTTAGAGCAGAAAAAAAAAAAATCTTTTATTTACCTTTGCTGTCACTGGTTTCTGCTTTCCTCATCTTCTCTTCACTCTCCCCCTTCCATCCACCATCTGCCCCTTCCATCCAGTGTCTGCCTTCTCTCTCTCCCTCCCTGCCCCTGCAATCCAGTGTCTGACTTCTCTCTTTCTGCCCCTCCATCCAGCATCTGCCCTCTTTCCCTTCCATCCAGTGTCTGCCCCTTCCAACCACTATCTGCCGCCTCTTTCCCTTCCATCCAGTGTCTGCCCCTTCCAACCACTATCTGCCGCCTCTTTTCCTTCCATCCAGTGTCTGCTCTGTCTCTGCCCATTCCATCCACCGTATGCCCCTGTCTGTCCTCCCCCCCCCCCCCCTTCCAACCATTGTATGCCTTCTCTCTTGCTTCCATCCTGGATCTGCCCTCTTTGTCTCTGCTCTTCCATCCTCTGCCATTTCTCTGTCTTCCATCCAGGGTCTGCCCCTTCTTTCTCTGCCCAATCCATCCACTATCTGCCCTGTCTCTCTCTCATCCATCCATGGTCTGCCATCCCACCCTCTCCCTTTCCTCCAGGATCTGTCCTCTCTCTGTTTCTGCCCCCTTCCATCTGCCCTTCCGATCCCTTCCAACCAGAATGTGCCCTTTCTCTCTCTGCCCCTTCCATCTACCATGGGCCCTTTCTCTCCCATCCATCCATCCAGGGTCTGCTCTCCCTCTTGCTCCCTTCCATCCAGGATATGTCCTCTCTTTCCCCCCTTCTATCCACCATCTGTCCTTTCTCTCCCTTCCATCCAGAGTCTGCCCGCCTCCCTCTCTCCCCCTCTCTCTGCTCCATCTTCCATCCACCGTCTGCTCCAGCACCTGCACCACGAAGATGAAGTCGTTGTCCTCGAAGAAGCCCTGGCTGCTCCGCTCGTCATCGACGTGAGCTGCTGCTCTGGTGCCGGCCACCACCAGGAAGCGCTGATCGGCTCCAGACATCGCTAGGTGCCAGCAGGAACCCAGTGCTATGCATAGACTGTGCACTGCCTGTCCACCACCCTCCCCGCTAGGATCGGGGATTGATTTGCTGCCCTGCCTCGTTCGAGCTTCGAGGAGATGACGTGTGTCCCATAGCAACGCTTCCGACTGCAGTGCTGATAACGGACGCGACAGCTATACACTGTTGGAGCCAGGGAGGGCGCAAGAACAGGGGAAGGATACCGACCCGTTTTTCATGGTAAGTGAAGGGTGGAGTCGGTGGACCTCTCGGCAACGGCCGCGTTACAGGATCGCGGTAGGGTTACCATTCGTCCCGACGAAACCCGGACAAATCAGGGAAATGCGGAAATCCGCCCGGACTCCCCACGGCGCCCTCAAAAAGAGGACATGTCCGGGGAAATCCGGACGAATGGTAACCCGCCCCTGGGCGCCTATACTGCTGGCTCCCCCCCGAAATGGCCGCGCGGCAAGTGCTTTACTTGCCGAACGGCCATTTCTTGCAGGAAGGTGAGACTTCACTTTTTCCAGCTGCTGTAAAAGGGGGCCTCAGCGCATGTGTAAAACATGTGCCGACGCCAGCGCCGTCCCCCTTTTGCCACAACTTGATTTAGAAAGTAGAACAAATTAGTAATCTAACAGATGAAACAGTTCCTCTGTATAGCCCTATGCTGCATGTTTGAAAGTAAAAGTGAGATTACATAAAAATGCTACCGACAATGAGGATGTAGCAGCTCATAGGTTTGCTTGCTTTGTTTTGAGTGTACTAGATGACGACTGCGCGCGGGGAATAGGAAACAGCGATTAACCAAATTGGCTTCAAATTTTGACGTCATCCCGTCTTCTGCTTTCTTCAGCTTCCTTGATTAAACTTTATTGTCCTGCTTTCATTCAACCTCCTTGCTGCACACACAGGAAGGGAAAACAAACCCGGAAGCAAAGTAGAACTGGCCAATCACAGTACATCACTCACCGTCCCATCAGAGAGCTGACTACAATGACCAATCAGAGGCTGGTTTGTGGGGGCGGGGTGCTCTTGTACAGGTCATCATGCTTCTTTGCTGTTGTTTTTTATACGTCTGATCTTGTTCTTGCACTTGTACTTCCAGGTTCACAAATGGCCAGGACTCTTAGGGGAGTGCTGATTTTTGGTGGTTTTGCTATTGCTGTAGGGGCTGCGTTTTACCCAATATTCTTTCACCCCATGATGCATATGGAAGCGTACAGTAAGTACATTTTCTAAGAGTAGTAAAGGGCTAGATGCAAGAAAGAAATGATTAATCTAACGTTAAGGAGTTTAACAATGTGGGGTGGAGTGTAAAAACATATTGTAGTTCTTGGGAACTGTATTTTTGTAGGGGCTGAGGTAATTGTGACGGGTAGTTTTATTCTGCATATGGCGGGCCTTGGTTGCTAAATTGGTGTGAATGCGTATGACATGAACATAGAAAGTGCCGTACTGATTCAGATTAAAGGTCCATGTAGCCTAGCTTCCTGTTTTTCACCTCACCGGAGAATATACTGGTCAATTACTATTTTACAGTGATTGTATTCTCCCGAAAACAACATGGGTGAGACTTTTATGTTGAATTAAAATTCACCTTCCTTATGTGTAGACACACTGATTACTTGATCACTACTCAGTAGGGACGGTGTAAAAGCCAGATCTGCGGGATCCTCCGGATCTACGGTTTTTACACCGTCCCCTACTCAGTAGAAAGGGTGGAAAAACCCGAAAGAGTACTATGGCAGCAGCTATTAAACTGTGTTTAGACTGCCGCTTTTAAAGTGAAATACTTTGTGTGTAAACCCCTTTTCCTAGGGTGCTCCCCCCTTTTTAAGGAAAGGACTGCCTTTGAGTACTGCAGGGAATGAAACAATCAAAATTCTTTTGAGGGGGAGCAGCCTGAGCTATGTGTCCCAAGAGCATTACACGTTAACCAGTACTCAAGAAAAAATTTCATACCATCAGTGCTCAAAAAGCAAGATTTGCTGAAGAATAGTAATAAATAGAAACAAAACAAAGAAAATAAAATGATACCTTTTTACTAGACTAATTTTTTGATTAGCTTTGGAAGGCACTACCTTCTTAAGATCAAAAATGATATTCTTACATTTACCAGCATTTGTTAATTTCTGGTCTGAAGAAAAAGGTATTATCTTCAAAAGATAATAAAAAATATATTGTTAGTCCAGTAAAAAAATGTATCTTATTTCTTTGTTTTGCTTCTATTTATTACCTTTAAAAATGGACTAACACTGCTACCACACCACTTTGCCTGAAAAATAATGAATTGCAGAAAGCATGGTTTCTTCAAAATATACTCCTGGGAGAGTTCTGTACAATGTTTTAAAATTGTTAATATTTTTTTGCGCAGAATTCCTCCATCATAAAGTGTGGCTCCTCTCAGACCCAAGCCTGACCCCTCCCACCACACATACACAAAAGATTTTTTTCTCCCCTCAGGCTCAGCTGCCCCTAGGGATCTCACTAGGACCCCAATGCTCAAAAGTCATTGGTCAATAACATGCAAATGAGATGTGCAGAAATTCTGCAAGTAGCTCGGTAGGGAAAGTTCCTAGCACATGTGTAGAACAGTCTTTCGGTAAGTGTCAATGTTCTACGCATGCCCAGGGAAAACAAATGTGACAATCATGTCGTAGGAGTGTGTCCAGTGATGTCATACGGAGTTTCCTTTTTTCGTTCCATAACAACTTTTTAACACACACAAATATAATACACGGATATGGCCCATTTCACACACATGTGTAGATACTATTAACAAGTGCAAACAGACTGCTCCACCGAGAAGTTACCCTCATGCAACAACAGCTCCAGGCCTGTTGGAAATTTTTGAGCGTTAAAGGTTGGCACTCTTTTCTGTGCATTGCACAAAGTGCTCATTTTAATAGAAACTTGTAATACATTTGCATAGGATTATCAATAGCTATTTTGGAGAACGGTAAAAGTGACGCTAAACCCCTTTGTGCATTGCACGCTGAATAACATGTGTGCTAGACTGGCTACAACCAGTCTAAATCAAATATTGCAAGCACAGTAAGCTTTGAGCATCGGGGCCTTGGTCCCACTCTTACGATCTCTCTCTCTCAACTTATTTAAAGCCTCTCTAGTCTTCACCTCTTCCCATCCCTTACCCCCAACAAGTTCAGTCTTCTACTTTCTCTGTCTCCTCTTCAGGGTAGATGCTCCTCCATTTTCTCTCACCGCCCCTAGTTCTTTCTCCACTTATCTCTCCCTATTCCCTATCAAGATGCTGTTCTTTCTGTGCCCTTCCTAGTTCTGTCTTCCAAACTCCCAGCAAGACCAACTCTCTCTGCTGTCTTCCCCTCCACCACACTTTTCTTCCCCACCCAGAAGACAACTAGTTCCCCGGCCCGGTTTTCTCTCTCTACGTTTCAACAAAACCCTTGTCTCTCACTGCCATCCCTATTTAGGAGGCGGTTATAAGCTGCCGTGTTAATTCAGCATTAGTCAGTTACTCTCGGATTCTGTATAGCAGGCCTAGTGTTCCCTGCTGAAATCTGCGCGTAACTTAATTGGCAATAATTAGAATTTATGCGCATAGCTTGCTAAGCGTAATCTGTAACGCAAGGCGCCTAAATTCTCGTGCATGGAGCCTAAAGGGGGCATGGTTATGGATGGAGAAACGAGTGTTTCATGGGCATTCCATAATTTACGTGCACTGTTAGGATATGGCCCAATGTACCTAAATTTATGCGCCGTTATTTACGCAATGTTTCCCTTAGTGTAAATGGATGTGCATAGGTTTAGGTGCTGGGATATAAACTAAGCGTATTCTGTATACCATGCCTAAATCTAGGCGCCACTTATAGAATACGCTTAGGCGGAAATTTGTTCCGCGTGAATGTTTCAGGCGCCATATATAGAATCTAGCCCTTAGTGTACGCTAATGTCACTAACTAATTAATACTAACTGAATATCGCTTCTGTGTTTCTTTTCCGCCCTGACATGTCCGTTCCAAAAAAAAAATTAAATAAATACCACATATTTAGCACATATAAATGGCACTTAATGCAAAATGCTTTACTGCATCCTGTGTTAGGCCACTTTTCATAGAAACATAGAAAATGACGGCAGATGAAGACCATATGGCCTATCTAGTCTGCCCATTCATATCATCTACAACCTCTCCCTAAGAGAGCCCACATGTCTGTCCCATGTTTTCTTGAATCCAGATACAGCCCTTATCACCATCACAAGCGTGGGTTAGTGCTTACCGCAGTTTAGTAAAAGGCCCCCTTTTGTTAATTATGGTTCACATAGGGATTAATACAGTCTTTTACCCTTTGAGGCTGATGCACTAAGCCATAAAAATTGTGCTTTAGTGGCCATTTTCGCGAAATTTAAGTATGGGAGGCCATTTTTAAAATCCCATAGTTAAATTAGGCCATGGAAAAGTGCAAGAAATTAAAAAAAAATTCACCCTCTCGCAAAGAGGCCGCTGTTGTTTTGAAGGGCTGGGCGGTGTGCTTGGGGGGGGGGGGGGGATTTAGTTGCAGTTAAGTTTATTGCACATGCTATACCGCTTGGCCTATACAAATAAGAACACAGCTGTGTACAATAATAAAATACAAAGTAAGCAAGAATATTTGAAAAGATAAGAAGAAAGCACATGGAGCCCTATACTTGATACAGCAGATGTTAGGGAGCTGGAAGATCCAAGTTTTGTGCCGGGTGCTTGTGACTTGGATTGGACACAGTTGGAAGCAAGATACTGGGCTAGATGGACCATTGGTCTGACTTATTATGGCTGTTCTTATGTTGTTAAGCTAGAATAACAGCCGTCCCTCTAAGACTGAGAAAGATAGCAGCTCTAATAGAACCACTGGGAACCATAGCGTGCTACAGAGTGACCAGGAGAGTCCCTAGTCAGTCAAAACTCTGTTTCCTTGTCATCAAGCAGATGAAGCCATTACGTATGGGTTGTGTCCATTAACCAGCAGGGGTCGATAGAGAGCACTCAACTTTTCACAGTGCCTCATGGCCAGCCAGCTCCACTGCCTCTTCAGTATTCTGTATCTCCCCAAGCAGGGTGGCTGCAGCTTCTTCGAGCTCCATCAAAAATCTGCTTGCGGTGGCTCCTGGCTTGCCAGTTGTTAGCCAGGGTGTTAGAGGCTATAGCATAGGTTAGCCCTTTTCCTGCCTTACCCATGCCCCTGTGGATGTGGACATATTAGCTTGCTTTTCCGTGTCCTTTCCCACTCAGTGGATGCAGGCACATTGGTTCGCCTTTCCCACTCATCTGAGCCTCCGGAGTTCTTATTACCTCTGCTTTCCTCACAGCGTTTAAAAAAAAAAATGGAACAGAGGTTTTCCTTTGATTCTTCTATGGGACCGGAGCTGTGATACTCGGTCCGGTGAGGTAAGAGTGTTTTCTAACTCCTCCGGGGTGGGCCAGCGATCGGGGCGTTTTTGGCGCGAAACCGGCATTTTGAATTTTCCCGCCGTTTTCGGCGATGGCTGCAGAGAATGTAAAGCGCTGTTCCCGGTGTGGCAAGCGCAAATCATCAGCGGGACTCTGTAAATGGTGCTGTACAGGTGTAAGAGCCGGCCTGAGCATGGCGAGCGATGATTCTTCCCGCTCAGAGCTGGCAGCGGACGCCATTTTGAATTCTCCGCATGGTGCGGCTTCCGTAGAGACGGAGAGCCCTGAGCCCAGGGGGGGGACCTCGAATTGAGGCTATTCAGGGAGCGGCTAGCCCCGGACGGGATCTGGGTGCCCAGGGCGAGTTTTTCTCCCCTGATTTTGTGTTGTTATTGCATAAAGCATACATGCTGAAAAGAGCTCTCCCTCAAGGGTTGTCTGAGGCCCCTTCTGTTCCCCCCCCCTCCCCCCCCCCCCGGTGGATTGTGGCCTGGGACTGCCCGCTGAGGCTATTTTCCCTGATAATTGGCATAAAGAAAAGCGTAGAAGGGCTAATTCCCCTTCAGATTGTGGTGCACCTCCTTCCCCCCCCCCCCCCCCCCCCGTGGTCGGGCTGTGAGGATTCGGAGAGTTGTGGCAGGCCTTCGTGGTCTGAGGAGCCAGAGTTAGGTGCAGAATTACCACAGGATCCGGATGATCCCTCCGCGGTGAGGATTTTACACTGTGATGAGCTGCCAGCGCTTATTTCAGATGCCCTACAGGTCCTTTCTGTTGAAGAGCCTGACAGTGGCACGGCCTCCTCTGTGAATCCTAGGATGGCTAGTACCAAAAAGCCTGCTCGAGCCTTTCCTTTGCATGACTCCATCCAAGAGTTTATTTCAGCTCAGTGGGCTGACCCCGAGTGACCTTTGAAAGTTTCCAGTGCTATGGGGCAATTATACCCTCTGCGTGAGGAGCATTTGGCTCGCTTTGCAATGCCTAAAGTAGATGCCCTAGTCACTGCGGTGACAAAGAGAACTACCCTCCCTGTGGAAGGAGGAGTTGCCCTGAAGGATATACAAGACCGTAGGCTGGAAGCAGCACTTAAACGGTCCTTTGAAATTGCAGGTCTTACTGTTCGGGCATCTGCATGCAGTTGTTATGCTGCTAGAGCCTGCCTGGCGTGGTTGCAACAGGCAGTGGAACAGCCCGGAGATGGAGCGGAGAGCCCTTCTCGGATGTGGCTCCGCAGCTGGAGTCGGCCTTGTCTTTTTTAGCTGATGCCCTTTATGATATTTATCAGAGCTTTGGCTAAACAAATGGCAGTGGCAGTGGCGGCTCGCCGTCTTATTTGGCTATGACATTGGGCAGCGGACATGGCCTCTAAGCAAAGGTTGGTGAAGTTGCCCTTTCAAGGCCTTCTCCTATTTGTTGAGGAGTTGGAAAAAAAAATTGTTAAAGGCCTGGGAGATCCTAAACCCCAGCGCTTGCCCGAAGATAGGCTGAGGCCTTCCTCCAAGGGCCAGGCGGTCCACTCCTTTTATAGACCTTGCTTCCGTGAAGCTAGAAGGTACCGCCCGGGGCGTTCTGCTGGGTTCACTTCTCGTGCCCGTTTTTCGGCAGAGGAACTCCTTTCGCTCGGACAAGCATTCCGCAGCCACCGGCTCTAGGCCTGGAGTTCAGGGGCGACCCTCTCAATGATGGTGCGCCGGCCCCCTCCTCGCTTCCTGTCATTGGAGGACGTCTTTCCCTCTTTGCCGAGGAGTGGGCCAATATTTCCTCAGAGCAGTGGGTTCTGGACCTGATCAGAGATGGCTACAGAATAGAATTCAACGTCCCAGTAAGAGACGTGTTTGTGGAGTCCCGATGCAGTTCTGCCGCCAAACGGGCGGCGGTAGAGGAGACTTTGCGAGGTCTGATTCAGTTAGGGGCCGTGTCCCCGGTACCTCCCGCCGAACATGGCTATGGCCAAAACTCCATCTACTTTGTGGTGCCGCGAAAAGGTGGGTCTTTTCGCCCTATTCTGGACTTAAAAGAATTAAACAAGTCCCTGTGAGTTTGGCATTTCCACATGGAAACCCTGCGCTCCGTCATTGCTGCGGTACAGCCAGGAGAGTTTCTCACGTCTCTAGACCTGAAAGAAGCTTACTTGCACATACCAATTTGGTCCCCGCACCAGAAGTTTCTGAGGTTTGTGGTGTTGGGAAAACATTTCCAGTTCCGGGCCTTGCCTTTTGGCCTCGCCACAGCTCCCCGAACCTTTTCGAAGGTAATGGTGGTAGTAGCTGCTTTGCTCAGGCGAGAAGGTATCAGGGTTCACCCGTACCTAGACGACTGGCTCATCAGAGCAGACTCTGTAACAGAGAGCTATCAAGCTACAGCCAGAGTGGTCTCAGTACTTCAGTCTCTAGGCTGGGTCGTCAATATGGCCAAAAGTCACCTGACCCCCTCGCATTCTCTAGAATATTTGGGGGCCAGGTTCGACACAGACTCGGGCTATGTATACCTACAAGAGCTAAGGCGGTGCAAGCTTCAGAATCAGGTCCGTCTGCTCCTGAGAATGCCCCACCCGCGAGCTTGGGACATTGTCCAGCTGCTAGGATTGATGACAGCCACATTGGAAGTGGTGCCCTGGGCGAGAGCGCACCTGAGACCTCTACAGTATTCCCTACTTCAAAGATGGTCTCCAGTTTCTCAGGATTATCAATGCAGACTTTCTTGGCTCCCTGTGGCCCGACTCAGCATGGAGTGGTGGCTCTCAGGCAGCATGCTGCGGCGAGGAATGCCGCTGGCGCTCCCCGATTGGTGTCTAGTAGTGACATGCCAGCCTGAAGGGCTGGGGCAAACATTGCAAGGGGAAGCATGCCCAGGGTCTATGGACACCTGAGAAGTTGGAGTGGTCCATCAACCGCCTAGAGTTGAAAGCGGTGTTTCAGGCGCTTCTGGCCTTTCAAGTGACCCTGGAAGGATTGGCTGTCAGAGTGATGTCGGACAACACGACAGCAGTGGCCTACATAAATCGACAAGGTGGCACTCAGTGCAGAGCACTGGCCGCGCAGGCCGAACACATTTGCCACTGGGCCGAGTTGCATCTTCAGTTTCTGTCGGCAGCTCACATTGCAGGTCAGAGCAACGTGCAAGCCGATTAAGCAGGCATCAGATTGATCCAGCAGAATGGGAACTAGCAGACGTATTCCTGCAGATATGTGCCAAATGGGGCAAGCCCGTGATGGATCTTATGGCGACAAGTTCAAATGGCAAAGTCCCGTGCTTCTTCAGCAGACGGAGAGATCCTCGCTCGTCAGGGTTGGATGCCTTGACTCAGCCCTGGCCTCCGGGCCTACTATATGTGTTCCATCCGTGGCCCTTGATAGGGTGCGTGCTCCTGCAGATTCGGCTGCACCCAGGAGAAGTGGTCCTCATCGCCCCGGATTGGCCCAGGAGGCCTTGGTATGCGGACCTCCAACAGATGCTAGTGGAGGCTCCCCTTCCTTTATCTTTGGTACCGAACCTGTTGTCATAGGGCCCGGTAGCCATGGAGGACGCCTGCCGCTTTGGTCTTATGGCATGGCGATTGAGAGGGCGCAATTGAGGGACAAAGGCTATTCAAACACAGTCATTTCCACTCTCCTGCAGGCCCGCAAGCGTTCCACTTCTGTGGCTTATGCCAGGATTTGGCGCCATTTTGAGTCTTGGTGCGCTTCAAAAGCGATCACACCTGTGCAGGCTCCTGTATCGCCGATTCTGGACTTTTTGCAGGATGGTGTATAAATAGGCTTGGCCTATAATTCCCTGCGGCTGCAAGTGGCAGCGTTGGCCTCCCTTCGTGGTAAGGTTGAAGGCGTGTCTTTAGCTGCTCATCCAGATGTGGCACGGTTTCTTAGTGGGGTGCTTTGGCTCCGGCCTTCCGTGCGAGCACCCTGTCCAGCTTGGAACCTGGGGCTAGTTTTGAAGGCCCTGCAGGCTTCTCCTTTTGAGCCGCTTCGGCGAGCATCGGCGAAAGATTTGACACTAAAGGCCGTTTTTCTTGTGGCCATTACTTCGGCGAGACGGGTGCCAGAGCTCCAGGCGCTGTCCTGTAGAGACCCATTTCTGCAATTCTCAGAGTCCGGGGTCACGGTTCGGACCGTGCCTTCCTTCATGCCTAAGGTGGTTTCAGCGTTTCACCTAAACCAGCCTATTTTCTTGCCCTCCTTTGATAAGGAGGAGTTTCCAGAATCTTTTGGGCAGTTGCACCTGTTGGATGTGCACAGGACTCTGCTGCAGTATCTGCGAGTTATTATCTCTTTCAGGATTTATGATCACCTCTTTGTTTTGCTATCAGGTCCTCGCAGAGGGTCTCCAGCGTCTAAAGCCACTATTGCCCGCTGGCTCAAAGAAACTATCTTTTCAGCTTATCTGCTTGCCGGCCGGTCTCCGCCTGTAGCCTTTAAGGCGCATTCTACCAGAGCGATTTCTTTCTTTTTCTTGGGCTGAAACTGGAGCACTTTCTCATCAAGAGATATGCAGTGCAGCAACATGGGCTTCTAAGCTCTCTTTTGCCCGACATTACAGGCTGGATGTGGCTGCTAGGAGGGATGCGCGTTTTGGAGCACAAGTGCTAGCGCGTGGTGTGACCTGTTCCCACCCTATATAGGAATTGCTTTGTTACATCCCATACGTAATGGCTTCATCTGCTTGATGACAAGGAAGGGAAAATTAGGTTCTTACCTTGGTAATTTTCTTTCCTTTAGTGATAGTAGATGAAGCAATGAGCCCTCCCTGTATGATTGTCTGTATGCTGTGAATCTGTTTCAGGTTCTGTTCTTGTTTCCTGAAGTTGCTTCCTTGGGAGAAAGTTGGAAAACAGTCTTCAGGATTCATGTTCACTTATAGGAGGATGAGTCCATTCCCTCCAGTTTATGTTTTGGAGGATGAGTTTATTCCCTCCAGGAGGTTGCGTGTATCCCCTCCAGTTGTACAATAAGGAGGACGAGTTTATTCCCTCCGGGAGGATGTGTTCATTCCCTCCTTTTGAGTTCATGCCCTTGTTATGGGGCCATTGTTCGCTGTGAGGAAAGTTCATGTTATTCCCATTGCGGTTTGCCATACTGCTTTGGAAGCTTCAAATACTGAAGAGGCAGTGGAGCTGGCTGACCATGAGGCACAGTGAAAAGTTTTCTCTCTATCTCCCCCTGCTGGTTGATGGACACAACCCATACATAATGGCTTCATCTGCTATGACTAAAGGATAGAAAATTACCAAGGTAAGAACCTAATTTTCCGTTCTCTAGAAGATGAGGAAGATAGGATATATGATAGAAGTACTCGGGGACCTCAGAGGTAGAAATAATACACAAGGTAAACATTTTTCAAAGGAAAGGAAGACTTAGAAGATGGGGTCATGATACATGGCTCAAGCTAGGTAGGCATAGAAAATTATTCTTTGAGCAAAGATGGTGGATACATGGGACAGCCTCGCAGTGGAAGTGGTGGAATCCAAAACGGATTAGTACAGAAAATTCTGAGATGTGAGGATATAAGGTGAAGCCTGAGATTGGGTAAACTCTGCATCTCGCGTAAACTCTGCAACTCGTATCAAGAACAGGTAGATCATAGGTCTTGGATTTCTTGCTCATGCGTTTATTTGCTGCCAAATGAAAAATATGTTTGAATGAATTTGCAGGATTGATTGGATCTTTGGATTTGAAATACAGGCTTGATCTATACAAAGCGACTATTCTTAGTTCCATATACTTGAACTATAACTACTAGAAAATGTATGCATTTTTTTTTTCTTACTTAATGTTTATCTTCTTACCAGAGAAAGATCAAGCAGAAAATCGATCTGGTATTATTCAAGAAAATGTTCAGCCACCAGGTAAAACTGACAAGGATAAGTGTATGTACTCTGTATGGTTTTAGTCCACTGATCAAAATACAGGCTTTGGGTGAAAATGCATAATTCATCAGAGATTCTGGCACAGAAGCTTTAACTTTGCAATGTATTTAATAGAAATGATGCTGCTGTAATATTTTCATCTTGTTAAATTGAAAGTCAGCTGTGATGTTTTTAAGGAAAAGGTTTTTAGTTCTGCTAGTTTTAATTCTGAAACAAAAAGCTTATTCTGTGCTTAAAGCCTGTTGCTAAGAATTTTAAACGGGGAAAAGGGAAATGGGACTTGATATACTGCCTTTCTGTGATTTTTGCAACTACATTCAAAGTGGTTTACATAGTATATACAGGTAAAACTTATTTGTACCTGGGGCAATGGAAGGTTAAGTGACTTGCCCAGAGTCACAAGGAGCTGCAGTGAGAATTGAACCCAGTTCCCCAGGATCAAAATCCGCTGCACAAACCACTAGCTACTCCTCCACTGCATTCAGTGTACATGGCTGATCAGTCCAGCAGGTTTCTGATGCTCAGACTTCTTGTTCAGTTTTCCAAATTTAAACAGGAAGGTTAGCAGAACCTTATCTTGTCTCTGGGTCAGTTTTGATAGGGCATAGCAGCCCTATTATTTTTGTTGTCAGAGGTTAAATTGATACATATAATCAGCCGTAGTGAACGTACATTATTATTCGGTTACCATTCTGGGCGTTAATAATTTTAGAAGGGCTATTTGTGTTTGAGATGTGCATAAATCAGAACTGAGATATTTATCTTGCATGAACATCTAAGTTCGCATTTTACAAAGCCAGGGTATGCACATCAAAAACCTAGGAGTGTGCAAATGGCAAGGTGGTGTGTCATGGGCAGGACTAGGGCATGGCTAGAAGATAAGTATCTTATTCCCCTCTCAGAAGGGGAATAAATGAGTCAGCCCCAATCTCTCAACATCAGGCGTCGCACCTGCTCTGACCCATGAAGAAGTAATGGCAAGAGAGAAGGCTGCACGTACTTCCTGCTCAAACTGGCAGTTTTTTGAAAGGAGATTTAAATTTTGGGAATGAAAATTCAGTACATAAGTAAGGAGGCGAGCCATTCCAAAGTTTAGGGACCATAAAAAAGAGCTGAATTCCCAGTAAATTCATAGCGAGCCTGCTTGGTTGGTGTCAAGCGACCTAGGAGAGTGAGTTGGGGTCCAAGGTACTGTCAGGGTGGAAAGATAAGATGGAATGTCCAAGTAGTATGCTTTATGGGCTAAACAAAGAATCATGAGCCAGAGATGATATTGAACAGGAAGCCAATACAGACGTCTCAAAAGCGGAATTGCAGTAATCATATATGTGTGTACCACAGAGGATCCAGGTGGTCACATATTGTAATGTAATCATATATGTGTGTACCACAGAGGATCCAGGTGGTCACATATTGTAATGATTGTAGGTGCTTGAGATGAAATTTGATTCCCAATAGAGTGCAGTCGATGTCCATTCATTTCTGTAACCTGCCCATTTCTCACCCCAGTGTGTGAGGTAGCATGTGCCCTCTTGCCACAGCATGGTAATGGTTACCGTGGCCATGCACTAACAATTACCTTGTGGAAATTCACATGCTAACTGCTCAGCACATGTTAATAAAAGTGCCTCCTAAGTGTTTAGGATGGCACCCTGCTGACTCCAATATCTCTTTTGCATCCCAAAACCACAGAGCTATTCTTTAACACACTTCATTAGAAATACTGTGCAACTGTTTGGCAGATGGTGTGGCGTTCTGTCCCAACCTCTTTCCAAAACACCACCCGGGAGATCCTTTCAGTGTTCATGATTGGCAGAATCTAGTCTGTTAATGGTTCTCATCCCTGGGGCTGAGTTCTCTTCTCCTGCCTTGCCTTTGATTTTCTCTTGAGCAGCAGTTTTCTAATGAGTTCATAAGAACATAAAAATAGCCATACTGGGTCAGACCAGTGGTCCATCTAGCCCAGTATTTTGCTTCCAGCAGTGGCCAATCCAGGTCATAGGTAGCTGGCAGAAACCAAATTAGTAGCACCATTTCATGCTACCAGTCCCAGGGCAAGCAGTGGCTTCCCCCATATCCATCTGCAAAGAGTAATAGCTCTCATAGAGAATTTCTGATACATAGTCCTACAGATTAACTACAGCTATCAATTTCCCAACACAGAAATAGTATTTGAATATATTCTAGGTGTGAGTGGTGGCTAGTACAGTGGTTAAAGGACTGAACCAGAGCTTTGGATAAAGTCTGGGTCTTGATACATTCTGTGTGACCTATTGAAAAGTCATTTTATCATTCCAGAATAATAATAACCATTCCTTTTGCTCACCTTTAATATAGAACTTCCACTAAAAGTATACTGTCAAAAATGTATGTTTCCGGATTTTTAAATTGTGATACCCATCAGGATTTTGTATGGACAAAAGGTGCAATTGAATTCAAATAGTCATTGAATAACTGCATAATACTTTTCTTTACATTGTGTTGTCTGTAGGTTTGAAAGTGTGGTCTGATCCATTCTCCAGGAAGTAGATCTGAAGGTAAAGCTATGAAGATGGATTTCAAACTGCTTATTTTTAACATTTCTATGGATGCTGGAAGAATATCAAGCCATGCTAGATTTTGGCTGGGCGGTGGAAATCATTGTATCTTCTTCCTCTTGCCCCTTCTAAAACCCAGCAGCAGTTGTCAGTAGATTGGGTGCCAGCTGGTCCCAGATTCACCTGATAGGTGATCCAGACCTGGGTTTTAACACATTGCATGCTGTCACTTGTAGTCTTGCTTTTGTTAAGGAATGTAATTGGGAAACCAGAACTGAGCAAGTCATGGTTCAGTTTTCCTTGATGCTTATATATTACTGAAACAAATGCAACACACTAATAGCTTGAGTGAAGCTCTTTTCCTGGATGATAGCAAAGCTCATTAAAAACTTTATAACTACTATTTATTTTGGGAGAAGACATAACGATTTGTATGCTATGGGCAATAATATTCATCAGTACAGGGGGTTTCCTTGAGACACTGGATATAAATTTGTGTGCGTTCTAGTGTCTATATCGACCTGCTGTGGCAAAGGATCATCTTTAACATGGAAATTGTCCTTTTTATAGATGAAAAGTGTGGATATCATCCAACCTCTCATTGTAAATAAGTTAATCCTGCAATATTTGATTAGATGACAGCTGTGCCTTACATTCTTCAGAATCATGATGTGACTACCATATGCAGGCTAACATGTTAAACATTTTTTGTCAAAATTTTAATATTCTCATGATGAGGTTACGCCTTGAAATGTAATATGTTTTTTTGCACCTAGGAATGCCATTATGTTTTGTATCTTGATTAAATTAATCTGAATGATTTAAAGTACTGTGTAATATCTATTTTATCTTTCCAGTATCATGGAAATGTGCAGAATGGCCTTTTACTGTAGCAGAGAATGCTGATTTTTAATGCACAGAGATGGAGTAGTATTTTTGTCACGGATTAGTGAACATTAGCTGAACTTGAACATAAATAATACTGAAAACCCTAGGAATTCAGTTTTTTAAAAGTGCTATTTTTGGCTAGCCTTTTATCAAAGGGATTAAGGAAGGTATCATGCTAGATCTCTGCCCAATAGGTTATAAAATCATCCACTGGGACCGGAAGGATAAAAGAGGAGGGGGTTTAGCACTTATTTACCGCTCCTACCTCATGGTAGAAACTAGCTCGGAAGCTTCTGTCTGCTTCACTGGAAATCGCAGCAGTCCACGTCCATCACTCCTCTCTTCATAGTAAGCTAGTCTGTGTGCTATTCTATAGACCACCGGTTCCTTGGTCTAGCAGTCAATCTGAGCTACTGGATTTTATCTCTCACATCTGCTTGGATAACTCGAATATACTCCTTTTGGGCGACCTCAACCTACACTTAGAACACTCCACTTCGCCGGACACCACACAGTTCTTAGACTTCCTTCGACTTTGGGACCTCGAATGCCCTATGCTTGGTCCAACTCACTGTAAAGGGCATTCTTTGGATTTCCTCTCCTTTAAATTTTTGGACGAACAACTTTTTTTCCTGCACGATGCCGGCTGGGTTGATAGTCCCTGGTCAGACCATTACAAGTTGCTATTCACCTTGCGTTGGCAACGCTCAGGCCTTCCAAAGACCCACAAGATCCTCCAGTATTATTCTAGAGGCGCCATTGACCCCTGCCTATTCTGGAAGGCTATCTATACTAACGACAGGGAGTTACTTCCTAACTTGCCTACCTACCTCTCTGACTGGGAAACTAAATGCAAGTCAGTGCTAGATTCCATTGCGCCTTTATATCTTAAAACTTCTATTATTCGCAAGTCAACTCCCTGGTACTCCGCTGACCTTAGAGCCTTGAAGTCTGAGACGAGAAGACTAGAACGAGCTTGGCGTAAACGGAAAACAGACCAGACACTGGAGGCCTGGAAAACCTGTCACCGCAAATATAAATATGCAATCCAGCAAGCAAAGCGCTCCTACTTTTCTTCTAAATTGCTGTCTGATGGCCGTGACATACAAAAGGTGTATCAGCTGCCACGCTCCTTCCTTGATACCCGCAAACTGGAAGTTCCCAGTGCTGTCACTCCGTCTGCCACCCAACTTGCCACCACTTTAAAGAGAAAATCTCAACCTTACGGTCTTCGACTGTAAGATGTTTTTCGGATGTAGATGACTTCTTGGATTCCTTGGTTAAGCCTACATATTTCTGCCTGGCTGATCGCACTTGGACTGTTTTTAACCATCTATTACCCGACAACATATCCTCTGCTTTACGAAAGTTCTCCAGTAAACATTGTAGATTGGATGTCTGTCCGGCCCATCTTCTAAAAGCCGCCCCGACGTGTTTTGTCAAATATCTGACCTGCTACCTAAACTTTATGTTAAAGCACTGGTTCCTTCCCATCAGGCCATGGTAACATTCTCCTCACCCCCATACCGAAGAACCAACAGACAAAGCCAGATGTTATCTGTAACTACCGTCCAGTGGCCTCAATTCCTTTGTTCACCAAACTAATGGAGAGTATGGTGAACACTCAGCTCAATGACTTCCTGGCTGCCCATGGCATCCTTCACTACTCGCAGTCCGGCTTCCGTGCTCAATATAGTACAGAAACTGTTTTAGTCACCCTCCTCTCAAACTTTAAACAAGAATTGGCCATCGGAAGGAAGGTACTACTGCTCCAATTTGACATGTTAAGCGCCTTCGATATGGTGGACCATGAACTACTATTACATTTACTAGACTCTTACGGCGTAGGAGGATCTGTTCTGCACTGGTTCGAGGGCTTCCTAACCACTAGAACCAACCAGGTCTCAGCGAACTCCGCATTCTCTTCGCTGTGGAAAGCCTCTTGCGGGGTACCTCAGGGCTCCCCCCTTTCACCATCCTTATTCAATGCTATGCTAACACCTCTAGCCTCCGCCCTAGTACAACTAGGCCTAAATCCTTTCATCTATGCGGACGATATTACTATCTACATCCCCTTCCATACCACCATATCGGAAATCGCTGATCGCATCGACTCATGCCTCTCCACCATTTCGCATTGAGCTCAGGTGTTTCGCTTTAAATTGAACAAGGAAAAAACCCAATGTCTCGTTCTCTCATCCACCTATGCCCAGATTACCGACACAGTGCTTCCACTAAAGGGCTACTCTTTCCCAATTTCCAACAGTCTAAATGTTTCATGCTATGTGGAGGCTAAGACGCATACGATGCCTCCTTACCAGAGCCCTATTCTGTACCCTTGTGCACTGGCTGGTTCTCTCCCTTCTGGATTACTGTAGCGGAATTTATGCAGGCTGCAAGATCTCCTTACTGAAAAAGTTCCAGACAGTCCAGAACACTGCTGCGAGACTGATTCTAGGAGAACGTCGTTATGCTCATGCCGAGGCTCTTCGCTTCAGGCTCCACTGGCTACCTGTAAAGGAGTGCATCACTTTTAAGCTCTGCTCCTTAACCCACAAAATCATCTATGGGTTGGCTCCTGAGTACATGCTCCCATTGATTGACCTTCCTCCCAGGAATGCCACGCCTGCGGCACGGACGGATCTCCACCTACACTTCCCAACTTGTAAGGGAGTCAAGTACAAAAGGATTTTCACCTCTTCCTTCCGCTACTGGGGCCCTGAATCCTGGAACGCTCTCCCGCAGCACCTTAAAGCAAAAATTGGACCACGGCCTTTTCAAGAAGCTGCTGAAAACCCACTTCTTTACTAAAAGCTACACCCCTAGTTACTCCGCAATATGATAACCCCCTCCTGATCCCCACCCTGCTCTGCCTTCTGTTGCTAGTTATTTTTTCCCACTGTCTATCCTCTGTCTCCTCTGCACTGTCTTTCAGCTTGTTTGTATATCTGCCTAATTTTTGTAAGCCACATTGTGCCTGCATGAGTGGGAAAATGTGGGATATAAATGTACAATAAATGAATTTAATCCCTATTGTTTATTTCCCCTCCAAATGAAAAATAGGTGGTGATTTTTCACCACCTCCGTAGCTAATTATCTGCATTCACAAGTGTAGATTTTCAAAATGGCTGCCATACATGTCGACACACATAAGGGAAAGGGAAATGGGACTTGATATACCACCTTTCTGAGTTTTTTTGCAGCTACATTCAAAGCGGTTTACATATATTCAGGTTCTTTTTTTGTACTAGGGACAATGGACTTTTTTTGTACCAGGGGCAATGGAGGGTTAAATGACTTGCCCAGAGTCACAATGAGCTACAGTGGGAATTGAATTCAGTTCTCCAGGATCAAAGTCCACTGCACTAACCACTAGGCTACTCCATAATTGTGAAATACCATAATTACGTGTGTATCAACACTTACTCATGTAGGTTGCCACGTTTCCTTTATTGATTTTTTCCCCCCCTCCCACATTTATAAAAGGGATACTCCTGCCACCACATACACATGCACTCTGTGTGCATTTTAGAAAAAGCTCTATGACAACAGATTTTTTTGGAAAATATTACTACAACTGTACACATCCTGACCTGGAGTATTGATTACTATTTTTAGGTTCTAAAATGGGCCTTGATATTGGAAGGTAGCTGAGCAATAGGTAAAAAGGTGCCAAGGTTATATTGCATGTTCTGTTGGGTGAAGAATGGGTTGGATTAGGGATTGTATGACATTTATTAATTAAAAATTGCTTTGGGATTGGGCACAAGTGTGATATACAAATTATAGGATAGTTAGGATTTTATTATTACATATAGATAAATAGAGTGAGGCAAAAAAAAAAGTAGCACTCTAGAGGGGTTTTTTTTTGCCATTTTCTCAGCAACCATTTTGAATTTCAATGAGAAATTTTACATATGTTAATCATACTTGCTAAACAACATTTAATTATCTTAAACTATGTTTAATGTTACTGAGAGTTTAGCATTACTACCTAGAAATTTTTGTGGGTTAAAATGTTCGAGCTAAAAACACAGTAAAATAATGCCATTCAAAAGATATGATGGTTATTGTTAGTTACTACAAACAACTTGAACTGAATTCAGATTTAAAATGCATGCTAAGAAAATCAAACATAATTTGAAATGGCCTTAGCATTTTTGAATCATGATTCATTTGCACTGCAAGATTGCCTGTCATATTTGGTTATGAGAAAATGTACCCTGTACTGTGTTTTTTTTTTTTTTTTTTAAGCTAGTATTTCAAGCTATCCAGCCCCATTGAGAGTTGGCCCCCTTGAAACAGAGGGGGGAATGTTGGGGTGAAACCTCGACATAGCACTACAATATAGACCCAGGCTCGTTATTAACTCCTGCAAAAATTTATAGCACTACATACTACAGACTTGGTTTAAAAGTCAGTATAAACTCCGATTTGCCAAGGCCACCGAACAGCCAGGAAGATGCTTATGGCCTATTTGAGTGATGCAACTCCTGTGCTTTATTGCCCCAAGAAACTGTGTGCACCCGAGTCAAGGACTGAACCCTAGACTCTAGATGTAAAAGAGGATATTCTTGGGGTTTGCAGAGCCAAAATGTCTGGAACAAAGAGCACTGTGTTACAACCTTTGGGGTCACAGTTCTTTCCAAGAACTGACTATAAGGAGCCTCTTGAGAAGTGAGAGGTTATCTGGTGACAACTGGATCTGAGCTGCCAGTGCCGCTCTGCACTATCTTGCATCTCTCCAGAGATGGACCCTCACAGTATACCGACCAGCCTGCACATCAGTGAAGATGGAACCACTAGCACCTCCTAGCAGCTCTCCTGCTTCAGCTTCCGAGGCAGAAATCTGCTTTACTAGCTAGGTTGTAACTGTTTCTAATCTGTAATGCTGGGGAAAAATAGGTGTGTGTTTTCTTTAACTTGCCTAACAGGTATTCATTGCCTTTCTTTAGGTAATCTAACATCTGTGCATTGTTCTCATGTTCCTATTAAGCTATTTGCTGTTAAATAAAGAAGTTATTTTATTTTTATAATACTTGGGCTTTGTGTCACTTCTCAGTATAACTGGGGCTGTGAACCTGGCCTATAAATCAGGAACCATAAGTGTGATTTCCAGAGTGCTAATTATAAGTAGTTATGCATTCCTGTCTGTACCGTCCTCTAGGGGGTGGTATAAATCTGCTTTGCCCCCACAGACAGCAGATTTGGTGTGCCAGAAGGAGCAGGCAACCAGGTAGACCAACAGCCATGCAGATGGCAAATTAAGAAGGCCAACTGCAGGCACACAGACTGCAGATTAGTGGGCCAGGCAGGGCATGCAGACAACAGATTGGGTGGGCCAGCACTGCACACAGATGGCAGATTGGGTGGGCCCAGGTGGACCAGAAGGCATGCAGATTGTAGCTGTGAAGTCTGCTGCGTCTCCCTGACCTATGCTGACACCTTTAACTTAGCATGTGTGGTTGGAGGTGTTAGGGAGGTAGGGAGACTGCAAGCAAAAGAGCAGTGTACCTGGCTTGGGTAGGACTCATAGGAGGGGAAGACACTGTGGACAACACTACACACTGTCAATTTTTGTTCTACTGTAAGGAATTTTTGTTCATGGGGATTAATAATTTTAGTTCTTATTCAGGTTTGTACATTTTTTTTTCTTATCCAATTTTTGTCCTAGTTCTCCAGAACTAATGACTTAAAAGTTTTGTTTTTATGTATTCCTATTAACGAAAATATGAGAACCACTGCTCTAAAGTGTTCATTTCCTCACAAAGCAGTGACCCTAATCTAATCATGTTGGTGTTTCTTTGACAAATACTCACAGAAATTTTGGTCTTCATACCGATGTTGGTACACTCGGTCCCTCTGTTGGTACCTGGGGGTCTGCCACTGTTGCCCCTGTCGTGATGGCTTTGAATCTCTATGTAAGTGCTCTTTGTAGATGCTTGTCAGCAAGTTTTAAGCTAGTTTGATTTAAATAGGGATGAAAAATGTAGCGGTAGAGTTCAAAATTGCTTGCCCCATTGACTTGAAATGATTTATCCGAATAATTCAAAATCCAAAAACAAACTGACCATTTTTTCCATGCAGCTCCTCATTAAATTGTGATTAAAATACAAGGGGTTCACAGACTTTTTCTAAGCACTTTTATAGAGGGGAATAATATAGTTCATAATGTTTCACTATTTCTGTTTTTTTTTATACTGTAGAGGCCCTATGGTCTGCTCCCTTAAGGACTTGTAGAGACCTCTAGTGGCTCTACTTAGAATTGCTTCTTGAAGTTTTGAGGAGAATAATCTCACAGATTCTGGAACAAGAGGTGGTTACTCCTGCCTGTGATTGACAATGGTAGGAGGAGGCACCTCTTGGAGGCAACATGTGCTGACATAAATATTCAGCCCAGTTTCAATGACTTCAGCTTCCCTGGCCATTGTACCATTACAGGGAGGGAAAGGAACTTTACTTTTTCCTCACTAGCTGATACTAGGGAAAAGGATCTCCGGTTAGCATAGCCACTGTACAAGGAGTGGAAGACATTTAACAGAGCCTATAAAGCTGCTGTGCTTGCCTCTGGTGATTGCTGGAACAGGAAACCTGTTGTCCACAACACACTATGAAGGAGAGGGGGAGAAAGAGTTGAAAGAACAAAAGGAGAGGATAGAGGAGAGTCCCTGAAAATCTACAAGGAGAAAGAACCCTAGTCACTGAGTTCCAGTCGGGGAAGGAATCATCTACTAAAGACTAAGGGGGTCCTTTTACAGAGACACACTAGCGTTTTTAGTGCATGCTAAAAATAAGCAAGCACTAAACACTTGGATATGTTTCTTTAGGTTAGTATTAATTGTTAAAGTTTGTTGATATTTAAGAAAATGGTACGAAGTGTTAACAAATTTCAAAGGCAATAAGATGTTGCCACAATTTCAATTTAACTGGTGCCCATTAACAATTTAATGGGCACCAGGACAGCACCCCAATATGCCAACCTTTTTTATGGCTGAGCTGGAAAAGACATTTCTGAATACATACCAGACCAAACCTCTAAAATACTACCGGTACATCGATGACATTTTTATGATTTGGACGGAGGGGGAAGAAACTCTGAAACAATTTTACTATTCCTTCAATACATACCATCCTACTCCCCAGAAAAAGTCAATTTTTTGGACACCACAGTCTCAATCAGTGATGGCTGTATACAAACATCTATATACAAGAAACCCACAGACAGATGCAGCTGCCTCCACAACTCCAGCTTCCACCCTTCACATACAAAAAGATCCATTATTTACAGCCAAGCCACAAGATACCACCGTATCTGCTCGGACCCAGAGGATAGAGACAGACACCTTGAAACCCTGACTGCATCCTTCAAACAGAAAGGCTACAACCCCAAAATAATCTCCAAGAATATTGCCTCCTCCCTCAAAACACCCAGGGAAAATCTGCTACAGTACAAAGAAAAAAAAGCCACAGACAGAATTCCCTTTGTAGTGACATACAACCCAGAGCTGGAGAAACTGAGGAAAATCATAAGAGACCTACAGCCACTACTACAGGAAGATGAATTACTGAAAGAGATATTCCCTTCCCCACCAGTGCTGGCCTTCCGACAGCCACCAAATTTAAAACACAAGCTGATCAGAAGTAAACTTCCAACACAGACGGAAAAAGAAAAGGGCACGTTTCCGTTTAACACAGCCAGCTGCAAACTATGCCAAAACATTTCACAAGACCCCACAGTCATTCACAAAGGAAAAATATTCAACATAAAGGACTATTTTACATGCTCATCTTCCAATGTAGTATATATCATTCAGTGTAAAAAATGTAACGAAGGATGCTATATTGGAGAAACAGGCCAGATGCTTAAGACAAGATTCAATCTGCACAGACATCACATGAAAATAGCAGGTGCCAGTCAGGCCCCCACCCCTGTGGGCCAACACTTCACAAGACCAGAACATGGCACCAGTGATTTCACAGTAAGAATACTGAAAGGTAATTTTAAAACAATACAGGAACGCAAGACCTTTGAAATAAGAATGATTGAATATTTTGACACCCAACAAACAGGACTTAATAAGGATCTGGGTTTTCTAACTCATTATAAAACATAAAGCTGTATTTCTCTGTTTATTACCCTCCTCTCACCTACCAACACCCATTCTGTTAGAATATCAATGAAATGCTTTGATGTCTCCATGCATAACCCCACCCTCCCACTCTGTCAGACTGTCAAAGTAATGCTTTGATGTTTCTCTCATATATACTATCTGCTACCACATTTGCTTATTTCCGATCTGAGGAAGAAGGGCAACCTTCGAAAGCTAATCAAGAAATGTATTAAGTTATGTCCAATAAAAAAGGTATCATCTTATTTTCTTTTCCATGTTTTATTTTGTTTGATTTCTGTTGATAATTTAACTTCTGTAATAACACAAAATATCTCAAACCTTTTGCACAAAACTTGGGTGTACCTCAGCTACAAAGTAACTGCAACTGGACCACAGCATCAGATAAGCACACAAAGCTACTCTTTTGCCTTAATGTAATTCCAATTCTGTCCACTAGGGACCTGATTCTTTGTGCTCAAATCTTAATTTTTCCGTTACAGGTTTCAGCAGATTCTCACACACACACCAATTTCCCTTAGATAGGTATTGTAGAGTGTGTGTGTACTGGTAGCAAACTCAGATCTGAGATTTATTTGATTGTTTGCACATGAATTTAGTTCAATGATATTACATGTTGAAAAACTGTGAATCTCCCCTCTTAGTTCAGGTTGTGCCAAAGAAGGTGGATATGCAATATCATATCGAAAAGGCTCCTGGATTCGAAAAGGTGCAACTGCCTCGCCACGCATTGATAGTCAAATCCACACTGAAATGGGCCAGAAGTTCCAGGACTGACTCCAAGAGAGCATAGCTGCAGTTCCAGTAACTGCCCCGGATAGCATCCCGGGGAGGGGAGGAGGAGACTGAATTTTTTTTCCATCATAGTTGACCAGTGGGTTCTTCAAATAGTTTGTCTTGGTTATGCACTTCATTAGCATCAGAAACCAACAAATTGCCCATTGAGAACATCTTACCATCTTGCATTAGCTCTCAGCACAAACAGGTACTTGCACAGGAAATCTCCACCCTTCTACTTGCCATTGGGGGCAAACCCGTTCCACCAGGAAGAAGGGAAAGGATTCTATTCCACGTACTTCCTTGTGCCCAAGAAAATGGGGGGATTCCATCCTATCCTAGACCTAAGGGCCACGAACAAATTCCTTGTCAAAGAAAAATTCAGGATGGTTTCTCTGGGCACTGTTCTTCCAGTATTCAGGAAAAGGATTGGCTATCCTGTCTGGACTTGAAGGATGCCTATACCTATATTTCTGTGCTTCCCAGTCACAGGAAGTATCTTAGATTTTGACTAGGGAAACATCACTACCAGTATCACAATCTGTTTTTGGCCTCATATCAGCTCCCAGGGTCCTCATCAAGTGCCAGCAGTAGTCACAATGTTACTACGCAGCCTAGGAGCTTGTGTTTCCCTACCTGGCTGATTGGCACACCACAGGAGGAGCTGCAGGAGTCAATGCAGAGAATTATTTGGGTGCTGGAGCTGCTAGGGTTCATGATCAACTACCCCAAATCCCACCTTCACCCAGTTCAACAATTAGTATACATAGGAGCCCTGTTTAAAGTGCAAGTCCGGGCTTTTCAACCTGAAGAGAGAGCAGATGCCTTGATTGTGATTGCTTCGCAAGTCCACAGCAGTCAGTCACAGCTCAGCAGATATTGAGATTGCTGGGCCACATGGCCTCCACAGTGCATGTCACTCCCATGGCACACCTTCATTTGAGAGGGGCCCAATGAGTTCTGACTTCCCAGTGGTCTCTGACTACAGGGAATCTGGTAGATGTCATCCAGGTCCCCCAGAGCTAGCTCATCCCCTACTCTAGTGGACAATTCAGCCAAATTTGATTGTGGGACTACCATTCAAAATTACACAACTCAGAAGGTGTTGACAATGGATGCATCCAACCTCAGTTGGGGAGCTCATGTGGATGAGCATCACACCCAGGGGACATGGTCTGCTTGGGAGACAGATCTCCACATCAGCCTCCTGGAGCTAAGAGCCATATGGAACACCTTAAAACCTGTCAGAGATTGGCTGCAGAACCAAATTATTCTCATTCAAATCGACAACCAGGTTGTGATTTGAAGAAGCAGGGGGATATAGGATCCTACCCCTTGGGTCAGGAAGTGATGAGGATGTACCAGTGGGCCATCAGGTGATGTACCTGTCTGGCAAAGAGAGCAGAATGATGCAACCTCACGAGTTCTCTTAGCATGGGCACTGCCTGCAAGATCTTCTGAGAGTGGGGCACCCCTGTCTGTGGATCATTTTTGCCACTCATTTCAACAGAAAAAGTCCCTCAGTTCTGTTCCAGGCTCAGATCGCAAGGCAGACTAATATCAGATGCCTTTCTCATCCATTGAGGGCAGGGTCTTCTGTTTGCATATCCTCTCATACCTCTCAAAAAGAAGACTTTACTGAAACTCAAGCAAGATCAGTGATCTACGATCCTAATCACCCTGTACTGACAGAGACAGATCTGGTTCCCATTTCTTTTGGAGCTGTCTTCCAAAGAACTGTGGAGATTGGAGTGTTTTCTGAAACTCATCATGCAGAACGAGGGGTCCCTCATGGCCTGCATGTTGAGAGCATAGAATTTCAGTCCTTGAATCTGCCTGAGGGTGTCTCCAGAATCTTACTCACTTCCAGGAAAGATTCCACTAAGAGATGTTATTCTTTTAAATGGAGGAGGTTTGCTGTCTGGAGAGGGCAAGGTCCTAGATCCTTTTACTTGCCTTACACAAAAATTGCTTGAATACCTCCTTCACCTATCTGAGTCTGGTTTGAAAACCAAATCTGTAAGTGTACACCTCAGTGCAATCAGTGCTTACCATCTCCGTGTAGGGTGTAAGCCCATTTCTGTTCAGCTTCTAGTTGTTTGATTTATGAGAGGTTTGTTGTTAACAAAGCCCCCGGTCAAACCTCCTACTGTGTCATGGGATCTCAACATAATTCTCACCCAGCTGATGAAAGCTCCTTTTGAGCCACTTGACTTCTATCATCTGAAGTATCTGACCTGGAGAGTTGTGTTTTTGCTGGTGGTCATTTCAGTTTGCAGTCCAGGCAGGAGCGATCTTCTGTTGCTCCTGCCCTTGCAGATGCTGGGTTTAAAATGGTGGTAATCTTGCAGTACTGCTGGTAGGGGTCTGGTTTCCATATATGGGCCTTTGCCTTCTGGGTCAGAGGCCTTGATAAGGGGATGCCATCCCGATGGGTGCCATATGGATCAGGGGCTCTATTGGGGAGGGGTTAAATAATGGGGGGCTCACTTGCCAGCCCGTTTAAGAAGTGCCCGGAAGTCAGTTGCTGACTCCCTCAGTAAATGAAAGTACAATAAAAATCTTGCTTTTATCACACCTTGATAACTTCCTCCTTAAGTAATTGAACAATTTTTTTTCTCTTTACTTAGGTCTGTATAGTTGATGCTGAGCGTTGCCCCATGTTTTTGCTTGAAAAATCCAAGGTAGGTAAACCCTTTGGTTCAGAATCTAAATTCTGGCCTGGAGTGACTTACTGGATGAAAGAAGAGTGCTGAGAGTGGATTACTCTGCCAATTAGCCTCCCTGTGTAAGATAGTCCCATCCTGACCTCCCTACAAACTGCAAAAATTTACTTAACCCGTTTGATGCATACTGTGGCCTGTAAGGGTTGCAGTATATTTTCTTATTTTCCCATGTTATTAGTGTTTGCGTTCTGTCTCTACAATTTTTAACCATCAAACATTAAACCAATAAGTGCCCATATTTATAATTTCCTACATAGCACTTGGTTTTCTGAGAAAGATGGATGAGCTTGAAGGTACCATATTTATGTTATAACTGCTGAAGTTTCAGTAATAAATCATCTTTTCTCTTAACATGCTGAGCCTCCAGGTTAAAAAAAAAATCTCATTATCCAAATCCAATGTTTCTTTCTTTGTCTATTTTTTCTTACCTGCATAATAATTTATAATTCCCTATCTAAATGTATACCATCATATTGCCAAATAATTTCTGTTATCCCTGTTAAATTCAAAGTACCTTTCACACCCATTTAACAATTAACTCTCTAGCCAGATCTTCTACCATTTAAAATTAAACTCCTTGCAGGTTTGAGAGATGAAGTGTCATTCCATGACAGTGTAAGAGATAAGTATGATCTGATACTACAACATTAGACATTTCTGCATTTAATATAGTATAAGCCCCTTACATAGAATATAGAGATCGGATTGGAGACATTCAGGCTGCGATGTGCTCAATACTGGTGACAATTTAGAAAATGACTTACTAATGTGATAGAGCCTTTTTACATTACATTAATCAATAGACATCAAACAAAATATGGAAAAGAAAATAAGATGATACCTTTTTTATGGGACATAACATAGTACATTTCTTGATTAGCTTTCGAAGGTTGCCCTTCTTCGTCAGATCGGAAATAAGCAAATGTGGTAGATGACAGTTTATATACGTGAAACATCCAAGCATTTCATTGACAGTCTAACAGGGTGGGGGTGGGTAAGAGGTATGCATGGGAACATCAAAGCATTTCAGAGATAGTCTAACAGGGTGGGGTGGATAGGTGACAGGAGGCTGATAAACAGAGCGATACAACTTTATGGTTTATAATGGGCTAGAAAACCCAGATCTTTGTTAAGTCCAGTCTGTTGGGTGTCAAAATATTCAATCATTCTGACTTACATTATAATCTTGTATCTCTGCAATAGCCAATAAGTTCAATGTGGTTAACAGTGAAGAAATCCAAAGAATTCTTCAGAGAGTTTACAAATCAGCAGATAAATCTCACAAAAAGAGAACCTCAAAAAGCTTCATAACCAACAATTATTAACAGTTCAAAAGATATTTTCTAAAAATAAAAGCCTTCAATTGTCACATATTCTAATCCCACCTCCTCAAGCTACTTCAGCAGTTTTTTTTTTATATCACATATCAAAACTATATACCAGCTGACCTTGTGGTTAAGCTAGCACACTGTTCCTAACTTCTCCTTTTCACAATCCAGATACAATGTTAGTTTCAAATTGTACAAAACACAGAAAATCTTGACCCAAGAATAAATATAAATCCAAATGGCCATTAAAGTTATCTTAATTACATTGGACCATTCTATATGCATGTACTTATCTTTAAAGGTGAAGTTCAAAGAGAGAGAAAATCACAAAGCCCCACAAAACACAACAGCAAAAACAAAACATAATGGGAATAAGCAAGTAAAGCAAACCAACAAACAAAACATTTTGAATCAGATCCTGGAAAAGTATTTGTACAGTCTGCATATTCTGTGTTAATAAATTTGCCTGCATTTTTGTTGAATTATTAGAGCTGAATAGAGAAGAATGCTCATAGGAAAAGTTTAACACTATAAGCACCATATTAGATGCCTTTGTGAGAAGTAGAGGCAGTTAATTTGAATAATCTCTTTTGGAGAAAACATGGTCTTGTATCCTTGTCCTTGAAGCAGTGAATCCACGAAACTCACCATGGAGGTAGGCATCATGGGACTATGAAAGTGGTTTTGAGATAAGTACCAAAGCTTTGCACTGACCATGTGTATATGTATAGAACTTTGGAGTACCACATATTTACAAAGAGCACAAGAAAATAGAAGTTACAGAATACTAGCAGTTATGTGCGAGCATTTGCACCAGGCAGGGAGCTAGTGTAAACACCTATGGTTAGGTGCATAAATGTGAACTTATTTCAGTATTTTTTAATGAGTGCACTTATTTTAAGGAGGAAAGACTTCAGAAACTCTGTATTCACTGTGCGTAACTGTGAATTACAGACTGTCATCAATCTCAAGCATATTTCACTATAGAGATCATGATACAGGTTCCTCATCAGTCAAAACCTCCGCTAACTTAATCAATAATCAATATTTTAACTATGGTATTATATTCTATCAAATACCAAACAATAACACCTATCTGGGCTATAGCATGGAGAGGGCAAAATCTGGCGTTTGAGGGCAGAGCTCCCGATGAAGCGTTTGGGAAACAGAAGCTTTCTGTCGAGCACACACTCCTGTCCATGCTATAGCCCAGATAGGTGTTATTGTTTGGTATTTGATAGAATATAAAACCATAGTTAAAAAAAATAAAATATTGATTATTGATTGTTAGCAGAGGTTTTGACTGATGAGGAACCTGTATCATGATCTCTATAGTGAAATATGCTTGAGATTGATGACAGTCTGTAATTCACAGTTACACACAGTGAATACAGAGTTTCTGAAGTCTTTCCTCCTTAAAATAACTGCATTAACTATATTCCTTCTTGCTTACATTATATAGTAGTAATCCTCAGGGGCAAGTACCAGCAATTAGGTGATAAACATTGTTTGAAAGTATTTTATAATGGCAATTGCATGCACAATTGCGGATGTAGAATTTGCATTTAGTATGCATCATCTCGGTGCCCAATTGTAGGCAACCTGTAGAGAATTACCTTCTATGTACTGTATATCTATTTGTGAACATAGCAGTATTGTTTAGTTACAGAACTTAGGAGTTTTAATGTATTATTTTTGTGATCTGGCATGACTGGAATATTGAGTGATTTGCTAAGTTTGTCATAAATTTGAAAATTATACAGCATATTCAAAAGCATGGATTAATGAGACAAAGCCAACATGGATTTAGTGAAGGGAGATCTTGCCTCACCAATCTACTACATTTCTTTGAAGGGGTGAACAAACATGTGGATAAAGGTGAGCCGGTCGATACTGTGTATCTGGATTTTCAAAAGGCATTTGACAAAGTACCTCATGAAAGACTCCAGAGGAAATTGGAAAATCATGTGATAAGAGGTAGTGTTCTATTGTGGATTACAAACTGGTTAAAGGATAGAAAACAGAGAGTAGGGCTAAATGGTCAGTATTCTCAATGGTGAAAGGTTGATAGTGGGGTTCCACAGGGGTCTGTGCTGGGACTGCTGCTTTTTAACATATTTATAAATGATCTAGAGATAGGAATAACTAGTGAGGTAATTACATTTACTGATGACACAAAGTTATTCAAAGTTGTTCAATCACAAGAGGATTGTGAAATATTGCAAGACGACCTTATGAGACTGGGACATTGGGCATCCAAGTGAAGTTTAATGTGAGCAAGTGCAAAGTGATGCATGTGGGAAAGAGGAACCCGAATATAACTATGTGATGCAAGGTTCCACATTAGGAGTCACTGACCAGGAAAAGGATCTCGGAGTCATCATTGACAATACTTTGAAACTCTCTGCTCAGTATGCTGTGGCAGCAAAGAAAGCAAATAGAGTGTTAGGTATTATTAGGAAAGGAATGGAAAATAAAAATGAGGATGTTATAATGCCTTTTTATCACTGCATAGTGTGACTGCACCTTGAATACTGTGTGCAATTCTGAGCACTGCATCTCAAGAAAGATATAGAGGAATTAGAAAAGCTACAGCGAAGGGCTACAAAACTTATAAGGGGGATGGGAGGACTTCCTTATGAAGAAAGGCTGAAGCAGCTAGGGCTCTTCAGCTTGGAGAACAGATGGCTGAGGGGAGATATGATAGAGGTATATAAAATAATGAGTGGAGTGGAATGGGTAGACATGAATCGCTTGTTTACTCTTTCCAAAAATAGTAGGACTAGGAGGCACGCCATGAAGCCACAAAGTAGTAAATTTAAAACAAATCAGAGAAAATATTTCTTCACTCAACCTGTAATTAAACTCTGGAATTCATTGCCAGAGAATGTTATAAAAGCAATTAGCTTAGCGGTGTTTAAAAAAGATTTGAAAAGCTCCCCCCCCCCCCCCCCCAAAAAAAAAAAGTCCATAAGCCATTATTAAAAAGGACATGGGGAAAATCCACTGCTTATTTCTAGGATAAGCAACATAAAATGTATTGTACTGTTTTGGGATCTTGCCAGGTACTTGTGACCTGGATTGGCCACTATTGGAAACTGGGCTTGATGGACTTTCAGTCTGTACTTATGTACATATGTAAATTGATTCAACGACTTGCTATTATTATCAGTACCAAAAGATATACTAAGGTTTTAGTGTTGATGGTCAGGAACATTTTTTTTCTGAGGGATTAGGTTAGTACTATATCCATAGGAATTTTTTTTTTTTTTTGCACTTCTTTAGTGACCCCATTATAAATCTCATAAGCTAAGAAAGGGAGCAAAAAACATCTACATAATATTCTCTTATAGAGGAGAATAATTATTCACGTGGAGGGGCATAATCGACCAGAAACGCCTATCTCCATGGGCGTTAATCTCCGAGAATGGGTCCGTGAAGGGGCGGAGTGAACCGTATTTTTAAAAAAAAATAGACGCCCATGCTTTATTCGCCAAGGTGTGAGCTGGGCGTTTTTGCTTTTCACCGATAATGGAAAATGAAATCGCCCAGCTCAAAAACGAATAAATGCAAGGCATTTGTTCGTGGGAGGGGCCAGGATTCATAGTGCACTGGTCCCCCTCACATGCCAGGACACCAACCGGGCACCCTAGGGGGCACTTTTACAAAAACAAAAAAAAAGGTAAAAGAGCTCCCAGGTGCATAGCACCCTTCCCTTGGGTGTTGAGCCCCCCAAATCCCCCTCAAAACCCACTGCCCACAAGTCTACACCAGTACTATAGCCCTAAGCGGTGAAGGGGGGCACCTACATGTGGGTACAGGGGGTTTGGGGGGGTTGGACGACTAGTAGCATTAAGCAGCACAATTGTAACAGGTAGGGGGGGATGGGCCTGGGTCCACCTGCCTGACGTCCACTGCACCCCCTAACAACTGTTCCAGGGACCTGCATACTGCTGCTTGGGAGGAGGGTATGACATTTGAGGGTGAAAGTAAAAAGTTGTGAAACATCATTTGTTGTGGTGGGAGGGGGTTAGTGACCACTGGGGGAGTCAGGGGAGGTCATCCCCGACTCCCTCTGGGGGTCATCTGGTCATTTAGGGCACTTTTTGGGGCCTTATTCGTCAAAAAACAGGGTCCAGGAAAAGTGCCCTAAATTCTAGCTACAAACGCATCCATTATCGGCGAAGGGCGCCCATCTCTGTTCGGGTGATAACCACGCCCCAGTTCCGCCTTCACCACGCCTCCGACACTCCCCCGTCAACTTTGTCCGCATCCGCGACGGAGTGCAGTTGAAAGCGTCCAAAGTTCGGCTTTCGATTATGCCGCTTTATTTGTTTTTGTGAGAAGAACGCCCATCTCCCGATTTAGGTCGGAACTTGGGCGTTATTCTCGTTCGATTATAAGCTGGTTAGTATTCTTCAGACAAGGGGAATCATGGCCCCTCAAAAATGGTGCTTGCTATGTGCAATCATCTATCACACTGACATTTTAATCAAACACTTAAGAATAACTTGGACTACAATGATTTGAGAACACACTGGACTTTTGCCTTCAGAATGCCAGTGAAACACAATTCACTCTCTGACCACTAGATGGGGCTTTTCACCTTGTTATATATGTAACTATGCCAAAGCTAGAATGAAGTAGTATAGTTGCCATGATAGTGCACTTAGGAGCAGATGCTCAAAACTCCAGCGCTGTACTGAACAGCACCGGAACAGCGCAGAACAACTCCCTAATGCTCAATGCTAATGAGATGCAAATACAGGCTCACTCAAAGCATTGAGCATTAGGGAGTTCAGGGGGAGGATTGTGCCAGGCGCATGTGTTCAAGAGTTTCCTGCCTGCCTCCCCTGTCGGCCCTCCATTTCTTGGCTGGCCCATGCCATAGCAGGATGCACCTGGAGAAGTGGCCTAGTGGTTAGGGTGGTGGACTTTGGTCCTGGGGAACTGAGGAACTGAGTTCAATTCCCGGCACAGGCAGCTCCTTGTGACTCTGGGCAAGTCACTTAACCCTCCATTACCTGCCGCATTGAGTGGGAAAGCGCGGGGTACAAATGTAACAAAAATTTAAAAAAATAAAATAGCAGGATGCACCTGCCTCAGCTTTGCCCTGACGACCTCCCCAGACACACCCAGAACTGAGGAAGGACTTCCCACTGCCCACCAATGCCTCAGGCCACCCAGGTAAAATTTATTTTTTGTTTATTTAACTCCAGGTTACACTACAGCTGTGCTAATCATTGGCATTCCTTTTTTTAGGACAGTAATGGAGAAAAAAAACAATACAAGGCATTAAAAAATGCCACACTATCACCTATCGTAGTCCGTGTAATGACCCCACAAAAAACCTAGAATTACTGAGGGAAATATATAACATGTTAAATGGTCTGATCCAAAATAACAAACTTATCTGAAGACGTCTTCACATTTAAATTGACAATGTCTTCATCCTCCCAGTATACTTCAAAACCAGACAAAGGGCCCCTCATTTTGCTATTGTTGAGTCAGGGGTGTATTTAACAATCAGACTTATGGTTATCATTTATCTTTGGTGAGCAAATCTGAGATACTTGGTCAATCAACTGTAGGGAGGTATTCCTCCTTGGTTCCAGGATTAAAGAAACAATGGTGGAGGTGAGTAGGAGAGCCCCCAAGTTACAGCAAAGGATCAGCTTCATCCCAAAATACTTTAACTCCCAGGCAGACAGTCAGGTAGAGGCCTCCTGCCGGTCATAGTTTGTCCACTTCTATAAGTCTTCCAAGGAACTTTCCCTTGAAAAAGCTTATATAGCCAAGTTTCAGTATATGCAATTTTCTGAACCCTAAGAAACATATTTAGTTTTCTTAGCACTGTTAGTGACCCAGTTAAACCTACCTAGAATATGACTTGCACAGAAGAGAAATAGCTGTTTCCATCTGTGCCTTCTGTCTGACCAAGCGCAGTTCCATTAACAGTTTTATCATTCCACTGAGTGTCTCCTTGTTTTCTATCAGTGAAGGAGCTCAACCCGGAACATCTGAAGCTCCACCCCTCAGTGATGTCATAGAGGGGCATTGATACTGAAAAGGATGGGCTCAATGCCAGAAGCCAACTGTGAAGGCTGTTTCCATCTGTTCCTTCTGTCTGACCAAGTGCAGTTCCATCAGTAGTTTTATCATTCCACTGTCTGTCTCCTTGTTTTCCATCAATGAAGGAGCTTGACCTGGAACATGTGAAGTTCTGCCCCTCGGTGATGTCATAGAGGGGCATCAAGACCTGAAAAGGACAGGCCCGACACAGGAGGCACTGCGCACCTTGTCGTGCAGATGAAGGAGCATGACAAAGAAGTGCTTCATTGTGCGCTCCTTCATGCAGAATTCGGGTAGTATATTAGTTTCTGGACATTGTTAGGTCAGAAGTAGAATTTATTGGATTTTGTTGTAGACACTTTGAATAACATTAAGTTACCACATCCTAAGTTGTTATATCTCAAGAACCTGTAAAGGAAATATCTTATATGAAACCATTTCAATGCACTTTAATGTTAGATGTGTTAGAAATAAGATCCCTATTTTAAAAGATTTAATAATTCTCTAAGCTTGATGTATTTATTACTGATTCATGGACAACTGTGGAAGATATAGTATTGATTAATTACAGACAAGGGAGTGGCGTATTGCTAATAGTAAATTTAAAAGAATTTTTACATAAGATGGAGGTCCCAACTAATTCAGGCATAGAAATGTTAGGATTGTTGTTCTCTAATCTAAACATCTTGTTATTTTATTGTACTCCAGGGATACTGACTCAGAATTTTTATAAATTAATGAATATTGTTCTGGTTACTATGGTTAATCTGTTAAAGACTGTTGTTCTCGGCGATTTCAATAATCACGCTGATGAGATTTTGTTAGATCCTTATATTGCTGACTTTTTAGCTTATGCTATTCTAGGCTAGGTGAGGTCACAAAGCTCCAACAGCCAGCTAAGCCGTTCCCAAGCAAAAAACTTTACCAGTATACTCTCAATTCTTAATCCAACTCTTCTTTAATGTAGCAATCATAGCCAATAAAGAAAATCAACTTACAGTTCAGTTGCATGGAAAGAATTGTTGCCTTCTGCAAAATAGAGTCTATGTCCAGCCACCTCAGAGGCAAGAAAATGGCTAGAACCTCAGCCCAGCTGAAAGGAAAAGCTATAACACTCAAACGAAAAAGTGTGGGACAATTGGGAATAAATGGTGAAGAATTTTGATGGAATCAAAGTAGATTAAGGAGGGATCAGCCCCTAAAACAACTGCTGATCATAAAGGTATGCTAGCACAGCCTCCAGGAGCAGAGAGGGAGGGCTGGTCCCTAGCTCAGAAATAAGAGTCAATAGGGAAAGCTCACAAGGAGTCAATCACAGGATACTGCAAACTATAGAGATAGCAGCCCCAATACACAGTGCCATGTACCATACAGAATGCAATTAAACATAAATAACACTCATACAAAATATTTATTTAGATTTTGCTCACACCTTTTTCACTAGTAGCTCAAGGTGAGTTACATTCAGGTACACTGGATATTGCTCTATCCCAGGAGGGCTCAATCTAAGTTTGTACCTAAGGCAATGGAGGGTTAGGTAACTTGCCCAGGGTCACAAGGAGCAGCAGTGGGGATTTGAACTGGCCATCTCTGGATTGCAAGACTGGTGCTCTAACCACTAGGCCACTCCTCCACTCTACCATCTTTACATATCTACAACAATGCAACCCGCTACCATGAACACAGGGGGCAGAACATGGAAGGGAAGGGATGCAGCTTTTAACAGCAGCACAGCACGAGGAAGAAAACTTAAAACAAGACCTCGGCTGGGCTGGCGGGGGTTGGGTCCCCCGCCAGCTGAAGTAAAAGGCACCGGCAGGCAGGAGGAAGCGGACCTCGGCGGGGGTAGGTGACGGCGGGGGAGGGTTGACGGCGGTAGGGGGTTCCAGGGCGAAATCTGCGGGGGCCCAGGCCCCTGTGGCCCCACGCAGATATGCCCCTGCTTTGATGCCATTTTGAACCTGGCATCAGTGAGGGCAGGAGCAGCTGGGGATCACTCCTGTCCGCCCCCACTAGGGAACAGGAATTTTTAAAGGTATTACTGGGGGGGCCTCTAGGTGGCTGGGGGTTTTCCAGTAAGGGGGAGGACTTCTAGAGGGAGGGAAGCTTGATTTGGGGGCTTCAGGATGAGGACTTCAGATTGGGGTGCTTGTATTGGGAGTCTTTATTTGGGAGGGGACCTCTGGAGGGGTTTGTGCTTAGAAGGGCCTGGGGGCACCTGTCTGGTGCTATGCATGACTAATTCAAGAAGCAGCCCCATGTTCCCAGGACGGTAAAATAACCTCAACTTTTGGATGGGGCTATTTTTCCAGCTATAGCACTGCGTGCAGTGTTCACCTCAAGCCTTATTATAGAAATTACATAGAAATGAGGAGTTTGGCATGGGTCTGCATGCTTTGCCTCTCATTACTATGTACTCCCACTGCAGTGCAACCTGCATTGGAACCATTTAACACACTTTAAGGGGTAAATAATGTGAGCTGTCGCTGTAATGCAGCTTGATAACTGTCCCTGTTAAGTTTTTCCATGCATTGTGCTTCCTTTTTTATTTATACTATACATTATTACTGGTTTCCTTTTCTTTTTTTGTTAGATTTCTCTCTCTCTCTCTCTCTTTTTTAGCTCTCTAAAATGAAAGCGGAACTAAGTTGATATACATGACTGGAAGTTAGAATCTGTCTAAACTGAGTTATTTTTCATAGGGAGATCAGAACTGCATCTCCAGGCATTTGGTCCAGAGAAAAACAACCCTTTTTTCCTGCATATTTTGTAAGAGATGGTGGGAAGAATATGATGAAGACAGTGAAGGAGGGGAGCTCTTATGGTATTGGGTACTTTAAATTGCTGAACCTGGTAGTAAGTGATGCACTGGCAGAACCCCAGGCCTGAATGAGACTTTCCCTTAGGAAATTAGACATCTGATCACCTATCTATGCTATACTGTTTTATGGACACATGAATAACTCGGATTTCCAATACTGGTAATCTGACACTTTTCATAAGCCATGAATTACCTTGAAAAATACAAATATAACAGTTCTCTTGGTTATACTGATCTACCAGCAGCACACATGAAAAAGTAGGGGGAAATGATCTCTATAATTTATGTGAACAGATAGCACAAAAATCACCTGCCTTACTTTGCCTGCCTGTGCATTTGAAAAAAAAAAAAACCCCAGTAGTTTGGCAGTAAGACAAATTATCAAGGAGGGGCACCCTGCTGTCCAGCCACATCAATGAAGGTAAGCCTTTATATATTTGGGGGTAAATATCGAGCTAGTAAAGCAACCAGATTATATTAAATGCTGGTGTTTAATTTAATTCGTATATGAGTATTACCATACTGGGTCAGACTGAAGGTCCATCAAGCCCAGCATCCTGTTTCCAATAGTGACCAATCCAGATCACAAGTACCTGGCAAGATCCCAAAACAGTACAATACATTTTATACTGCTTATCCTAGAAATAAGCAGTGGATTTTCCCCATGTCCATTTTAATAATGGCTTATGGACTTTTCTTTTGGGAAGCTTTTCAAACCTTTTTAAAAACCCACTAAGCTAACTGCTTTTACAACATTCTCTGGCAATGATTTCCAGAGTTTAATTACAGGTTGAGTGAAAAAATATTTTCTCTGATTTGTTTTAAATGTACTACTTTGTAGCTTCATTGCGTGGTCCCTAGTTCTAGTATTTTTGGAAAGAGTAAACACGCGATTCCACTCCACTCATTATTTTATAGACCTCTATCACATCTCCCCTCAGTCGTCTTTTCTCCAAGCTGAAGATGCCTAGCCACTTTAGACTTTCCTTATAGGGAAGTCATCCCATCCCCTTCATCATTTTTGTTACCCTTCTCTGTACCTTTTCTAATTCCACTATATCTTTCTTGAAAAACAATGACCAGAATTGCACACAATATTCGAGGTGCGGTCACACCATGGAGCAATACAAGGCATTATAATGCCCTTATTTTTGTTTTCCATTCCTTTACTAATAAAACCTTACATTCTATTTGCTTTCTTTGCCGCACTCTGAGCAGATGATACCTAGATCCCTTTCCTGGTCGGTGACTCCTAACATGGAACCTTACATCATGTAGTTATAGTTTGGGTTCTTCTTTTCCACATGCATCGCTTTGTACTTGCTCACATTAAATGTCATCTGCCATTTAAATGCCCTGTCTCCTAAGGTCTTCTTGTTATTTTTCACAATCCTCTTGCAATTTAACTACTTTGAATAACTTTGTGCTCTCAGCAAATTTAATTACCTCACTAATTACTCCCATCTCTAGATCATTTATAAATATGTTAAAAAGCAGTGGTCCCAGTACAAACCCCTGGGGAACCCCACTATCTACCCTTCTCCATTGAGAATATTAACCATTTAACCCTACTCTCTGTTTTCTATCTTTTAACCAGTTTTTAATCCACAATCGAACACTACCTCCTATCCCATGACTCTCCAATTTACTCTGTAGTCTTTCATGAGGTACTTTGTCAAATGCATTTTGAAAATCCAGATACACAATGTCAACTGGCTCACCTTTATCCACATGTTTGTTCACACCTTCAAAGAAATGCAATGCATTGGCGAGGTCAGATTTCCATTCACTAAAGCCATGTTGGCTTTATTTATTTGTTATACTAGTAAAAAAGCCCCGTTTCTGATGCAAATGAAACGGGGGCTAGCAATGTTTTCTTCTGTGTGCATGTGGGAGTGTGTGTGTCCCTGCCCTCTGGCCTCTCTCCCCTCCCTCCTCTGAGTCCTTCACTGTTACAGAGCCAGCGATTTGATTTTGTGCTCTGCTGTTTTCCTTCACTGACTGTGTTACAGAGAGGGCGGGGCAGACACTCATAGGGAAACCGGATATCTCGCCCCCTTCACACTTCCGGCTGGAGGCTTCATAGAACGTTGGTGTTGCCTTTTATATAGAGAGATTTGTATCCCACATTTTCCCACCAATTTGCAGGCTCAATGTCCCTTACATAGTACCGGAGAGGCGTTCGCCGGCTCCAGTATGAACAAATACAAAGTGATGTTGTGGTAAAATAAGGTTCATGTGGAATAGGCACATTAGGGAATCGTAGAGGGGAAGAGTTATGTCCATTACGTGCTTTGGTTATGTTGTGTTGCAGAGTTCAGACATTTAAGTTGGATCGGTAGGGTATGCCTTTTTAAACAGGTTAGTTTTTAGAGATTTCTGGAAGTTTAGGTGGTCATACGTTGTTTTCACGGCTTTTGGTAGTGCGTTCCCAGTTGTGTGCTTATGTAGGAAAAACTGGATGCATATGTTGATTTATATTTAAGTCCTTTGCAGCTTGGGTAGTGGAGATTTAGATATGTTTGTGTTGATCCGGATGTGTTTCTGGTTGGTAGGTCTATGAGGTTTGTCATGTATCCTGGGGCTTCGCCGAAGATAATTTTATGAACCAGGGTGCAGATTTTAAAAGCAATACGTTCTTTAATTGGGAGCCAGTGCAGTTTTTCACGGAGGGGTTTTGCACTTTCAAATCGTGTTTTTCCAAATATAAGCCTGGCTGCCGTGTTTTGAGCGGTCTGAAGTTTCTTTAAGGTTTGTTCTTTGCATCCTGCATAAATTCCATTGCAGTAGTCTACATGGCTTAGTACCATTGATTGTATCAAGTTGCAAAATTTTTCCTTCGGGAAGAATGGTTTCAAGCGTTTGAGTTTCCACATTGAATGGAACATTTTCTTTGTTGTGGATTTCACTTGGCTCTCTAGTGTGAGGTTACGATCCATTGTAACGCCAAGGATTTTCAAGCTATCTGAGATAGGGAGGGTGTAGTGTGGGGTGTTGATACTTGTGGGGTTGTCCACACTGTATTGGGATGAGAGGATGAGACAGTGTGTTTTTTCTGTATTGAGTTTTAGCTGAAATGCATTTGCCCATGAGTCCATGATGTTCAAGCTGAGCTTGATTTCGTTGGTGATTTCCGTCAGTTCATGTTTGTAAGGAATGTATATTGTGACATCATCTGCATAGATGAAAGGGTTAAGGCCTTGGTTGGATAAGGACTTGGCTAGTGGGGTCATCATTAGGTTGAAGAGGATTGGTGATAGTGGTGATCCTTGAGGTACTCCACAGTCTGCTTTCCACGGTGATGATATGTTTGAATTTGATTTCACTTGATATGTTCTAGTGGTTAGGAAACCCTTGATCCAACTAAGTATATTTCCACCAATCCCGAAGTAATCTAGTAGTCTTAGTAATATATTATGGTTTTACCATGTCGAATGCACTGGACATGTCGAATTGGAGGAGAAGTATGCTTTTACCTGTTGCTATTTCCTGTTTGAATTTGGCTAGGAGAGTAATTAGTACTGTTTCAGTGCTGTGGCGGGGGCGAAATCCTGATTGTGATTCATGTAATATTGAGAATTTGTTTATTAAATCAGTAAGTTGTTTGGTTACCATACTTTCCATCAGTTTGACTACAAGTGGGATAGATGCTACTGGGCGGTAGTTAGTGATTTTGTTTGGTTTTGTCTTGGTATCTTTTGGTATTGGGGTGAGTAGGTTGTTGTCATTTTCCTTAGGGAAGAGGCCTTGCTGAAGCATGTAGTTTAGGTGGGATGTGAGGTCTGCTATGAAGCGGTCAGGGGCGGATTTTATTAGGTAGCTGGGACAGGTATCTAGTTTACAGTGAGTGTTGGAGAACCTAATAATCGCCTGGGTAACTGTTTCGACGGTGAGGAGAGCGAAGTTTGACCAGGTTCGTTCAGCTGGATATTCTCCAAGGGTTGGGTCCAGACCATCGAGGAAGTTTTCGATACCGGTATTGTCCTGATGTAGCGTGTTGCGTAGGTTTCCGATTTTTTCATTGAAGTATTTAGCAAGTTTGTCTGCAGATGGGATGTCTATATTGGTTGTAGTGACCAGGGTGGTGTCTAGTAGTTTGTTCACGAGTTGGTATAGTTTCTTCGTGTTTTTGTAATCTGTTCCTGTTTTTAGTTTTATAGTATGACCTTTTGGTCTGTCTTTTCTTTGTGTTTGCTTCCATGCGTTGAGTATGTGTTCATCTTTTGTCTCATTAATCCATGCTTTTGAATATGCTCTATAATTTTGTTCTTTATAATAGTCTCTACCATTTTTCCCGGCACCAACGTCAAGCTCACTGGTCTATAATTTCACAGTCACCTCTGGAACCCTTTTTAAATATTAGCGTTATATTGGCTACCCTCCAATCTTCCAGTACCATGCTTGATTATAAACATATTACTAACAATAGTTCTGCAAGTTCATTTTTCAATTCTATCAATACTCTGGAATGAATACTATCCAGTTCAGGCAATTTTCTACACTTCAGTTTGTCAAATTGCACCATTACATCTTCCAGGTTTATAGAGATTTTATTCAGTTTCTCTGACTCGTCATCTTTGAATGTCATTTCTGGCACCGGTATCTCTACCCATATCTTCCTCGGTGAAGACCGAAGCAAAGACTTAATTTAATGTCTCAGCTATGGCCTTGTCTTCCCTGAGTGCCTCTTTTACCTCTCAGTCACCTAGCAGTCCAACTGATTCTTTTGCCAGCTTTTTCCTGTTAATATACCTAAAAAAAGTTTTACTATGTGTTTTTGCCTCCAATGCCATCTTTTTTTCAAAGGCCCTCTTTGCCTTCCTTATTAGCGCTTTGCATTTGACTTGCCATTTCTTATGCTGTTTCTTGTTATTCTATGGATAGTGATATATAGTAGGGAATGACATGGGGGCAAAGTTTGTCCTCGCTGCTGTAGGCTCTATCCCTGTCCCCGCCCCCGCCCCATCCCCACGGGCTCTGTCTCTGCTCTGTCCCCACAGGCCCTGACTCTGTCCCTGCCAAATCCCCACAGACTCTGTCCCCATCCAATCCTTGAACACTTATGATTTTATATTTAAATCTTTTTATTAAAGTATAAAAAGTAATAATATTCTGTGCAACTGTTGGTTATAAAATCACAAATAGAAAGCAATAATAACAATAAGCAACTATAATAACCTCCCTCTGTCTCCGTCTACCCTTCTAACCCCAACAAAGCTGACTTCTACTACTCCAAGGAACCCTAATCCACCCTTACAATGTCCAGGGGTACAAAATACAACCCGCTCTCTGTGTTCTAGTGGGGGAGAAGTATGCCCTATGAAGCACTGTTATGATTTTTTAATCTGTGGATGAATAATAAGTCATCAACAATCTCAGGATTTAGTCTAGCTCTCCCGTCTTCCCTAGTCCTTCCTGCAACAGAAAATACACAGGATCCCTCATGCAAATTTTGCAAGTTGTGGACAGCACTTTTGCTTGTTTGTCCAAAAAATGAAAACACAGTCACTTGCATCTCTCAAACATAAATAACTGCCCAATTCATTAACAGCCTTCAAAGTAGAGAATGACACAGAGACAAAGTTTGTCCCTGTGCCCACCCTTTATGTCCCCTCCCCATCTCCCTAGGCTCTGTCCCTTCCCCATCCCTGTGGGCTCTATCGCCGTCCCTGTCCCTGCAGTAACCGCAGGTCCCCATCCTCATGTCATTCTCTAATTTACAGTGACACTATAGATAGTGATACAGATTGAGGTCATTGTGCTGGCATTATTCACCATGCCTACAGTAAAAATGAATTATCTGCTTAGCAAATGCATATCACCATTAACCAGCAAATTCTATATATGGTGACTAAAGTTATTGTGTGTATAACTTAATTGATTAATGAGCAAATCAGTGCTGATAATTGGACACTAACAAACAATTAACGGCACTAATTGGCAATAATTAGAATTTATGCACACTACTTGCTAAGCATATTCTATAAAGTGGTATGCGTAAAATTTCTACCACACAGATCTCAAAAGGGGATGTGGCCATGGGAGGAGCATAGGCAAGTCGTGGGCATTCCTTAAATATACGTGCAGTGTTATAGAATACACTGATCCCTTGTCTAACTTAGGCTTGGGCATTTACATCAAGTATTACTTGGCGTAAAGGGCCACGAGTAGGTTTAGTTGCAGGGACAGGCTTTAGGTATATTCTATAAACCATGCCTAATTTTTTTTCAGTGCCGATTTTTTAGCCTTGATATACAGAATCTAGTCCTAAATAGGTAATATTTTAGCCTCCCCTTGCCCTAACTCAAACCTGGCCCAAAATGAGATATTTGGCTCAGTATTGACTGTATATAATTGCCTTAGAAATTAATGGACAATAAAATTATACATTCACATTTAACTTGCTTTGAACATCAGTCAGATTGTGTCAGTTTCCTTTAAATATTTCTGTGATCAACCTGAAGCTGTCAGAGTGGCATCCGCTGGCTGTAAACCTGTACAAATAAAATCAAAGCCAAGCTGGAAAGCTGGATTTGTTTCCAGGGGAGAGTTTGGTTTATTTGTTTAGGTCTCATTTTATTTGCTTTCATATGAGTCAGAGAGCAGTGCCTGCAGTCCTTTCACCAAGTGAAGTATTCTTCTATGTGTTATGGGGTTACAGACTCAGCCAGCTGAGAAAAGATTTGGCTGTTTAACATTATTTTCCTACCCAGGGGTTTTTCAGAGTTTCAAGTGGAACTAAAAGAATGTGTTTTTCGATCCAGACTATTTGCCTTAGCAGCCCCATTCCATCTTTTATTAAAGGAGCCCAGGAATTTTTAAAAAAACATTTCTTGAAACCACTGAACACTCTTTTACACATCTATCTTATATCTTATTAACATTATTATTAGTAGTAGTAGCATTACACTTTAGGTTGCTTGTAAAAAAAACACAATAAAACTGTAGGCATGTTTTCTGACTTTATTCATGACCTCCACTATTCAACCAGTTTCGCTTGGTAGGGGCTTTGTAGGAAGTATCATTTTCTTGCATGGAACTGGGAAGGTATTTTATAGCTGGGAAGCTTTCCAAAATTTCTATTGAGAGAGAACCACAAAAGGTACACTGTTAGCAAATGAGTTTGCAAACCCCTTGTATCAGGTTATGATAATATGTTGATGATTGAAACACTGGAAATAATCTAACAGGCTGCCAGTCCTTCAGAAAACATAATAAAATACTGTTTATTCCTTTAGGAAGACATGAAGCACAGTGTGGCAATGTTTCTTTTTGGAACATTTCAATTATCTTTTTATGATATTTTATTCTAAGGGTTTCTAGAAAGAAAAATAGGGTACATTGGGGGGGGGGGGGTGCAATTTGAACTCCAGTCAATGAGGTAATAGCAAGACTCGTTTGCCTTAGACTTTAGCATTTCAACATGTCATTCAATACAGAAGTGAATTAATTTTCAAACAAACATGACAAATAAGAGAATTTCTTATCTGGTTAGCTTTAAACAAACCAAATGACTGCAGGACTGAAATGAACCATATTCCCATTCATTCATATTTATTTTTGGCACCATGTCAGTTCAGGCTATGGGGTCAGACACAGTTGAGTTGCTTTGAGAGGAGAGAAGGGAGAAGCATGAATCATTTCACCAATCATTTTGAAACTTTTTGACAAACAGTTAAACCAGTCTATCCTTGCCTCACTTCTTCCAAATCTCATGGCTGATGAAGTCAGCCACTCAGTAGGAAACTGAAAAGCAAACACCATCAATTCAGCACCACTTCCTCTCCTACACTGAGGCCCTGATGCTCAGAAGCAAATGTGGGTGCTAGAGGCCATCAGTGCCAGACTAGTGCTGGATGCTCGGAGAGCTCCAATGCAGAGATCAACTAGCACAGCTAGCATGTAAATCACATGTAAATTAGGTAACTTTAGATGCACCTGGATGCTCAAAGAAGAGTACCCTTAACAAGGGTGCCCTTATCGCCAGGAACCTAATGTCAGCTCAGAGCTGGCGTTAGGGTTGTTGAAGAGAGGAGCCAAGTCCAAAAGAGAGACCAGGCAAGTAGGTCTAGACTGCCTGCATACTCGGAGAAAAAGGAAAACTTTTTTAGGTATATTAGAATCAAGAAACCGGCAAAAGAATCAGTTGGACCGCTAGATGACTGAGGAGTAAAAGGGGCACTCAGGGAAGACAAGGCAATAGCAGAGATATTAAATGAATTTTTTGCTTCGGTCTTCACTGAGGAAGATGTGGGAGAGATACCAGTGCCAGAAATATATTCAATGCTGATGAGTCAGAGAAACTGAAACAAATCTGTGTAAACCTGGGAGATGTAATGGAGCAATTTGACAAACTGAAGAGTAGCAAATTGCCTGGACTTGATGGTATACATCCCAGAGTACTGATAGAATTGAAAAATGAACTTGCAGAGCTATTGTTAGTAATATGTAATTTATTTATTTTATTTATTAGGATTTATTTACCACCTTTTTGAAGGAATTCACTCAAGGCGGTGTACAGTAAGAATAGATCAAACATGAGCAATAGACAATTACAGCAGTAAAAATATTCAAAAACAATACAAAGTATGGCATGGTATACTATTTACAATGTCAACACAATACATAATAGAACATTATAAGTGATAGAGAAGGGTAAAGCAAAGATGTAACATATAGAAGGGTAAGAAAGTAGGAAGAGTTAAAAAGTAAGGTGACTGATTTAAAGAAAGTTGCACATGAGGTCAGAGAAATGGTTAAATGTTATCTCAGCAAGGGTAGGAGTGGATAAATGCAGCCTGAGTACTCCTTGTGTGTGTGAGTGAGACTGAGTTAGTTACTTCTTCCAGTAAAGGCCTGGTTGAAGAGCCAAGCTTTCACCTACTTCCTGAAGTAGAGATAGTCTTGTGTTAAGCGCTTGCTTTCAGGCAGTGCATTCCAGAGTGTGGGGGCTACTCCGGAGAAGGCTCGCTTGCGGGTATCACATCGTGTAATGTCTTTTGGAGAGGGTGTGGTTAGTGAAAGTCCTTGGCGGTGTGTGGAGGATTTATCTTTATATTTCAATTTGTTTATTAATTTTCAGTTTTAACAAGAATACACTTGTTTTGAAATACAGCAATAATTAGCTAATCAAAGTATTATAACTCTTCATATAAACAATAAGCAAGAGAAAATATTAACATACTTTTCAGAATCTTATCAAACAAAATAATCATGCTTCCTTAGACCCCATTTAAGATCATGAGGCAATCAGAGTTAGGGAAGAATTTTTCATTTCTATATACAGAAGAAACTTAGTGGCATAATACTCCCATTTACTTAAATTGTTTACAATTGCTTAGAATCTAGAAATGATTTAAGACTTTCTGGTGAATAAAAGGTATATTTAACCTGACCCAGCCTAACTAAACATTTACATGGGTAAGCGAGAAAGAACAACCCGCCTATCTCTAAAGTTCTTACTTTCAATGCTAAAAAGGCTTTCCTTCTTTGCTGGGTCGATTTTGTAACATCGGGGAAGATTTGTACTTTTACCCCACCAAAGGAAGTTTGTAAATTTTTAAAATAGAGTCTCATAATATTATTCAAGTCCTGTTCAAAAATGAAAGAAACTATCAAAGTTGACCGCTCTGCTTTTTCATCCACTGTAGATTCTAGTATTGCTGATATATTTTCGAGGTCTAAATTAGCTTGTAATTAGTCTTGTTTTTTCCCTTTCTCTCCTCTGGGATTAGGAATATAGTAAATCTTATTTACAGGCGGCATCGCTTCCAGGGGCATTTTTAAGACTTCATTTAAGTATCTTTTAAACAAGTCATAAGGATTAATCCCCGGGAGTTTGGGAAAATACAACAGACGCAAATTTAATCTTCTGTTAAAGTTCTCAATTTGTTCCAACTTTCTTCGAATATCTGCATTGTCTTTAACCAAACCAAATTTAAATTCTTGAAAAGAATCTGCTTTATTCTGAAGATCAATTACTTTTTCAGCAAAATCTGTTTTTAACTGGTCAACTTTAAAATTCAATTCTTGGAATTTTTTTCCAAAAGCACTCACTTCTCCTGATGCTCGTTGTAGTGTCACATCCATTTTATTCAGCATTGTCCATATCATTGCCAAATTTACCTCCTTCGATGTTCCTATTGATCTTTCTTCTGCTGTCGGCGACTTCCCCGACGTTTCCCGCCCTCCACAAACAGTTTCGCCCGCAACACTTCCGGTAGGGCGTCTCTGCTCCTCGGGCTCCGTCGTAGACGCCGGGCATGGAGGTTTCTCAATTGCAGGTGGAGAAAGAGATATTTCTTCGCCTTGCAGGGCCTCCGCTTCCCCAGAGATCCCTGCTAAAGGCTCCATATCTCCTGTTGTATGGGAGACTGGCACAAAAAAACGCCCGATACCCGACAAAGGCACCGTGGGAGTCGAGGTAGGTGGGGGAACTACCCGCGTTACCCCTTTTCGTTTTGTATGTGGCATTCTGCTATAGAAGTATTTTTTCTGCCGAATCGGGCTCAGAGCTGCTTTCCGTGCGTCTTACTATGCCGCCATCTTGGATCGCTGAGGATTTATCTTTAAAATCAAGCATGGTATTGGAAGATTGGAGGGTGGCCAATGTAACGCCAATTTTTTAAAAAGGTTCCATAGGTGACCGGGAAATTATAGACAGGTGAGCCTGACGTTGGTGCCAGGAAAAATGATAGAGACTATTATGAAGAACAAAATTACAGAGCATATGCATAAGCGTGGATTAATGAGACAAAGCCAACATAGATTTGGTCAAGGGAAATCTTTCCTCACTAATCTACTACATTTGTTTGAAGGGGTGATTAAACATGTGGATAAAGGTGAGCCAGTTGATATTGTATATCTGGATTTTCAAAAGGCATTTGACAAAGTATCTCGTGAAAGAATCCTTGAGGAAATTAAAAAGTCATGGGATAGGAGGTAATATCCTATTGTGGATTAAAAACTGGTTAAAAGATAGAAATCAACAGAGAGTAGGATTAAATGGTCAGTATTCTCAATGGAGAAGGGTAGATAGTGGGGTTTGTATATTCCTTCCTATCCTTGACCTGTTATATGGTACTGATAAGGAGTTAACCAATTGCCACAAAGTGTGCATGTGCACACAAGAGGAGAGGATGATACAATGTAGGAAATTGCCATATATGTATACATATAAAAAATAATAGAATATTACAGGAAAATCCATATATGACCATAAGTTAGTTTAGGAGAAATCACATGATTTGGGAGAAACGAAACTTACAATAGTTTATAAGTGATGGCTAAGAACGTTTTTGCTGAGCAGTTTTGTTTTTCAGTCTGTGCATCTGGCTACTGGGTGACAACCTGCTCCAGAGAGAACAATTATTTTGTATTGGCTTAATGAGATGCCAATAAAGATTTTTACTGGTTGCGCCTATATCTAAGTCTGATTGTCTCTCTTATTCCAGCCCCTAGGGCTGGAGTGTTTTCCCCTCCCCAGGGACAAGGGACAGGACTACACATTTTTGGTGCCCAAACAGGGACTTGGGCTATTCCTGCAGCTGGTCTGTGGAGACTTATCGATAGCTCAGAGAAGGTATCCTCCAGAGCTGACAAATTGAGAAGTGGTATTGAATCCTGTGGGGGAAGGTCACAGGGTGTGATAAAGTTCACTGGCATAAAGCGGTGAGAGGTGCCGACGTCGCAGGTACACTTGAAAGTGTGCGTGTACATAAGTTTGAAGTCGGCTGCTATGGTTGCATTTCTCCCTGATAAACAAGAGGGACCATATTATCTGCTGTAGCTTTACTGTGAGGTTTATAACAAAACAGGATTTCACGGACCTGCTGGACTGTTGCCCTAATAAGATTGTACACAACTGATTCTACCTGTAAATTTATTTACAAGAAATGTTTGTCTAGTGAAATATTAAATGTGTTTAATTATTAGGTCTCATGCTAGAGGTATATATATATGTAGGTTCTGTACCCAAGGTAACTGTCGCGTCTCACGCGCTTGCCGCGCTCTCGAGGACCTTGGCATACCTTCAGGCTTCTTCCCCGGAAGCGCGGGGTTTGTGAGTCCTTTAGGCAAAATCACCTTCCAGGTAGAGAGGAGATAAGACTGGACCGGAACTCCGGACTGGAGTTCTACACCGGAACACTCGGAACTGGAACGCACCGGACGGGTGCGCACTGGACTGGACACACTGGAGTGGCCCCACTGGACTGAAACATACAGGAGTGAAACCCGCTGGACTGGAACACACTGGAGCGGAACCCGCGGAACTGGAACACCCTGGACCTAGGCTTCACCTACACTTGACTGCCTTCCCCCTCGGGTTGAGCCCTCAGGTTCTGGCAGCCGGTAGGACTTACAGGAACAGCAGGAATGAAGGTCCAGGGGTGCCCCCTGGCACCTAGGCGAAGGCAAGGCAGACAAGCAGGGTCTGTCCGGGTTCTGGCAGTCGGCAGGATTCAACACTGTCTCTGGAGGTGGGAAGCAGGACGGCTAGCAGGAGACACAACACTGTCTCTGGAGGTGGCTAGCAGGACGGCTAGCAGAAGTTACTGTCTCCGCAGGACGGCTAGCAGGGGATACAACACTGTCTCTGGAGGTGGCTAGCAGGACGGCTAGCAGGAGACACCACACTGAAGAAGGGCTAGCAGGACGGCTAGCTGAAGACACAACTCTGAAGAAGGGCTAGCAGGACGGCTAGCTGAACACTAGGAACAAACACAGTCTTGGGAGAGTGGCTAGCAAGGGCGGCTAGTCTAACACTAGGAACAAACACAGTCTTGGGATAGTGACTAGCAAGGGCGGCTAGTCTAACACTAGGAACAAACACAGTCTTGGGATAGTGGCTAGCAAGGGCGGCTAGTCTAACACTAGGAACAAACACAGTCTGGGAATAGTGACTAGCAAGGGCGGCCAGTCTAACACTAGGAACAAACACAGTCTTGGGATAGTGACTAGCAAGGGCGGCCAGTCTAACACTAAACAACCACAGTGAACTAGTAGAGCTATGCACAGGCTACAAGCCACACGGTGCCTAAGCTGGCTAGTCTATCACTGGAAACAAACACAGAGAACTAGCAGAGCTATGCACAGGCTACAAGCCAGACGGTGCCTAAGCTACTAGTCATGCACTGGAAACAAACACAGAGAACTAGTAGAGCTATGCACAGGCAACAAGCCAGACGGTGCCTAAGCTAACTAGTCATACACTGGAAACAACACAGAGAACTAGTAGAGCTATGCACAGGCTACAAGCCAGAGGGTGCCTAAGCTAACTAGTCATACACTGGAAACAACACAGAGAACTAGTAGAGCTATGCACAGACTACAAGCCAGACGGTGCCTAAGCTAACTAGTCATACACTGGAAACAACACAGAGAACTAGTAGAGCTATACACAGGCTACAAGCCAGACGGTGCCTAAGCTAACTAGTCATACACTGGAAACAACACAGAGAACTAGTAGAGCTATACACAGGCTACAAGCCAGACGGTGCCTAAGCTAACTAGTCATACACTGGAAACAAACACAGAGAACTAGTAGAGCTATGCACAGGCAACAAGCCAGATGGTGCCTAAGCTAACTAGTCATACACTGGAAACAAACACAGAGAACTAGTAGAGCTATGCACAGGCAACAAGCCAGACGGTGCCTAAGCTAACTAGTCATACACTGGAAACAAACACAGAGAACTAGTAGAGCTATGCACAGGCAACAAGCCAGACGGTGCCTAAGCTAACTAGTCTGAACAAACATAGAACACTAGCAAAGCTATACACAGGCTATAAGCCACACGGTGCCTAAGCTAGCTAGTCTGAACAAACATAGAACACTAGCAAAGCTATACACAGGCTACAAGCCACACGGTGCCTAAGCTAGCTAGACAAACATAGAAACTCACACAGAGCAAACACTGACACCGGGTACAGAGCACTCTATACACCAGGACCTTTAGATGAGATGCAAAGGCCAGGACTGTAGTCTCCAAGTCACTAATAAAGCTCATCAACACCAGAGCCACAGCTGCAGCAATTACCTTGCAACCAAACAGAGGCTTGACACACAGAGCAGTCATCCCATAGGAAGGGACAGCGGGAGCCATCTTGGATACTGGCAGAGAGGAAGAGGCGGCAGCCATCTTGGAAGAGGCATAGCCCACACAGGTGAGGTTCAGTAGGGCAATCAGCACACAGAGCCAGAGAGAACCTAAGACGGACACAGACACAGAGACAAGCAGAAGCCAGCACAGACACTGACCCCCAGAAACAGGGTAAGTCCGAGGGTTGTCACGGCCACGGACGGGACAGTAACTGAGATTTCAGAGAAATAACTCCCAGGAAGAGTGTATCTAGATGAGCTTTTAGATTACAAAGTTGTTTAGTTTTTTTATGTGCCTTGCCTGAAACTGTTTTGTGCTGCTCTAGAAAAAAGGAAAGTACCTTTCTAGGCAACTGCCTTGTTTGCCCTAATTTGTTTAAATTGCCTTCTCTTTCACTGCATAAGACATACATTGTTAGCTTTCTTATTTGGGACCATTATCTGAGTGCAAACTTTCACAATTTATTGTTTTATATTACCTGAATTTTAAAACCTTTTCCCCTACCTTACAAATAGCTACTGTTTTCCTCCTTATTTCAGCCATAAGAGGGATGCTTCTAAATCACATATCTACCATTTAGATACTCATTGTAAACAGTTGGAATGTTACATTTTTTTCTCTCACTTTATGTGTCTTTTCTTAGCCTTGTTTTCTATGAATGGAGAAACTGTGTTCCTATTTGATTACTTGGTGCTCTAATCTTCTTTGTTATGCAAGCTATTAATTAGTTTTCTTAGGACAAGTATAGAACTTTATTTTCCTTACTCTGCATTGTCCACCCTAGGCTGCTGATGTCATTTTTATTTTTCCCTATGTTTTTCCATAACTGAAATGTGCCTATCTCATGATTTTAAGCAGACGCTTAAACCTGGTTATCCAGAGAAGTGAAATCTACCATGATAAAGATTTAAATTTATGTTTTGAATTGTAGGGAGTCAAATTGTGAAGAAGATGGATGAAAATTCCCATTCATTCTTATGTAATTCTATGTGAAAGGTTACTGAGATGTTTGGACATTGTAAAGTTATTTACTGCCCATTGCAAGTTGTGTGCACTGTTTAACAATACATATTGTGAATAATCACATGGCAGGAGTGCATGCTAATATACTAAGCAGCATGTCTAGAAAGTACACTGTAAGTTAGTTAGAAGGTCTGTGGAAGTGAATATATGTGGAAGTGTTTGAACAGGAATATGTATATGAATTATGATATACTCTTTTGGGATTGGCCAGAATAGCAATTGATTTTATTTTGAATTAACTATCACTAGAACTGAATAAAGCATAAAATCTGAGCACAGAATTGAGCTAATGGCATTTTGTTAAGGATTTGGCCAGACATTAAGTGAATTGTTATTCTTTATGACCTGAGGCCTAAACTGAGGCCCTCATTGCCCTGCTCTTTTTAATTGATTTATTGTTTTGTAGTCATTTTTTCAGGTCTGAGAAACTGTCATTTCACATTAGTTGACGCCTTACAGTGGAAGTAGGACATCACATCATTTGAACCCTGACTGTGTGCCCATTGCCAGCGCTAGTCTTCACTGCAGATTTGTGTTAGGACTACCGCTTCACAATTCCAGAACCAAACCTGACCACTGCAGTCTCCTTTGTCATCCGGATTGTCTGCCTATCACTGCAATGAACTTTTTTAAGTGACAGCTCCTGGACTGCTTTCTAGTTGTGAACAGTTATGGACTTTTTTTTATTTTCTTCTTCCTGTGCTTAGTATTTGGTTTTCTCTGTATTGCTTTTCTTTTGTTATGGTGTCTCATGTTGCAAAAGACATGATACTAAGGTTCAAATTGTTAATGGTCTATCCATTCCTCATGAAATGCTTCCTTTACTTGTGATATCATCCTCTCCTACATCTCATTTTTGTCCCATTACTTATATTTTTATTATTAATTTTACCTATTTTGTTTTTTATTAATCCTTGTGTCCTTAGTCTCTGTGCAGTATCAAAGGTGGTGACCTGGGACATTGGAGAAATGATTGCCCTCGATGACTCTTGCAGGTGTTTGAGGACATGCAGGTGTTTGAGGACATGGAGTTTAAAAGACTACTGCAGCTTTTAGTGCCTGGTTACCAAATGCCCTCCATGACCACTTTTAGTAGATGAGTGATCCTTGACTTTTATTATAGTGTTCTGCCCAGCTACAGCCACAGCTGGCCAAGGCAGAGCGTAGTAGTTTGCATTTCACCAATGCTATCTGGAGTAGTCCAGAAGCATTAGTCAGAAAAGTACACCTCTATCTTGCCTTGATGCAACCCTGGTGGCAGCTGGATGAGGCTGGAGCAGGCTACAGGTACAGTGGGGGCACACTTACACACCCAGGTGATGGATGACAGTCATACCTTGGCCCAAATCTTAGCAGAAATAAGGTCAATACTGGAAGGCTGGCAGGTAGGCCAGATAAAGACAATCATGTTTTCCTGGATATTTTGTAACAGATGGTGGGAAAATATGGTTAAGGTAGTGAAGGAGGGGGTAGCTCTTATGGTATTCGATGCTTTGCATGCATGGTATACCTGGTAGTAGGTGATTTCCTGGATCTGGAGAGCAAGAGCCATGGTAGCCCTTTCCTGAAGGTTCTGATTGATAGACTCCAAGAATACCAGTATATTTGCACTGGAGTGTGAATAGTGTGCATTAGCTGCATTAGAAGCAAGAATAAGCAGGGATACCTGTGAACCAGTTCATTCAGGATATTGGCACATTGGAACCAGGTGAAATTCTATTTATCTGACACTGGAGAGTTGAGTGAAACAACAAGCAGAGATCCATCAAATGGGATACCACTTTGATATTGATTTGAAAAGCAGTATATAATCTTATGATATGAAATAAATAAAATGACTCAGGTCACAGAAGCCCTGAAGCTCTTCAAGGATATCATGGAGGAACTGAATCAGTCACAAACAGAAGAAAAAACTCCACTGATAGGATGCACCAGGCAAAAAACCGTAGAGGAACACAAAGGAAACCTCTCACAGATGGTGTCCAAAAAGATTTCTTTATTTCAGTAGACTTCAAGAACAATAAACGAGACCTGACGAGTTGTGTTGGGTCTCCTGTATTGTTCTTGAAGTCTACTGAAATAAAGAAAGCTTTGTGACCACCATCTGTGAGAGGCTTCCTTTGTGTTCCTCTACTGTTTTTTCCCATGGATGAACTGAATTCCATAAGGGCCATCCTGGGCATTGTCATGCCAATAGAGAATTTCCTGAATGTGAAGATGGTTTTTGATAGCAAGAGAGATTGACATCAGAGGTATTGGTTCTAGTGGACTCCCTGAGTACTGAAGTGCAAAATAAGTTGAAATCCGTCACCAAGGAAAATGCCTACATGCTAGCCACCCTGTGATCCATAGGTAAAAAGAAGTATCACCATCTGGTGCAATTCACTTATGTACTGTAGGGATACGTTGGTGATTTAGATGAGGGAAAGGGAGAACCCAGAGGTAGAGGAACAGTGTGGATGCAACAGGAGAAAGAGTAGGCACACCATCAAGCAGTATTGACCACATTTAGCTACTATTTTTATCTGCCAGTGCCCTGTAGACACTATAACACTGTCCTTTTTGGGATGCAGGCCTTAGATATGGCAGTAAGTGTCAAAGACCAGCATAAGCCACTGCAACTGAGATCTATGCATAAACCTATGTGACATGGGAACCTGCAGAACTCATAGAGGCACAAGTCTGGTCAGATCTGGCTAAGGTAACCCAACATTTCCTTCCCTGCCTACCAACAAGCATGCATAGTGAATGTGTATGTTTAATGGCAGGGGAAAGAGTGAGTCCACATTGTTTATGGCCAACAAAAGACTTGGTGGAAAACCTGTTGTACCTAAAGACAAACCGCCGCCCCCAGCTTGGTTTTCCTTAATTACCATGCAATTGGGAGGCTGAATATATAACTCCATTAAACAATGCATATCCCTCATCTTTGTCCTCAGTGTCTTGCTGTAGTTTTGCCAGTTGTAAAGTATACAAGGGTAGAAGTAAACCAAGTCCAAAAGACCAGTACTGAAACCACGGTGGTAAGAGCACCAAAACCACAGTTTATTGGGACCCTACATGGTCCATGTTTCAGCTACAAAGCCTTCCTCAGGGGTCTAAAAGCATAAAATACAAAATGTAACCATTTAATGTAAAAATATGTAAAAAGGTAAATCTGTAATATAAAAACTGTAATACAAAAAACTGAAAATATATTTGAATTATAACAAAAACTTTAATCTTAAGACATGACATATAAAAATTATGTAAGTAGAGAGCAACTGAATATGGTCATCAAGAATAGGAGGGATAAGAAGAGTCAGAACAACGATGAGATTCAATTCCGTAAGCTAAGTGCCTATTGATACTGTTGTCACTTCCATTTCAAGAGTGTGTTGAATCAGGTTGTTTTTTACACACTATAAATGAAGAGGTTTTTTGCCAGTGATGAAGAAGTCCTAGCTCTCTTGACACTGTTGTGGAACGATGAGGTGCTTCTTGAGGCTTTTTCCTCCTAATTACATATATGCTTACATTCAAAAGAGTTTTCCTAAGTTTATATTTTGCTGTGATATAAAAATGATAAACATGATAAGAATATGCATGGAAAAATCCAATTATATATATATAGAGAGAGAGAGAGAGAATATTTTTTCTGAAAATATTTTGAAAATTAAAAACAAATATATATTTTGAAATAAAAAAAAAAAGGTTGTATCACACACACTGGTAGAGGGTCATAATTATATATATGTCTATAATACTCACAGAAAGATAAAAAATATATGAAAAATATATATATGACCACATAAAATCACACTGCAAAGGACATAGAAATAGAGGGGATCTATATAGCAGCTGCAATGGCAAAACACAGGCACGTTTGTAAATGGAGTTATAAATGTTCATACCAAAAAATTGACGTGTATAGATGAAGCATCTGAACCTCTCAAAATGAGGTGCAATGTGCTGCATTGGATAAAAAGGAGAAAATGGACAACTGTAGATGTAATTGCGTATTACACAAAAAAAAGCTGTAATTTTATATTACAAAAATTTTTTTTTAAACAAACAGAATTATACCGCATGTGTCATAAAGATGGGTGATGGTAATACTAAAGTAAAAAGATAGTGTCTATAACCAGAAAAAAGAAAATAAAACTAAAAACCACCGCTGTGAAGAAGACAAAGAGATAATGAATAGGCAGTCTGGGGAGGGAAAAAGGCCAGAACCGAAGAAAATAACAAAAGCTGCTACTGAAAAAACAGACTACGAAAAAGCAAGGAAAGCCAAAAGTAGAGCACCAAAAACCAGAGAAAGTGACAGAGGCTGCTACCAGAGAAACAAGTTATGAAAACCGGCATAAGAGAAAATACATACCTATGTGGTGCAGTCCACAATCAACAGTGAGAGAGCGAACAAACAAAATCGGTGCCCCAGTAGCGCGCTAAAATTTAAACAGAAAGGTAGTGACATGATAGACCGTCACTATCCATCGGTGACATTTATAGAAAGGCTGGGATAAAAGAGTACATGAATAGCAGTCAAAAATAAAACATAAAAATGAAAAATAAAAAGGATGGTACCAGAAAGAAATAATGTGCCAGAAAAAATGTGCATAACCAAAACATTTACAGAGCAGTCACACATTTCTCAAATGAACTGAGAAAAATAATGAAAATTGAGGGAAAGGCCAAAGTTTCTAAAATCAAACCAAAACCTTTGGCCAAGGTACATCCCTATACAAAACTAACTCTTTTGGAGATACTAACCTGGCACCACCAGAAAGACTGATTGTGTAGTCCTCTGCTTTTCACTGTGAACCTGGAGACAGGACTTGGTTCCTCTCTCTCCTAGTTCATATTTCAAAACTGACTGGTAATTTCTCATGAGTTTATATACTACACCTTCCCAACTGCAAAGGTATTAAGTACAAATCCTTCTACGCAACCAATTTTTCCTTTTTAGGTAGCCAGCTTTGGAATGCCCTACCAAGATCTATCCGTACCATTAATGGCCTTCTGCCCTTCAGAAAAGCACTGAAGACCCATCTCTTCAAGATAGCCTACCCTAATGATCCAACCTAACCGAAACTTGCCCATATGATTCTTATTGACAGTAGTTATATTCTGACCATGTTCCCCATTATCCTTTTTGCTACCCCATATCCATTCCTTCCATCTTTCTACGCCTACCTCCTAACGCTCTTTTCCTTCTGAACCCAATTCCTCCTATGTTTAACTACTTTCCGTTACCCCATTAGTTTTGCGTTTACCACAAACTGTATATTCGTCCTACAACTTTGTAATTATTTATATTGTTGCTATGTAAGCCGCATTGAGCCTGCCATGTATGGGAAAGTGTGGGGTACAAATGTAAATATAAATAAACCCTTGGATTGTACCTCTGTGGCTACTCGAACCTAGAGTTTAGTTTACTTTAAGGTAGGCCATAGCAAATGGTTCAATCCACTTACTACTATTGCTACCTCTGATGTGTCCTGTTGTATGAGAATCGTAGTTAGTAGTAAAGGACCTGTTATATTGCACCATCTCTGGCCGTCTTCAAATCTAAGCTAAAGGCCCACCTTTTTGAAGCTGCTTTTAACTCCTAACCCTTATTCACTTTGTTCAGAACCCTTATTTTATCATCCTCACTTTAATATTCCCTTATCTCTTGTTTGTTCTGTCTGTCTGTCCTAATTAGTTTGTACGCTCTGTCGAGCAGGGACTGTCTCTTCATGTTCAAGTGTACAGCGCTGCGTACGTCTTAGTAGCGCTATAGAAATGATAAGTAGTAGTAGTATATTATGTAGTGGTGTGTGTGTGGTGGGTTTTTTTGCTCTTTCTCAAACATAAATTATACTCATATGTCTGTCATTCTGGGAAATGTGCCCATGCTGTCTGGCCACACAAATGAGCACATTTCCTAGAATGATAGATACTGTGCTGAAATAAGTTAGTTGATAAAAGAAAACAAATCAACCAAAAAAGGAAGGTGGTACTTTTTCATTACATTAACTTAATGCAACATAAGATCAGAACAGAATGAGCAAAGATGACATTACCAGAAAATATGAGCGAATCATAAAAAGCATTGCAATAATATTTGAAGGGAAAAGGTTGAGCGGAAAGGTAGTTGTGGGGCAGGCCCACAGTTGCAGCTATATCAGTATCACTTTGGGGCCAGGAGTGAAGCCAACACAGGGTTCGAGTCATGGGGGTCATTTAGTGCTGCATGTCTGGTGGCATGCAGCATAAAGCCACCAGCTATACCTGCACAGTCACTACTTCAGCTGCATCTGAAATGGCAAGGATTGCAGGGACCTTTAAGCCTCATGACTGGGGGGGGGGGGGGGAAGAGGGAGGATGCTGGAGACAGTGGTGGGGACAGCCTAGCAATGGGAGTGAAGAGAGAGAGTTATACAAAAATCATATGATAAAACATCCATATAATATAAGATATAAAATCATATGTGAAACAACATAAAACAATATTTAAAAAACTACACATTCATGAATATATGTAATCTAAAGTGATATGTAAAATGATACAAACAATAGAATACAAAATATATGCCATATAATCTTGTCTCATGATATTTTATGTTTTTAGATTGCTGAGGCAGATCTGTGGCCAAAACACAGATCTGTGTTAAGTCTGTAATAAAGTTTCCCAGTTTGACCCAGCCGTCCCAGCCTCTGGAGTCATTGGTCCACTTCCCACTTTTCTGTTTGCTGGTTACGTGGGATTTTGTTCATCCACACAGGTGGATTTCCTATCCCTGTACAGATAAAAACATACAGTGGTGGAAATAAGTATTTGATCCCTTGCTGATTTTGTAAGTTTGCCCACTGACAAAGACATGAGCAGCCCATAATTGAAGGGTAGGTTATTGGTAACAGTGAGAGATAGCACATCACAAATTAAATCCGGAAAATCACATTGTGGAAAGTATATGAATTTATTTGCATTCTGCAGAGGGAAATAAGTATTTGATCCCCCACCAACCAGTAAGAGATCTGGCCCCTACAGACCAGGTAGATGCTCCAAATCAACTCGTTACCTGCATGACAGACAGCTGTCGGCAATGGTCACCTGTATGAAAGACACCTGTCCACAGACTCAGTGAATCAGTCAGACTCTAACCTCTACAAAATGGCCAAGAGCAAGGAGCTGTCTAAGGATGTCAGGGACAAGATCATACACCTGCACAAGGCTGGAATGGGCTACAAAACCATCAGTAAGACGCTGGGCGAGAAGGAGACAACTGTTGGTGCCATAGTAAGAAAATGGAAGAAGTACAAAATGACTGTCAATCGACAAAGATCTGGGGCTCCACGCAAAATCTCACCTCGTGGGGTATCCTTGATCATGAGGAAGGTTAGAAATCAGCCTACAACTACAAGGGGGGAACTTGTCAATGATCTCAAGGCAGCTGGGACCACTGTCACCACGAAAACCATTGGTAACACATTACGACATAACGGATTGCAATCCTGCAGTGCCCGCAAGGTCCCCCTGCTCCAGAAGGCACATGTGACGGCCCGTCTGAAGTTTGCCAGTGAACACCTGGATGATGCCGAGAGTGATTGGGAGAAGGTGCTGTGGTCAGATAAGACAAAAATTGAGCTCTTTGGCATGAACTCAACTCGCCGTGTTTGGAGGAAGAGAAATGCTGCCTATGACCCAAAGAACACCGTCCCCACTGTCAAGCATGGAGGTGGAAATGTTATGTTTTGGGGGTGTTTCTCTGCTAAGGGCACAGGACTACTTCACCGCATCAATGGGAGAATGGATGGGGCCATGTACCGTACAATTCTGAGTGACAACCTCCTTCCCTCCGCCAGGGCCTTAAAAATGGGTTGTGGCTGGGTCTTCCAGCACGACAATGACCCAAAACATACAGCCAAGGCAACAAAGGAGTGGCTCAGGAAGAAGCACATTAGGGTCATGGAGTGGCCTAGCCAGTCACCAGACCTTAATCCCATTGAAAACTTATGGAGGGAGCTGAAGCTGCGAGTTGCCAAGCGACAGCCCAGAACTCTTAATGATTTAGAGATGATCTGCAAAGAGGAGTGGACCAAAATTCCTCCTGACATGTGTGCAAACCTCATCATCAACTACAGAAGACGTCTGACCGCTGTGCTTGCCAACAAGGGTTTTGCCACCAAGTATTAGGTCTTGTTTGCCAGAGGGATTAAATACTTATTTCCCTCTGCCGAATGCAAATAAATTCATATACTTTCCACAATGTGATTTTCCGGATTTAATTTGTGATGTGCTATCTCTCACTGTTACCAATAACCTACCCTTCAATTATGGGCTGCTCATGTCTTTGTCAGTGGGCAAACTTACAAAATCAGCAAGGGATCAAATACTTATTTCCACCACTGTACATGTAATATAATTTTAACAATCTGTCCACTAAAAGGCCTAGGGCAACATACAAGATTTAAAACATGAATATAATACTGTACACACATAACCAAGTATATTCTATCTATTATCCAAATTATACAAACCGGGAAATCTTTGATGCCCTGTTTCCAGCATCACAGCCAGAACTGGCTACATGGATTCATCCTCAGACCTTATGCTACTAGCATAACCTCTGAGGATAGCACTAACTTCCTAAGGAAACACCATTTCCAGAGAATACCATTCTATAAACCATAAATGCTGAATCCCTTTACACAAACATCCTCCATGAAGATGGACATCCTCCATGAAGATGGACTGCATACCATCAGGAACATCATCGTAGATGCTGCTACAGCGGACCTGGTTAGTCTATAAGGTGCAACCTGCTTCTGTCAATTTTGTTACACTAGACTAGACTAACATGGCTAACCCTTTCTACATAATCATACAGAGAGTTATACAATATGACAAGAACGTATATAGAAAATTCAAACTATTGAAATGATGTCAGTGTAATGAGATTAAATTCTATTTCTGTGGGGAATAATGCTAATATCTTCTTTCTTATGCTTGTTTAAGCACATTTTATAAATAACATATGCTGTTTTATTATATAATGCACCTGCGTTTTTTTTAAATTTCCTTCTCAGAATTGGCTTTTCGGCTGTTTGTACGTCTTTTCACGGACATGGATCAGCATAAAGTCTACCTGGGATTCCACTTAAGATCAGTATGGCAACTGCTTGTTTTGAGTTTTCTAACTGTGAAAGTGCCTAAGTAGATGGTCTATCAAAAGCATGAAACACTATTAAAACTGCACATTTTTCAAGTGAGAGGAACTGTTCTGCACCCCCAATCTGTGAGCAGTGTATTGTCTGTAATGTAGTTCAGCATGTAACTGTAGTTACTTTCTGCTTAGGGTGTAATCTTTAATCCTAGTGGTTATTCCTTTGCATGTGACTTCCTCTTCCCTTCAGCAAAGCCTACTTCTTTCAACTCTGTCACTTCCTGGGGTCTGATGGGTCAGCCCCTGCATATGACCTTCTCTTTCCAGTCACTGAAGTCCTGGCAAATGCATGTGAATTTTTACCTCTAATCAAGTGCTGTCTTCACTGACCTTGCATGACGTTTAGTGTGACCTAGTTTCAGGCACTGATCCTATTGATCCGTAGGCACAATACAGATAACACATTTATACTGTCAGGTAACTAATTCCGGCCACACTCTGGCACCATCTCTGAATGTGATACTCAGTTTTGACTGTTCTTGTGAGATCCATCTTCTCATTTGGCTGCACCCTGGGAATTATGCAGTTTTGCATGATTATTTGCATAGTTACAAATTCTGTGGGAAATTCTATACATGTATAATTCCTTTGGGTTTAATAAGGGAGTTAATAAATCATTAAAAGTATGATGGACACATGAAACAGTATCTCAGAAAGGGTGTTGGGGGACACAAAAAATATCATAATTCAGAAAAGCATGTGATAAGTACAAGATCTTTTTGGTACTTTCTTTAATGACCATATCCAGAGGAGGAAGGCTTTTTTCTTACCTTCAGGGCTTATGTGAGATGGGGGAGGCATTCTTCAACTCTAGGGCCCAGCACTCTCTCTATATATATATACCATCACTTGTCATTCACCCAAATTAAATAGTAAAAAACAAACAAAAGAAAGAAAGAAAAATAAGCAGATATCTTCTTTATTGGACTAACATTTTTTGACAAGTTATCAGAGACCAAATCCTTCTTCCTCAGGCCAGGACAGTATAGTGGGTAAACACAGTTACTGCACTATTTTATCCAAATGCAGTAGAAATCCAATCCTGGTTTTGGCCTTTAATGAGTGATAGCTAAAAAATAGAGAAAAATCTGTTAATTTCACAGAAAATGATTACATAGTAACATAGTAGATGATGGCAGAAAAAGACCTGCACGGTCCATCCAGTCTGCCCAAGAAGATAAATTCATATGTGCTACTTTTTTATTTGTACTGTCCTCTTCAGGGCACAGACCGTATAAGTCTGTCCAGCCCTATCCCCGCCTCCCATCACCAGCTCTGGCACAGACCGTATAAGTCTGCCCAGCACTATCCCCTCCACCCAACCACCAGCCCCAGCACAGACCGTATAAGTCTGCCCAGCACTAGTCCCGCCTCCCAACCACCAGCCCCGGCACAAACCGTATAAGTCTGCCCAGCACTAGCCCCGCCTCCCAACCACCAGCTCTGCCACCCATTCTAGGATCCCTTCCTTCTGCACAGGATTCCTTTATGTTTATCCCACGCATGTTTGAATTCCGTTACCGTTTTCATCTCCACCACCTCCCGTGGGAGGGCATTCCAAGCATCCACCACCCTCTCCGTGAAAAAATACTTCCTGACATTCTTCTTGAGTCTGCCCCCCTTCAATCTCATTTCATGCCCTCTCGTTCTACCGCCTTCCCATCTCCGGAAAAGGTTCGTTTGCGGATTAATACCTTTCAAATATTTGAACGTCTGTATCATATCACCCCTGTTCCTCCTTTCCTCCAGGGTATACATGTTCAGGTCCGCAAGTCTCTCCTCATACGTCTTGTAACGCAAATCCCATACCATCCTCGTAGCTTTTCTTTGCACCGCTTCAATTCTTTTTACATCCTTAGCAAGATATGGCCTCCAAAACTGAACACAATACTCCAGGTGGGGCCTCACCAATGACTTGTACAGGGGCATCAACACCTCTTTTCTTCTGCTGGTCACACCTCTCTCTATACAGCCTAGTAACCTTCTAGCTATGGCCACCGCCTTGTCACACTGTTTCATCGCCTTCAGATCCTCAGATACTATCACCCCAAGATCCCTCTCCCCATCCGTACCTAGCAGACTCTCACCGCCTAACACATACGCCTCTCTTGGATTTCTACTCCCTAAGTGCATCACTTCGCATTTCTTCGCATTGAATTTTAATTGCCAAACCTTTGACCATTCTTCTAGCTTTTTCAGATCCTTTTTCATGTTTTCCACTCCCTCTGGGGTATCCACTGTGTTACAAATCTTAGTATCATCCGCAAATAGGCAAACTTTACCTTCTAACCCTTCGGCAATGTCACTCACAAATATATTGAACAGAATCAGCCCCAGCACCAATCCCTGAGGCACTCCACTACTCACCTTTCCCTCCTCCGAGCGAACTCCATTCACCACCACCCTCTGGCGCCTGTCCGTCAACCAGTTCCTAATCCAGTTCACCACTTTGGGTCCTATCTTCAGCCCATCCAGTTTATTTAAGAGCTTCCTGTGGGGAACCGTGTCAAAAGCCTTGCTGAAATCTAAGTAGATTACGTCTATAGCACGTCCACGGTTCAATTCTCCGGTCACCCAATCAAAGAATTCAATGAGATTCGTTTGGCACGATTTCCCTTTGGTAAAACCATGTTGTCTCGGATCTTGCAACTCATTTTCTTCCAGGAAATTCACTATCCTTTCCTTCAGCATCGCTTCCATTACTTTTCCAATAATCGAAGTGAGGCTTACCGGCCTGTAGTTTCCAGCTTCTTCCCTGTCACCACCTTTGTGAAGAGGGACCACCTCCGCCGTTCTCCAATCCCTCGGAACCTCTCCCATTTCTAAGGATTTATTAAACAAATCTTTAAGAGGACCCGCCAGAACCTCTCTGAGCTCTCTCAGTATCCTGGGGTGGATCCCATCCGGTCCCATGGCTTTGTCCACCTTTAGTTTTTCTAGTTGTTGATACACACTCTCTTCCGTGAACGGTGCTATATCCACTCCATTCTCAAATGAACTTTTGCCAGTCCATCGTGGTCCTTCTCCCGGATTTTCTTCAGTAAAAACAGAACAAAAGTATCTACTTAGCAAATTTGCCTTTTCTTCATCATTATCTACATAGCGGTTTGCAGTATCTTTTAGTCTCACAATTCCCTTTTTAGTCATTCTCCTTTCACTAATATACCTGAAGAAATTTTTGTCACCCATCCTTACCTTTCTAACCATTTGTTCTTCCGCTTGTGCTTTCGCCAGACGTACCTCTCTCTTGGCTTCTTTCAGTTTCCTCCGGTATTCCTCCCCTTGTTCCTCGTCTTGAGTTTTTCTGTATTTCTGGAACACCAACTCTTTAGCTTTTATTTTCTCAGCCACTTGCTTGGAGAACCATAGCGGTTTCCTTTTTCTCTTGCTTTTATTTACTTTCCTTACATAAAGGTTTGTGGCCCTATTTATAGCTCTAGCTCTCCCTTCTGAAGCCCATCTCTTTATCTTCTTGGAGTCCATTGTGCCCTCTAAGCTTAGTGGGAGTCCTCCATCTGCATTTCTGCATGGGGTGGGTGGGGTGGGGTGCTTCAATATTGCATTTTCAATCATTAGGGACAAGCAGGTTCCCTAGAGTCAAGCTTGCCTGTTTCTCACTATTGAAAATGTATAGTGAAACAATACCCCTCACTGGCAGGACTGTAGGTAGAGGGAACAGTGGTAGAGTCTCTCCTCTTTCCTGGATGATCTTTCTTCAAAACCTGATATGGGACATGCCTGATTGGGTAAAAAGGGAGCCTCTCCTCTTTCTTCAGTAGTGTCACCTCTAGAACTCCAGCATCTGAAAGCAGGCCGCTTTTAACTCCTAACCCCTATTCACTTGCTCAGTACCCATGTCTGTTTTATCATTCCCACCTTAAGTAATTCCTTTATCCCTTATTTGTCCTGTTTGTCTATCCTGATTAGATTGTAAGCTCTGTCAAGCAGGGACTGTCTCTTACATGGTCAAGTATACAGCGCTGCACATGTCTAGTAGCCCTATAGAAAAGATAAGTAGTAGCAAAATACTTCACAAACTCCTAAACTTATTTTTTTCTTCTACAAGGCTCCCAGCGCCCATGAGGGATGCCTTTGTAGATAATTTCCACAACTTTGCTTTAATTCATAGATTTGATATACTGTCTGTTGTACAACCAAAGTAGTTTACATGTATTACATGCAGGTACTTTCTCTGTCCTTAGTGGGAGATAGAGAAAGTATCTGACTGAGCCAGCAGGATAATAGAACCCCCATCAAAAAAAAAAATTCTCAGAAATCTCAACACTCCTAAAGAGTAAAGGGATACCTCGACTCTCAGGATCCTGTCCAGCTAGTCCAGCCACTCCAACCTTGAATGGTGACAATACATAGGAAGGTTTTCACAGCAAGAGAAAAATCTCTCGTCGGCTCCTGTACCAGCTGCTCCATAAAGCAGTCCTTGATTTCATCAAGGAATCTTACCTCCCTAGCGTGTTCCGATGTTACATTTACCCTGTCAATATCGGGGTAATTGAAATCACCTATTATTATTGTGTTGCTCGGTTTGTTTGCGTCCCTAATTTCCTTTAAGATTTCTGCATCCGTCTGTTTGGTGGACGGTAGTACACTCCTATCACTATCCTTTTCCCCTTTACACATGGAATTTCAATCCATAGTGATTCCAAGAAGTGTTTTGTTTCCTGCAGAATTTTCAATCTATTTGATTCAAGGCTCTCGTTAATATACAATGCTACCCCTCCACCAATTCGATCCACCCTACTACTACTCAGAGATGCCTGTTATATCTAATTTTTCATTTAGTGCAATATCAGGCTTATTTTTGAAAGAGAAAGACGCCCATATTTCGACCCAAATTGGGAGATGGGCGCCTTTCTCTCATGAGCGCCCAAATCGGTATAATCGAAAGCCGATGCGGGGCACCTCCAACTGCAGTCTGTTGTGGGAACAAACAAAGTTGATGGGGGCATGTCGGAGGCGTGGTGAAGGCGGGACTGGGGCATGTTTATCGGACGAGGAGAGATGGGTGCGCTCGGCCGATAATGGAAAAAAGAAGGGCAGCAGAAGTGAGAATTTGGGCCGCTTTTTTTGGACTCTGTTTTTTCACGAACAGGTCCCCAAAAAGTGCCCCAACTGCCCAGATGACCACTGGAGGGAATCGGGTATGACCTCCCCTGACTCCCCCAGTGGTCACTAACCCCCTCCCACCAAAAAAAAAAGAACTTTAAAAACTTTTTTTTGCCAGCCTGTATGCCAGCCTCAAATGTCATACCCAGCTCCATCACAGCAGTATGCAGGTCCTTGGAGCAGTTGTTAGTGGGTGCAGTGGACTTCAGGCAGGTGGACCCAGGCCCATCCCCCCCACCTGTTGCACTTGTGCTGGTAAATGGGAGCCCTCCAAACCGCACCCAAAACCCACTGTACCCACATCTAGGTGCCTCCCTTCACCCATAAGTGCTATGGTAATGGTGTAGAGTTGTGGGCAGTGGGTTTGGGGGGGGGATTTGGGGAGCTCATCACCCAATGTAAGGGAGCTATGGACTTGGGAGGTATTTTAATTTTTTAAAAAACTTTTTACAAGTGCCCCCTAGGGTGGCCGGTTGGTGTACTGGCATGTGAGGGGGACCAGTGCACTATGAATCCTGGCCCCTCCCACGACCAAATGCCTTGGAGTTGTTCGTTTTTGAGCTGGGTGGCTTCGGTTTCCATTATCGCTGAAAATCAATACCACCCAGCTCAAATCCGCCCAAATCCGATGCATTTGCCCGGCACAAACTGTATTATCGAAACAAAAGATGGACGCCCATCTTTTTCGAAAATACGGTCTGTCCCACCCCTTCGCGTACCCGTCCTTGGAGATAGTCGCCCATGGAGATGGGCGTTCGCATTCGATTATGCCCCTCCATATTCTAACTCTCCCATCTTATTTCTTAGGCTTCTGGCATTCGCATATAGACATTTCAAACTATGTTTGTTGTTCCTATTTACATTATGCTCAATACTTGACAGTATTAATTTGCAATCTTTTGTCTGTGTTTTTATTTTTGTTTAAGGACATCTGATCTACTACTGTCTCTTTTGCAACCTCACTATCAGGATACCCTATCTTCCCTGTTTTGGTGATATCTTTGAAAGATACCTTATCCCGAACCATGTGCTTTTGAGCGACTGTTGGCCTTCCCTCTATTTCTAGTTTAAAAGCTGCTCTATCGCCTTTTTAAATGCCGATGCCAGCAGCCTGGTCCCAGGAAGGACAATCAGCACGATTTGAACACATCCCCAAGCATGTAATATGAAATTGCCTTTCTAAAAAAGGCATTTGTTACCATTCTGTCAACATTAAGATACCTTCCAATTTATGCAACCTATAGTGAATATAATGTGTCCAATATTATTTATTTAGATTTTGCTCACACCTTTTTCAGTAGTAGCTCAAGGTGAGCTATATTCAGGTACCACTCTGTCCCTGGAGGGCTCACAATTTAATTTTGTATCTGAGGCAATGGAGGGTTAGGTGACTTGCCCAAGGTCATAAGGAGCAGTAGTGGGATTTGATCTGGATAGTAAGACCAGTGCTCTAACCACTAGGCTACTCCTCCACCCATCAATGTCAAGTTTGTGGTTGATATAATACCTGACGCTGTCACAGAAGTCCCGATGCACATAACTTCCGTGCTATTGGGAACAGTGCTGGAAAAACTCCGGCTCAACAGTGAGTCGGAATTACCGACCAATGCTCAACACTAATAGTATAGAAATTGTATGCACGATATTAGTGTTGAGCATTGGTCTGTAAAGAGGTCCAAACATTCCTGGCGCATGCCCACAAGAGCTGTGCAGTAGGCTGAATCATCTGTAACTTTTGTTTTTTGGGGGGGGGGGGGGGGTTCTGGCTAATGCCACTTTACTAGATTCTGGAGAAAAAGACTAGAGGGGAATACACAGTGCAATTGTGAAATCATCTTAACACACTTTGGGTCTGATTCAGACATTCCATGTGGAGAAGAATCTCCTGCATGGAAGGAGGACAGTACATGCTGAAAGACAAAATCAAGTAATACCAGATTGGCAGCTTCAGTCTTTTCTGGTATGCACCTGCCCCCCTATGCAAGCATCATATATACCTGTGAGCACATCTGAATTGAACCTTCTAAGCACAGATCCCTATAACTTCTTTCAAACTATGCTTAAATAACAGCACGTGAGAGAGAGAAGGGCGAGTGCCACACAAGTACTGCAGTTCTGTTTCATTTTTCAAGTTGAGGGATTACTTCTGTGGAGAGCCAAGATGCTTTGGAACACTGATTTGGAAGGCAAAACCACATTATATCTTTTTTCCACATTTTTTGAAGGAGGATTTCCATGTGGGTGAGGTCAGTATTGAACTGCAGCAAGCACGATCTTAGAAAAAGAACATGTTGCATTCTGTCACTGATCTCAATCCCTCATTTTTTCCACCTGCACAGTATATATTTTCCTAATTTTCCTGGAAGTAGCACATTTTGCTAGACGGGGACCTGGGAGTGAGAGGACTCATTAAAGGGGTGCAGGATAAGTAATAGCAGCAGAAATACTTATTAAACGTATACGATGGCTCATTGAGTGGTGTTGACCTGACATAGGGACTGAAGCAGAAAGCTTGCACAGATGTTGGCATGGGATTAGCATGACGTCTGTGCATAAATTTATTGTCATGCAATGCAGAGAAGTGTTGCCTGCAGAAGACAATTTTGTAAACTTGGCGCACATCATATTAAAATGAATGTTAAAGGAACTATCAGCTATTTGGCGCCAATGCAGAGAGGTGTGCAGAAGATATTAAGGATGAACACAAGGCAGGAGCTTTAATGCTACCTCAGGTTAGGCATAGAAGGGTTAGAGTTTCTGCAGAACCGTGTGTGTAGATTGAATGCCTGTTTCTTGTATTGACCCAAATGCCTCCAACTCCCTATTCCAAACTACAAGATAATCCCCCAACTTCCTCCTCGAGATAATCCTCCAACTCTCCCATCCCTCAAGATGACTCCTGATCCTCTAATCCCCAATCCCTCACGAGACCCAAAACATAAACTCAATGATGGTCCAGCTAACCCCCATCCCCACCCATGACCCCCTAGACTCTCTGGCCCCCTCCACACACACCTGGAAGATGGGAAGCAGGAATGATGCTCTTGCCACCATCTTGCGAACTATACAAAACATACAGGGCAAATAAACCATTCCACAGTAAAAAAAAAAAAAAATGGCAAAAATGAATAGGAGTAGTGAACAACGTGACAACAAGGGTCAGGCTGTACAAAACACTACATGCCTCTACTAAAATTCCTAATTAGCAACTTTGTTTCATTTAATCTTATTTTATTTTGCTTTATCTTATTATAAGACAGGAAGGCATTAGATATTCTTCTTAAGCAAATAGCTATAGAATCTCTTATAGTGCATAGCTATTCCAGATCCAAGCTTTGCAACTTCATCAATCATGCGGGGCTAGTGCTGGGCAGGACTTCTACGGTCTGTGCCCTGAAAATGGCAGATACAAATCAAGGTAAGGTATACACAAGAAGTAGCACATATGAGTTTATCTTGTTGGGCAGACTAGATGGACCATGCAGGTCTTTTTCTGCTGTCATCTACTATGTTATGTTACTAGGTGCCTCCAATGTCTACATTTGTCTAACATAAAAACAATTCCACACTATCGCTCTAACAGGAGCATAAATTTAAAAGAATCTTAAGTGACTACTTAGCTTGTTTGTACATATAGGACACAGTGCTGGCCAACTGACAAAGAAGCACCCAACGCCCACATCAAACCAAGGTGTTTTGGTTGGTGAGACCTGCATCTGGGGTAGTACAAAACAGTCGCTAAAATTATCAAATATGCTGACAGACAGCATCTTTGTGGAGGAGCAACCTAGTGGTTAGTGCAGTGGAAATGAGCCTGGGAAACTGGGTTTGATTCCCACTGCAGCTCCTTGTGACTCTGGACAAGTCACTTAACCCTCCATTGCCCCAGGTACAAATAAGTACCTGTATATACTATGTAAACCGCTTTGAATGTAGTTGCAAAAACCACAGAAAGGCAGTATATCAAGTCCCATTCCCTTTCTTCAAATGGACAGAGCTCCATCTTGCAAAATGATAGCACATGATCCTGCATTGTGCATTCTGGGATGCATGATGTGCAGTCAAATAAGGCTATTTTTTGTACCTATTCTCTGTACCTTTTCTAATTCCACTATATCTTTTTTGAGATAAAGGTGACCAGAATTGCACACAGTATTCAAGGTGGCGTCATACCATGGAGCGATACAAAGGCATTATAACATCCTTATTTTTGTTTTTCATTCCTTTCCTAATAATACCTAACATTCTATTTGCTTTCTTTGCTGCAGCTGCACACTGAGCAGAAGGTTTCAACGTATCATCCACGATGACACCTAGATCCTTTTCCTGTTCAGTGAGTCCTAATGTGGAACCTTGCATCACGTAGCTATATTTCGGGTTCCTCTTTCCCACATGCATCACTTCGCACTTGCTCACATTAAACGTCATCTGCCATTTGGATGCTCAGTCTCCCAGTCTCATAAGGTCTGCATATAAAGTATGCAAGCTTGTGCATTCTTTGCAACTCTGCTTATACTTTGCCCAGACCACAACACTAGTAATGCCCACAGTAAATGTGTTTATTCCAACACACATACTTTTAAGCCTGCCCTACTTCTATAAAGCACACAAATGTGGACCATCAGAAGGTTATTTCCACTTCAAAAATGTATATCTTTCACACAAAAAGTGTATCTATCACCACACATCTTCATTGGTCCAATTTACTGTCTTCAGATATTTTATTAATCGTTATCTTAAACTTAAATGTCAATATAAAAAAAAATTTAGTAGCACAAAAATGGAAGGCTGTATATTGCAAACATTTTTTAAAATCATAAAGAACTTATCTTAGCATTCAGGGACCAACTATCAACATAAATCATATTTCGATAGTTCTGCTTCAGGGAAGATGGCCACCTTTCAAATAAGTATCACACATTCCACACAATGGCAACCAATAATGCCACTTCATAAAATTGCTTTGTTTACTCTTTCCAAAAATACTAGGACTAGGGGGCACGCAATGAAGCTAACTAAGCAGTAAATTTAAAACAAACTGGAGAAAATATTTCTTCATTCAGTGTGTAATTAAACTCTGGAATTTGTTGCCAGAGAATGTGGTAAAACCAGTCAGTTTAGCAGAGTAAAAAGAAAAGGTTTGGATAATTTCCTAAAAGAAAAGTCCATAAGCCATTATTAAGACGTACATGGGAAAATCCACTGCTTATTTCTAGGATAAGCAGCATAAAATGTATTGTACATTTTTGGGATCTTGTCAGGTACTTGTGAAACAGGGTACTGGGCTTCATGGACCTTCGGTCTCTCCCAGTATGGCAATGATTATGTTCTTATGTACCTGCTTCATCTCCAGGTCCACTTTCTTCTTCCACGATGCTGAAGGTCTTAGACACTTCAAGAAGCATTTCATTTCAGCATGTCATGGATTCTTCTCAGTCCCGCCACCTTCTCTCTCAGTTCTGCCACCTGCAGGCATCTTTCACACTGCAGTGGTTCCTCACCATCAGTGAGGATATCAGTTTGGACAGAGGCAGGAATAGTCAGTGGTAACTGTTGTGCCCCCACATCTGTGTGTGCATGTTTAATTTCAGTTTGTTTTGTATTGACAACCTATAGCTAATGTAAGATACTTCCTGATTGGTCATGTAACCTTTATGCTTATAGGTTTACTGAACTTGGATAGCCAAACAACTAGGAAAAGCTTCATGCAATTATTTTACCACTCGTATATACCAGTACGTAACGTAGTTTAAAGAATAACACAATTCCTTTGGGTTTTCTTCTTCATTCTCTTTTCTGATTTACAGTCCTTTAGGTAAAGCTGGTTCCTCCCAAGGCATGTGGGGTACAAAGAGTCTTTATCTTGATTATCCTTCTGATGCTCCAGCTGGATTTAGTAGTACTTCCAACTCTTACTGCCTTTTGCTTCTCAGCAGAGAGTGGTAGAAGACAGGTTTCCTGTTCCTGTGTTTCTTTGAACAGTCCATCAGTTTTATGGGCTCGAGACTGGTTCCCACTCCTGGCTCCTTAGGGTCAGAGACTGAGCTAGTCAATGTAAAGTAATACCCTTTAGTCCCCTTACATAGGTGGTAGGGGAATGGCCAGGGGCTCTGCCAAACCTGGTCCCCTTGCATTTAGGTGCTCTGGTCAGGGATCAGGAACTAAAGACAATGACTCTCCCTCTGGGCTGGGTATTTATAGACCTGTTTTCCCAATTCCCTCCAAGGGGTGGATCATCCTACCCTGTTAGTCAGGAAGGAAGATACAGTCCCTGTTCCTGAAACTGCTAGGGCGAGAAAAAGATCAGAACTGGTTTATTCAGGTACAGCACTGAAGGTTCTGGTCCCGCTGCATAGGCAGAACATTAGCTGTCTCTCTCTCTCTCTATATATATATATATACAGTGGTGGAAATAAGTATTTGATCCCTTGCTGATTTTGTAAGTTTGCCCACTGACAAAGACATGAGCAGCCCATAATTGAAGGGTAGGTTATTGGTAACAGTGAGAGATAGCACATCACAAATTAAATCCGGAAAATCACATTGTGGAAAGTATATGAATTTATTTGCATTCTGCAGAGGGAAATAAGTATTTAATCCCTCTGGCAAACAAGACCTAATACTTGGTGGCAAAACCCTTGTTGGCAAGCACAGCGGTCAGACGTCTTCTGTAGTTGATGATGAGGTTTGCACACATGTCAGGAGGAATTTTGGTCCACTCCTCTTTGCAGATCATCTCTAAATCATTAAGAGTTCTGGGCTGTCGCTTGGCAACTCGCAGCTTCAGCTCCCTCCATAAGTTTTCAATGGGATTAAGGTCTGGTGACTGGCTAGGCCACTCCATGACCCTAATGTGCTTCTTCCTGAGCCACTCCTTTGTTGCCTTGGCTGTATGTTTTGGGTCATTGTCGTGCTGGAAGACCCAGCCACGACCCATTTTTAAGGCCCTGGCGGAGGGAAAGAGGTTGTCACTCAGAATTGTACGGTACATGGCCCCATCCATTCTCCCATTGATGCGGTGAAGTAGTCCTGTGCCCTTAGCAGAGAAACACCCCCAAAACATAACATTTCCACCTCCATGCTTGACAGTGGGGACGGTGTTCTTTGGGTCATAGGCAGCATTTCTCTTCCTCCAAACACGGCGAGTTGAGTTCATGCCAAAGAGCTCAATTTTTGTCTCATCTGACCACAGCACCTTCTCCCAATCACTCTCGGCATCATCCAGGTGTTCACTGGCAAACTTCAGACGGGCCGTCACATGTGCCTTCCGGAGCAGGGGGACCTTGCGGGCACTGCAGGATTGCAATCCGTTATGTCGTAATGTGTTACCAATGGTTTTCGTGGTGACAGTGGTCCCAGCTGCCTTGAGATCATTGACAAGTTCCCCCCTTGTAGTTGTAGGCTGATTTCTAACCTTCCTCATGATCAAGGATACCCCACGAGGTGAGATTTTGCGTGGAGCCCCAGATCTTTGTCGATTGACAGTCATTTTGTACTTCTTCCATTTTCTTACTATGGCACCAACAGTTGTCTCCTTCTCGCCCAGCGTCTTACTGATGGTTTTGTAGCCCATTCCAGCCTTGTGCAGGTGTATGATCTTGTCCCTGACATCCTTAGACAGCTCCTTGCTCTTGGCCATTTTGTAGAGGTTAGAGTCTGACTGATTCACTGAGTCTGTGGACAGGTGTCTTTCATACAGGTGACCATTGCCGACAGCTGTCTGTCATGCAGGTAACGAGTTGATTTGGAGCATCTACCTGGTCTGTAGGGGCCAGATCTCTTACTGGTTGGTGGGGGATCAAATACTTATTTCCCTCTGCAGAATGCAAATAAATTCATATACTTTCCACAATGTGATTTTCCGGATTTAATTTGTGATGTGCTATCTCTCACTGTTACCAATAACCTACCCTTCAATTATGGGCTGCTCATGTCTCTGTCAGTGGGCAAACTTACAAAATCAGCAAGGGATCAAATACTTATTTCCACCACTGTATATAGCCATATTATTTATCATAACTCACCTGTTACACTTTGTTTTGACTATGTATATGTGCCATCTTCATATGTCGCCTCTGGTTGTTTAATTGATGCCACATTCTCTCTAGCTATTCACGAAGTACTAATGTTGTGGCGTACTGTGATTACATTTTAATGCCTCCCGTGAGTATTACATCACTGTTGTTATTGTTACATTTGCCATTTTAATTTAATTTGATGAATTTCTGACTAGCCTGTCTTGGGGTTACTCTCTTCTAAAAGGTAACTAATAAATGTTATGAAATCTATTACTTGTTATAAAACATGTGACAGGCTGTCAGGTTGCTCTAGGCAGAAAGAACAGCCATCAAGATCTGCCACTAACTGCAGCTAGATTACTCAGAGGACAAAAATTGAAAGGGATAAGATGGATGATAAACATAGATCAGGAAACAAAGTCTGGAAAGAATCTAGGAACAAGTCTTGAAAATATGAGTTGAGTCATAGTACGCGTTTACACGAAATGGGACCTTGCTGGACTATGCAGCATATTTTTTAACTGGATTCTGAACAAAGGGAATCTGTGTAGTCTTTTAAGACAGGAGCGGAATGTTCCTGCCATTGTATATAATAGATGGGAAGGCATAAGAATACTGATGACAGGTGCCTGGGGAGGTCACAGAAAAGCTAGTTTTATTATTGAACTGGTAGCAAAATACATGCATTTTACGAATCATGGCAGCAGCAGCACAGTCAGGACGATGTTGAACACAGGCTAATCATAGATATTAGAGAAGTGACATATACAAGAAATGGATTACGGGTGATACAAAATTCATAAACCAAAAAGTAAGTGTGAAGTCAGAGTCAGAATGAGAGATAGATGTGAAAGTAAACAGCTGTTTTAAGGACTCCCTTTTTCTGTCTTAATGGGTGGGTATTCAGTTGTAAGGTACTTACATAGATGATATAATACAAGACCACTGAGGGGGTCTTTTACTAAAGATTAGCTCGAGTTATCTGCAGCAAGGCCCATAGGAATAAAATGGGCCCTGCTGCAGATAACTCGAGCTAATCCTTGGTAAAAGACTCCCTTAGTGAGTTAGTTGAATATCATGTCTATCAAATATTAGCTGTGACTGATGCCTTTGGAAGGAATTTATATGTGAACTGCTGTAGCCTAGTAGCAGTACAATGCGTCTGCAAAAACCAGCATTAGACTAGAACTTGTAGGAGGTTTGCAATATCGTAAATGTTGTTCTTTGTACACTGTGCAATGTACAGCTATGTGGGAAAAACTGCTGCCATCAGTGCACTGAAAACCTATTTTCTCGTCTACATAAATGTGGACTTTTTTGGAGTACCTCATTGTTTGTCTTTCCTCTCTTGACTCTTTCTCTCTCACTTTCTCCTACTCCTTTGTCTCTTCTCATCTTCTGCTCTACACCTCAAACAACATTGCCTGCTCTAAGAGCATCATTTCCTCCTCTATCAATATCCCACAATGCATCCTGAGCACTGAGCCTTTCACAAGGGCATGTGATTTAAAAAGTTAATACCTCAGTGTGCAGCAGTGGTCAAAAGCAAATGCAATTTGTTATGAATTACCTGGAACGTATTAGAAAGCAAAACTAAAACAATCACGAAGGCTCTGTATGGAGCCATACTGCGACTACACCTTCAGTTTTGAAGGGCCAACCCGTGGGTATCAGACACCCTAAGCAAACCTTTAGCTCTGCCCCCCCCCCCCCACCCCATCATAGTCTAGCATCTCTCTCTCTACCCCCAGGTGGCCAGCATCTCCAGTTTCCATCTCCAACTCTTCTCCCACTCCCCTTCCAGGTAGCCAGTATCTCATCTTTCCCTCTTTACTACTCCCCCCCCCCCCCCCCCCCCCAGGTGGCCACCATGTTCCCTTCCACTCAGATAAGAGGCTATACTTACACATGTAAGTTAGAATCTTTACAACTTACATGTGCAAGTAGCCGTGCTTCCTCCACTGATTTTTTCCCATGTTTACACACACTGACACAATCATGTGCATTCTTGCATATAATTTAGAAAAGGCTCTACATTGGCACATCCTATTATAAAATACTGCTGGAATTACACATTTCCAGACAATGAACATTTCAATTCCGATTTCTGTGTTCTATCCAAAATGGAGCTTTTTATGTTTTTGTACAAATGCACTACTTTAGCTGGTATTTTTATGAAGTGGTGCAACCCCCCGTTCAAATCCTAATCTGCAATTAATTCAGTGGCATTCACTTTGGCTATTTGGAAATATTTTGTTATTTTGTTCTATTCAATGATTAAGTATAACGCTGACGCTTATGGAAGGCATGCCTTTCTTTTTTTTTTTAGTTGATTGATATTCTTGTTTGGCTTGCACACTGTTCTGCTAAGTGATAGAGCAGTATTGTTTTTGAAATGACAGAGAAAAAAATAATAAATTGGAAACATATTATAGCCTTCCAGTCCATGACTATACTCAGTAGATTTGCAAATAAGCAGAAACTTTCAGTTCCCCTTAGGGCTTTGTTTAGCTAGTGCTCCTGAACTTATGACCAAGGTTGCTTGTGGTTCAAAGGAGAGTTTTTACAAAGTAGCATTATATAAAGACCTAGAACCAGTGTTAATTCTGAGATCAGTGCTGGCATTGAAAATAGTGCTGTAATTTTAAATTGAATAATGCTTCTTTGCCACCGAATTCTATGTGTAAAGAGGTGTGATAGCCGTGTTAGCCCACTTTGAAAGGTAATACAAAAAAATAAAACAAAATATAGAAAAGAAAATAAGAATACCTTTTTTTTTATTAGACTAACAATACATTTTTCGATACAAAGGAAATGCCTCTTCTTCAGATCAGAAATGAGCAAATGTTGACAAATATCAGAATACATAAGTGAAACACAAAAGCATTTCAATGACAGTCTCACAGGAAAAAGGTGGGATGGGTTAGGGGAGAAACAGCGAGAGCTGTGGGGGGTGGGGGGGTGAGAGATGGATGGCTGATAAGAGGGTGACAAAGCAGTATAATTTTATAGTTTATAGTGGGACAGAAAGCCCAGATCTTTGTTAAGTCCTGTCTGGTGGGTGTCAAAATATTTCATCATTTTGACATCAAAGGTCTGACATTTCTGGATTGTCTTAAAATTTATTTGTACCCCGTGCTTTCCCACTCATGGCAGGCTCAATGTGGCTTACATGGGGCAATGGACTTGCCCAGAGTCACGAGGAGCTGCCTGTGCCTGAAGTGGGAATTGAACTCAGTTCCTTAGGTCCACCACCCTAACCACTAGCCCACTCCTCCACTATAAAATCATTGATAAAGTGCTCTGGTTTTGTAAAGTGCTGTCCCAGAGAGGTGACATCCTGGTTAGCATAGTGATGTGTAATATTATGTCTGTGTAAATTGATTCTCATCTTTAGTTTCTGGCTTGTTTCTCTAATATAGCACCCTTCTTCACACTTTTTGCATTGAATGGTATATAACACAAGCTTTTGTGTTTCACTTATATATTCTGATACTGGTCAACATTCGCTCATTTCTGATCTGAAGAAGAAGGGTTACCTTCAAAAACTTATCAAAAAATGTATTAGGTTAGTCCAATAAAAAAGGTATCTTATTTTCTTTTCTATGCTTTTGTTTTATTTTGTATTTATTACAAATTTCTATGTGGAAATAGAGGGATCCTTTTACTAAGTCGTGGTAAAAAGTGGCCTGCGGTAGTGTAGGCTCGTGTATTGGGTGCGTGCGGAGCCAGTTTTTACCACATCTACAAAAAATGGCTTTTTTTTAATGGGCTGGGAAAAGGGTCTGCGGTAAAGATGAAACCAGCGTGTGCCCAAAACCGGCCTGAGCCCTTAACACCACCCATCGATCTAGCGGGAAAGGCTCATGCGCTACACGCGTGGTGACCGGTTGGCATGCACCAAGTGCCATTTACCACCGGAACCGTCAGCGTAGGAGGAAATAAATAATTCATCCATGTGTTATGGGTGCACACCCAATCTGAAATTACCGCCAGGAGAGTGCGCTGGCCTGGTGCTAGTCTCATTTTGGCACATGCTGCACATGCATTCAGCCTACCGCGGCTTAGTAAATGGGCCCCAAAGGCACTTAAGATTCAATTGAATTGCACAGGGAGAGCAAATCTACCAACACAGTTTATGCAAAAGAAAGTGCCTGTCTGGACTATTTTGCATTCTATAACAGGGCACCACGTGTGTAAGCGTCCTTATTGAATACTAGTGCAACCCGGCACCAGTAGCCAGACTTTGGCGGGAGGGGGCTCCAGAGCCCGAAGTGAGGGGGCACATTTTAGCCCCCCCCCCCCGGCGCCGCCAACCCTCCCCCCCATTGCCGACCCCCCCCCCCCCCGGCACCGCCGCCACCATCACCACCAACTTTGAGCTCCCCCTGCCGACGACCCCCCTCCCGCGACCAACCCTCCCCCGCCGTCTCCTACTTTTGCTGGTAGAGGATCCCAACCCCCGCCAGCCAAGGTCCTCTTCTTCCTTCGTTCCGTTTCTGTGTCTGACGTCCTGCATGTACAACGTGCAGGACGTCAGACTCAGAAAAGGAACAAAGGAAGAAGAGGACCTCGGCTGGCGGGGGTTGGGGTCCCCCGCCAGGAAAGATAGGCGACGGAGGGTTGGCGACGGGAGGGGGGTCAAGAGGGTCATCAGCAAGGGGGTCCAGGGCCAAATCTACGGGGGCCCAGGCCCCCATGGCCCCACGTAGCTACGCCACTGACCAGTGCACCTCAGTATAGCTGCTAACATTTACAAGAGGTCCATGGCGCATGTAAATGTTTGTGCTCAGATGTGACATTTATGCACACAATTTACAGTATTCTGTAAGTAATTGGCATAAACGCTGGCCGTGCCTATGCCCCTCTAACAATTACATGCTATGCCAATCTAGGGGTCCTTTTACCAAGCTGCGGTAAAAAGGGTCCTGTGCAAGCGGCAGGGGCCATTTTTGACACACACTGAGGCTCTTTTTACCGCAGTGGGTAAAAAGGCTGACAAAAGACATGGTCATGCGGTAAGATTTCACTTCCTGCATGGCCATGCGGGGGAGCACTTAACGCCACCCATCGAGGTGGCGGTAAGGGCTCCCGCACTAACCCAGCAGTAACTGGGTAGCACGCGGTGCTGCCCAATTACTGCTGGGAACTGCCATGCTAAAAAATAAGGCCCTATTTTCCCTAGCATGGAAAATGATGGGCACCGGGGCTGGAACTACTGCTGTTACCCATGTTGGGCCAGTGGTAGCTCCAGATTGGCATGCGGTAAGCCCGCATTGGGCTTACCGCCATTTTCTAAAGGAACTCCTTAGTTCATAAACAGAGAAAAGTGCTTAGGTGTGCTACCGCCATTTATGTGCATAAGTGTACATTCACCTGTATGGATGACAGTATTCTATGGACTTTTGTTACTAAGATGCACTAATGGATTTAGTGCATGCTAAATGCTAGGAAGCCCATTTTATTGCTATTTTTATTTATTTTTTTATGTGTATGTACTGCATTTCTATCCCACATTTTCCAACCAAGTGGTAGGTTCAATGTGGCTTACAGGTTACTTAAGGGAAAACAGGTTGGGTATAGGGCCATGTGGAGCGACGAAGCCAAGTTCCGATCGAACCAAGATCATGATTGTGGAGTGTTGACAGGGTTAGTCAGCTAAGGCCAAGATGCGCTAAAAGGGGGTTTCCCACATCAGATTTCATTTTATAACATTGTGTCTATTTCAGTACAAGACAATTTTCGGGTGGGCCACAACATTTGCTCTTCCCTCCCCGCCCCCTTCAAAGTAAAAAACTGATCTGATGGGGATCTCCAAGCCCTGTCAGCTGAAGATACCTGCAGCCTGCCAATCAGCTTCTTAGCATTTAGCATGCACTAATTGTTAGTGTGTGCTAAATCAATTAGTGTACCTTAGTAAAAGTAGCCCGTAGAATGAAGGGATAAATTTGGACTTGGATTTTAGATTTAATCAGAGTTCAAGGCAAGTTACAAACCCAAATACAGCCGTTAAGTCCCTGCTTTACTGAAAACACAAGTCAAATTTGGTCATCAATATTTTTTCAGCTCTGAAAAGGGGTTGTTGACCCCCCCTCCTCTCCCCACCCCTCTCAAAGTTTAAGGGCTCTCATGATCTTTATTAGGATAATTTCATAAGCTTTGTATCTGGTTAGGGATCATTGAGACAAAGCTCTTTTCCAACCATTCTCTTTCCTGCGTGGCTGAGGCCAGCCCTATTATATTACTACTACTACTACTTATTATTATTTCCATAGTGCTACTAGACGTATGCAGCACTGTCCACTGAACCTGTAAGAGACAGTCCCTGCTCAACAGAGCTTACAATCTAATCAGGACAAACAGGACAAATAAGGGATAAGGGAATTACAGGTGGGAATGTGGGTACTGAACAAGTGAATAGGAGTTAGCAGTTAAAAGAAACCTCAAAAAGGTGGGCTTTTAGCCTAGATTTGAAGACAGCCAGAGACGGAGCCTGACATACTGATAGAGGAAGTCTATTCCAAGCTATGGCGCAGCAAGATAAAAGGAACAGAGTCTGGAGTTGGCAGTGGAGAAGGATGCAGATAAAAGAGATTTACCTGAAGCGATGCCGCCAGTAAATAAGATATATTATATTTCAAGTCCCAAAGGAGAGAATGGGAAAAAAACAAGATGGATTACACGCTAATTTAGATCTTGAGAACATTTCAGCAATATTAGAGCGTTCAGTGGCTGAAAAAGCAGACAGGTCAACTTTGATTGTTTCTTTAATCTTTGAACAGGATTTGAACAATATAATGAGACTTTATTTTAAAAATTTGCAAACCTGTTTTGGTGGGGTGAAAGTACAAATCTTCCCTGATGTTACAAAATCAACCCAACAGAGAAGAAAATCTTTTTTTGCACTGAAAGTAAGAACGTTGGAGATAGGCGGGATGTTTTTCCTTGCCTATCCGTGCAAATGTTTAGTTAGGCTGGGTCAGGTTAAATACACCTTTTATTCACCAGATAGTCTAAAATCATTTCTAGATTCTAAACAACTGTAATAGTTAAAGTAAAAGGGAGTATTTACGCCACCTTGTTTCCTTTTGTTTATGGATATAATAATTCTTCTCTAACTCTGATCGCCCCATGATTTTAAATGGGGTCTAAGGAAGCATAAAGATTGTGTTTGATAGGATTTGAAAAGTATGTCATTACTTTTTCTTGCTCTATTGTTTATATGAAGAGTTATTAATTTCCTGTTAATTTAATTATTGCTGTATTTCAAAACAAGTGCATTCTTGTTAAAAGTGAAAATTAATAAACAAATTGAAACATTAAAAAAAGAGAGATTTACCTGATGAATGGAGTTCCCAGAGGAGTGTAGGGAGAGATAAGAGTGGAGAGGTACTACAGAGTGCAGGGGCCTGGGCCCCTGCAAATTTTGTCCGGGCCCCTGGTTTGGCTGGCGGGGGTCCCTAACCCCTGCCAGTCGAAGCCTTCTTCAGCGCCGGTCTCCGGCACAGTCGCGTTCGCTGCCTGCCCCCGCTCTTCTTTCTTCTTGCTCCTCCTGTGCACGCTCAGCATCAGCATGCACAGGAGGAGGAAGAAGAAAGAAGGGCAGGGGGCAGGCAGCTAACGCGGCTGCGCCGGAGACCAGCACTGAAGAAGGCTTCAGCTGGAGGGGGTTGGGGACCCCCGCCAGCAAAGGTATTTGTTTGTGAGGGGAAGAGGCGAGGCGAGGTGGGGAGGCGAGGCATGGCGGTGGGGGGGGGGCGGCGGGGTGGCACTCAAAATGTGCCCCCAACCTCGGGCTCTGGCCCCCTCCCACCATGAGGTCTGGCTATGCCCCTGACAGAGTGGCAGAGTAAAAGCAGTATTCTGCACTGGCCAGCCAAGTTCAACGTCCAAATCGGACCACCTAAATAGCAGTCCTATCTTTGGCCGCTATAAACTTAACTGGCCAGTGCTGAATATTGAAATAGCTGGTTATGTTCGAGCCAGGCAATAAAAAACTGGATATTCAATGCCCGTCACCAGCTACATCAGACTTTGCTCTTTTTAGATGGCACAGGCATTGTGCTGCCTGTCATTAATTACAACCTTACCTTCCCCCTGATTCCCAAAGGTGATTAACTTAGCACCATGGTGCTATACAGCTCTCTGAGCTCCATTGTTTTTGCCCTTAGGTAACCATAACTATACTATAGAGCTACCAAGGGACTCTAGTTTCTGAACTTAGTTTTTCCTAGCTTTTTGACACCCTGCCCCCAATTGGTAATTGCAATGCTGATTTGCAAGGGAAGAAGCCACTGTTAAATTCCACAATGTGGTGTGATACAAGCTCAAAAGCCAGGAAGGACCAATGATCTTTTTTTATTATGTTCTGTTCCTGTACCCTCTTTTTTATTTATCAACTCTAACTTTGCACAAAATGTGTTATTGTGGTCATGGTACTTTTTATAATGAAACCTCCTGATAAACCACATCTATTACAGGAAGTCCTGACACTATAGAATATGCATGCTGGCCTAGCTCTGGCAGCTTATATTGGTAATGTTAGGTTTTATTTTTATCATGCATAAAGTTACTATTTTGATGATATTCCGTAGTTTTGAAATTGTTTTTTTTTTTCATTTCTTAAGTGTTATGCTTGAATTTTGTAGAAAACTGCATAATATACATTGGATTGCACAGCAAACTGACCTCACTGAGTTTAGAAAATGGATACAGTAACAGATGGTGTACACATTTGGTCCTAGGAATGAGCAGTTGTTAATGCACGTTCGGTTCATTAGTGAGCCTTAAACATTTTAGTGTGCGCTAAGTTGGCTTAACATGCACTAACAAAGAAATTAATGCACACTAAGGGACCCTTTTATGAAGATGCACTAAGAAATGGGCTCTGTGCGTTTTAATGCAGGGCTTTCCCATGCTCTAAGCCCATTTCTAATGTGTCCCTAAAATAGGACTTTCTTCATTTTTCTTTTTGCAGATCCCACACTAATTTTTCCATTAGTGCACAAGATCTGCAAAAATATTAACGCAGGAGTACTTACGGTCTCCTACTTATGAAGCACTAAATGCTCCCGCATTAACCCTGTGTTATCCAGTTAGCATGCACTAATCAATAATGCTTCAATGCGCATTCCTCACCCATGACATGGCCCCTCCCCAAAAAGTACAAAAAGTGCAATTAGCATGCCCTGACAGGCAAATTACTGCAAAATACTTTAACGCATTTTGCATAAGCCTTTTTTCCCCCAAGTTAAACATGCATTAGCACATAACATGGTTTAGTGAAAGGGCCCCTAAGTCAATGAGGGGCCCTTTTACTAAAGGGTTGCTGCGCAGCAACCTGGAACTACCGCTGGCCCAATGTGGCCACCGGCGGTAGTTCTGCCTCCAGCATGCGCCATTTCCGGCGCTGCCAGATTTTTTAAAAACATATACCACAGGGAGTTACCCAGCGGTAATTGGGCAGCGCCGCACACTATCCAGTTACTGCTGGGGTAGTGTAGGAGCCCTTACCGCAACCTCAGTGGGTGATGGTAAGTGCTCCCCCCCCCCCCCCCCCCCCCCCCCCGCCGGCATTGCCATGCTTGTAAGTGCAAGCTTACTGCATTGCTGTGTGTTTTTTCAGGCTTTTAACCCAAAGGGCACTGACATGTGGCAAGAACGGCCATCGCCGCTGCCACAGGGCCCTTTTTACTGCAGCTTGGTAAAAGGACCCCTTAATGTGCATTAAAATTTGCTATTATTAGCCAAATAAAACACTTTAAAATTGGGAACTGTCTATGCACATCCTTATTTGGGAGAATAGTTCAATTCAGTTTAATTCAAATCAATTCTTGTATACCACTAATATCCCCTTTCCAGGGTTCACTGCGGTTTACATTCTGGGTGAGACAAAAGCAAATAGTGTTAGTGTGAAGTTTGAGAAACATTAGACACCACTGGATTAATGCACGAGACTAAAAAACATTAAGGAAAGGATAATGGATGATACTAGGAGGCAGAAGTCATGATGAGTTGTTATGAAGCAGTCTTTGGGACGAGAATGATTTTTAGCCTCTTCCTGAAGTTGAGGTAGCTGTTTTCTGTTCTGATGGTAATAGGTAGAGAGCTCCATATTTTGATTCCAAAAACTGGAAATAGAGAGCTGAAAATCTTCTGATTTCTAATTGTCTTTTGGAATGGTGAAGCTAGCATCAGTTGCTGTTCAGTCTGTTAGACTCACTGGACCAGACATATAGTGAAGTGGTCTTAGTCAACAGTTCAGAGGTAAAGCCCTGTAGGATTTGAAAAACTAAACAAGCAGCTGTGAACCTGAGTCTTTCTGCTATAGGAAGCCAGTGCAGTGCACATTTAGGGGTCCTTTTACTAAGTGATTGTAAGCACTAATACTTGCTTACCGCGCAGGAAAATTCACTACTACAGGGCACACTCAGGCATCCTGCTATAGTTTTAGCATCTCTGCACGCTTCCCATGCATGTCTGGGGGCAGAGAGTAGGCATGCCACGTGCAAATCGGCAGGGCCGCCGAGAGACTAGGCCGGGCCCGGGGCAAGGCCGTCCCCCCTCCGCCACTGCTGCCCCCCCGTCGCTGCAGTCTGCAGTCTCACCTGCCTGCCTCCACGGCTCCGGGCCCCCTTCATTCAAAGCGGCAGTCGCAGATCACGTCTCTTCTGGCCTTCCCTCCCTGTGTCCCACCCTCGTCTGATGTAACTTCCGGTTTCCGCAAATTTTGCCCCCCCCCCCCTCTCGGCAGCCCTGCAAATTGGTTAGTGCAGCTACATTGGCAAGCAACAACCAATTAGTGCATGGTTAGCACCGGAGCCCTTACCGCCTAATAAATAAGAGTCAGTAAGGCCTGCCGTGCTAATGGGCATGCACTAATTGGGAAATTAGTGCATGGCCTTAATTGAAGAAATAAAAAATCAGCCATTTTACAGCTGCGCTAAAAGTGGCCTCAGCTTACGGGAAAATCCACACACTAGTTATAGTGCAAGCCACCTTATAGCGTGGCTTAGTAAAAGGGCCCCTTAAATGCTGACAAGATTGTATTTTTCCACTGTAAAAGTTACTTTTCCTTTTTTCTTTGTTTATTTACTTATTTAAATGTTACAAACAACAAACACAGAAAATTGAAGGAAATATAGAAAACAGAAAACAATTAATCACATTATTCAATGTAGTCCACATAATGGAGAACTCCCTAGAATGAATAAATACGAGAATGAATAAAAATATTCTCTTAAGAAAACAGGTACATCACTGGCAAATAATAAACTCTAAATGTATCAACCTATTGGCACATCAGAAAGGAAAAACTAGTTGGCTGTAGATGAAAGAAAATTCTCTAAATGACAAGGATCTAAGAAAATATAGGAATTATTAAAAGTGACTTTTCAATACAACATTCTTAGACTGCACGTACCAGAGATTTTGTTAATTTTCTACCTGGAGTCAAGCTGTTGCATGCGGAGTAGCTATGAGTTGTTCCATTTACAGCTGCCTGTTGGCTCCAACTCTCTGACCTACAAAGCAGCAAATCTTATTGCCTTATTTAATGTAAAAAGAAACACTTATTATATGAAAAAGAAGTAAGGTAAGAAATTAGGAGCAAAGCAGCTGTCTTTAAAAGGTAAACAGCACAAACTTAGTCTAGAATAACTTGTTTGATGGAAACATTTTATATTTTCCATGATATACAAACGTCTCTCCCCTCTCACCCCACCCACCCACCCACCAGCACTAGCATTGTTTTATATTTTCCATGATATACAAGCATCTCTTCCCTCTCACCCCCCCCCCCCCCCCCCCACACACACCCCACACACCCCACCCCACATACCTACCAGCACTAGCATGGCAAAGAAAATCACTTTCTGGCCAAAAAAGTAGACCTTATGATGGAGTGAGCCAAGGCCTGCCTTGTAGAAGCAATGCAACTTTTACTCCCCATGGTGATTTTTGTGTGTTGTTGTTTGGGAGTGTGTTGTAGTTTTTGAATTTGTTTTTCATTGACTCAGTAAGTTCTGTGTGAAGGGGCACTGCCAAAATAGGTCAAGGGTTGTCTCTTGAGCTCCGTGAACTCTCAGGCACTGCTGGTACGTGATGAGGCTTTAGACAATCATGATACCTTTATGTCCAGGATACACTCTTTGGTCATCCATATGGAAGGCAATTGTATAACAGGCATCTCCATCTGGGCAATTCAAGAGTGCACTACAGGAGCCAATTCTAAAAAAGGAAATTAGGCACCTAGGTTCCATTATAGTACACTAGTATAACCTGGTATAGACATGCTTAACATTAGGGGCTTGCATTAGGGATGCGTGTAATTGACAGTATTCTGTAAGCTATGTGCATAAAGATTCCTGCTTATGCCCTCCCCCCCCCCCCCCCCCCCCCCCCCCACTACCACCACCACGATCCTCTCCTCTGTATGCCCCTCTTGCAAATAAGAGCTATGTAAGTTACGTTGGTATTTATAGAATAGCATTCTTGGTATCTGTAAGGCTGGTATAATGTACTATTTGGAAGAATGTAGATCCTCTATTTTTTACATCAAAGTTCAAAATATTATGGAACGCATTGCCCATTGAACTTCGTTTAATGCAAAAACTTTTATTTTTCAGGCTTTTGGTTCCTGTGATGTATGATATTATTTTGCTGTTCAATAACATTTGAATTTAATTTGCAATATGCTTTAAGAGTAATATAGCAAATTACTGTATAGTCTTGAGGAAAGAAACTATTTTTGGTGCTGTTTATTGTATTTTTTAAGTGGTTTGCTCCCCGCTTAGACTTTTTTAGACTTTAAGCTGAGTGGGAGTCCACTAACGACACTGCTGCCGGTGGAGGATGTTGCTTCAATACAGTGTTTTCTATCACTAGGGACCGGCAGCGGTCCTGGAGTCTAGCAGAACTTGCCTGTCTTTCACTATTGAAAATGTGAAAGTGAAACAGCACCCCCTACTGAGAGGACTGTAAGTGGAGGACTCCTGCTCAGCTTAGAGGGAACAGTGACTCCAGCGTCCCTTGTTAATCTCTTAGGTGGAGATACCTTTAAATATTTACAAATACATGATGGTCCACAATTTAAAAGAGATCTATATACATTTTCTTGTATTGTAAGTGGGATACCGGGGATTGGGGAGCACCCCACTAAGCCTTTTCTAGTAACTTTCTTTCAGTAGAATAGCAAAGCATCTATTGAGGTGACAATCCCACCAGTCAGTATAATAGTATAATTTGTAAATAATACCAGGGTACCTCCAGAGGTGACAATTTATTAGTTTAGCAATATCATCACCCTCCAGAATTTATCTAGAAGGTAAAAGGCATTATTATATATCCAAGACATATTTTTGGACAAATATCCTTAGAATAGAATAATAGATTAATTGGTAATAACTCAAAAGCAAGTAGTAATTTTAGAGAAGTGAAGAAAGAAGAGAAACAAATGCACCTGGATGTCTCATTTCCTAGTTCTACATTCTATGTAAAATGGGTCTTCACATGTCTTTATGAAATAAGCCAAACAGATGCCTACTTACTCTCCAAACCTAGGTAAAGTGTTATAAAATTACCTTTTATGGAATTTATTTTTTAAGTTTTCCCAATTAAAAATGCTATTTTATGCACATAAAAGGACTTTCATATAATTACCTATGTGCCTATTGAGCTTATTTTTGAAGCATATAAACATCTCAAAATGTTCAAATGGATGCCTATGTGCTTGAAACATCCAAATCCCGATTTTGCAAAGACAGGAAAGGGACGTACAGCACTGCAGTACATCCAAATAGTGAGGGGGCATGTTGTAGGCCTGTTTTGAGTGGGACTAAGAAGGGCCGAAAATCAGGATGCCCAACAATGATTACTACTACTACTACTTATTTCTATAGCGCTACTAGACGTACGCAGCGCTGTACACTTGAACATGAAGAGACAGTCCCTGCTCGACAGAGCTTGCAATCTAATTAGGACAGACAAACAGAACAAACAAGAGATAAGGGAATATTAAAGTGAGGATGATGTTACGGGTTCTGAACAAGTGAATAAGGGTTAGGAGTTAAAAGCAGCATCAAAAAAGTGGACTTTTAGCTTAGATTTGAAGACGGCCAGAGATGGAGCTTGACGGACCAGCTCAGCAAGTCTATTCCAGGTATATGGTGCAGCAAGATAAAAAGAACGGAGTCTGGAGTTAGCAATGGAGAGAAGGGTGTAGATAAGAGAGATTTACCCAGTGAACGGAGTTCCCGGGGAGGAATGTAGGGAGAGATGAGAGTGGAGAGGTACTGAGGAGCTGCAGAGTGAATGCACTTATAGGTCAATAAGAGGAACAAACTGTATGCAGAAACGGATAGGAAACCAGTGAAGTGACTTGAGGAGAGGGCTAATATGAGCATAACGACACTGGCGGAATATTAGTCGTGCAGCAGAATTTTGAACAGATTGAAGAGGAGAGAGATGGCTAAGTGGGAGACCTGTGAGAAGCAAGTTGCAATAGTCTAAGCGAGAGGTGATAAGAGTGTGGATGAGGGTTCTGGTAGTGTGCTCAGAAAGGAAAGGGTGAATTTTGGTGATATTATAGAGAAAGAAACGACAGGTTTTAGCAGTCTGCTGAATATGTGCAGAGAAGTGTACTTCCCGGGGCTATGTTCCACGGTGTAACGAAATGGCTGCAGAGCCAGATACCACCTCATCATCCCAGCATTGTTGTTTTTCATCTGGTTGAGCCACTTCAATTCCCACAACAGAACCAGCCTGCCCAGTCACAACTGAATTGCAATGATACTGAAGAGGAAGAAATGTCCAAGTCTAAAAAGAAGGAACTGAAAAATCTTGGTGACCCTGGATGATGTACTGAGCCTAATCAACAAGTTAAAAAGCGATAAATCACCTGGACCAAATAGTATATACCTCAGGGTACTGAAAGAAGTCAAACATGAAATTACTGATCTGCTGTTCGTGATCTGTAACCTGTTGTTAAAATCATCCATAGTACCTGAAGATTGGAGGGTGGCCAGTGTAATGCCAATTTTAAAAAAAGGGTTCCAGGGGTGATCTGGAAAAATACAGACCGGTAAGCCTGACTTCAGTGCTGGGCAAAATAGTGGAAACTATTATAAAGAATAAAATTACAGAACACAAAGACAAACATGGACATTAGACTGTGCTGAGGTGTCTTGGCCCCCAACTCCGTGGATGCCTTCCAGTGGGAGGAGAGCTTGGACCATCCACTTCAGGGGGGTGAGGTTGGCGATGTCATTGCCTAGAGAGCTGGTGCCAGCTTTGTGCCTCAAATCCCACTTCAGCTGGCACCATTTGTACTTACAGTCCTCCACTTCCCTATTGCAATGGTACACTGCATTTATGTGCTTACAAATAGACCCCCCCCCCTCTCCCCTTTGTGCTGGCCAAGAGCCTTTGGCCCTAGGGGCAAACAGGTTGGTATGCCTCCTGTTAATCTCTTCCACTAACAGCTGGATCTCCCCATCTGTAAAGCTCCTTATGTGGCTGGGGGCTTGCTTCTTAGGAGCCATTCTCATAATAGCAGTTGGAGATTTGAAATGAGATGGACGTTTATATATGTTGCCGTAAACATATTGGACTTTTGGGAGATGGATGGGGGTTTTTTCGATATGACCTACACCTGAAAACATCTTAGGGAGATTGTTAGTAGCATGGACATTTGGATTCAATTATGACCAACATGTGTAAACGTTTTGGGAAGATTGATGTTGAACCTCTGTGATGTATACTATTTTTTGCAATCTCCCCCTTAGTATAAAAGTCCCAAGGTGGGAGGTGGTGTTTCATCTCTTTAGAGTTTTCCAAAACTGACTCTTTTGCTCTCCATTCTGTTTCCCCAACATCAGTCAGCTGCACCTAGGAAACCATGAGCCAGATGGACTCCCCTTTTGCCATAGTCTGCAAGTTAACACAGACCTCTCATCTAACCCTTCCCCTTCTGCTAGGAAGCAGACCTGAGAAATTCTCTGCCCTATGTATCTGCTAACCAAGACTCCTTGCTTTTTACAGGACAGGATAGAGCCTAGTCACTGGTCAGAAGAAACACAACGGACAGCAGTGGACTGTGATACAAACTGTTTCCAGCCTTTTTACACCATGTATTGATTCAAAACTGGCATGATGGGACTGTGCCGCTGTGAATGTATTGGAGACACCCAATTGTGGCCACTGTGAGTGTATTGGAGCCACCCAGTTGTGGCTGCCTGCAGAGGGGAGAGGGGAGGAAGAGGCCCTGAAAATGAATCTGTGCATCATGTTCTCCACTGGACGGAAGGTCACGGGGTTCCCATCTGGTGTCTTTTCCCCAGCTTTGCACCTCATGTCTATCTCCAGCTGCTTCACGGGGTACCCATCTGGGGGCTTTTCTCCAGCTTTAAGCCTCGTGTTTCTCTTCAGTTGGCTTCATCTCTATTTGTGTGGTGAACCTCATTCAACTTTCCTCATGTGCCCACCCATTCCCATTGATTACCATTTACAGAACAGTGAACTCATTCCTACAATCCTCGATATTCCTGTTCTCCCACTCCAACACCCCATATTCAGTAGGGCTAGAAGTGGGGTCCCTCACCTTCTACAGGCCCAATAGCATATTACAGGGGAGGGAGGAGCAGGGCTCATCTAATAACTGTTTCTGATCCTCATCCCCTGCAGGTGACTCTGGCCTGGTGCCTAAATATTCCCCTGGCCTGTGGCCTGCTGATCCCAGATCAGTCATAGCAGGCATGGATGTCCTCACAAACATCCACATTTTGGACGTCCTCCTCGCCGTCACAGGGAAGGACGTCCTCCTTAGGAAGGAAATCGTGTGCAAATGAGCTAACAGCGAGCAGCTTATTTACATGCAATTTCCTTCATGCATGCCTGTTCCTTTCCGGATCGGTAAGGGATGGGCTTTTTCCATTCAGTTAGTGGGACCAGTGCACTACAAATGCTGGCGTCCTCGCTTTCCATTATCGCCAAAAACCGGGGACAACCATCTCTAAGGTCGACCCAAATTTCATGATTTGGGCGTCCCCGACTGTATTATCAAAATGAAAGATGGACAACCTTAGAGATGGGCGCCCCCGTTTGATTATCCCCCTCCACGTTACTAAGTTACAGATGGCCTACAGCCATGAACTAGGAGAATGGAGTGGGAAGGGAGACTGCCAGCCTGTAGCTCCTATCCTGCTAAGCATTAGTGCGCGCTAACCATGTAGATGCCCATAATATTTCTATGGGCATCTAGACGGTTAGCACACATTAATTTTTAGCATGCTCAACTCTAGCACACTTTAGTAAACAGGGCCCTAAAATTGTTATCTAATTTTTTTTCATTATTATTTTTCCCTCCTCTCTTCATTTGGAACTTTCATAGCCCAGATATCTTGCTCAAGAGACTATCAATCCATTCTGCAGTGAAGGCTATGGGCACCTCCTGTGAGGTACACCTTGCACTGGCAGCAGTGTTTCTTATATGCATGAGTTATATTTGTATACACTGCCTCCATTGCATGCAACTCTATGTCACCAATATTCACTGTGGATATCCTGAAAACTCCATTGGCTGGAGGCCACCCAGGACAGGTTTGGGAATCTGTGGAATACAGTATCTGAACTTAGTTGCCCTATGCTATGGTCTACAGTGCTGCAACCTAAACCACAAAAGTAGCTTCAGACAAGATTTTTCTAATCTTACCTTTTAGGGATATACAGAGCTTTGCAGTACTGACATACACCAGCCAGGGAATATATCTGCCCAGATAACTTAAACCAGCTATGCCAAAAGTTGCTTTAATTCCCTAACACTTCACTTGACTGTAATGTTACTTCCCACAGATAACAACATACTGTATCTACATGTTCCTTTTTGCTACACTCTAGCCTTCTGCATGAATTTCACTTGGACCTGAATTCATTCGGAGGCACAAAAATGAAAAATTGAATGCTTCCAATATTTAGACTATAAAACATACAATACCCTAAAAGGAATGATTTGCATGAGCTGCGTTTATTGGAGGCTACTTGAAGAGGACCTTGTAGATGCCCAGTGTTGCTGTTTTCTTCATTATGTTAATCTAGTTTCATGGTGAAATATAGCTGCATAGACAGTTGAGTCCCCCTCTGCTATGCCATAAATTTTGTTTTACCCTGAGCCAGAAGCAGGGCTGGAGCATATGAGTTGGAATGATAACTAGGCATGTTTTATTAGTCTCTAGTAAAAAAAAAAAAAAAGCGACAATAACTTTTTCTTGTATTTTTAGAGATGCCAAGTTTCCCACTTCCAGGCTGGAGATTTTGAGACAGTCCTGGTTTTGAACTTGCATTCCAAAGCAGTGTGGGTTTTGTAGTTCCTGATCCTGCCCATTGAAAATAGTGCTGTGAGTCCCATAATGCTCCATGATGAGGTGGTCAGAAATCCAGGACTGTCCCAAAATCTCCAGCCTGGAGCTGGATAATTTGGTATTTCTGTATTTTTCTCTCGCTTTCAGCATCAAGTGGATGCCTTTGGATTACAAATCTTAGCCTTCCTGCAGTGCTCTGTGATAGGCTGTGCCTGAGCACATGTCCCTGTTTCCTATGCCTTATGGGTCTTTTCCTATTGGACGGTCCTTGTCCCTATGTGTACTGGGCTAGGAGCCCACCCCTTCTCTCTCCAGTGGGGTTGAAAGAGGGTCTGCAGCATGCTTTTATAAGTACTGTAAGATGACTTGCTGTACCTTGTTGCATACTCCTCCTTCAAGGTACTATAAAATAATCAAGTTTTTACCAGTTTAAAAGTATTTACAGTATCTACTTTCTGAACTTGGTGCTGAGATCTCCCAGCTCCCCTTGCAGACACTCTTGTCCAGCACATCTAACTGTAAGTCATTTTCTTTGTTTGAATTGTTATTAAAAAAGATTTTGGTTCAAGGGTTCTGAGTCTTGACACACTGTCCTCATTTGGGTTCCAGGGCTCCGTCCTCTCCTGGTTCTCCTCGTATCTTTCCCAACGCACCTTCAGAGTATCTTCTAATGGCTCCTCTTCCACCCCCATCCCGCTCTCTGTTGGGGTTCCCCAAGGATCTGTCCTTGGACCGCTTCTCTTCTCGATATACACCTCTTCCCTTGGCTCGTTGATCTCATGTCATGGTTTCCAGTACCATCTCTATGCCGATGACACCCAGCTTTACCTCTCCACTCCCGACATCACAGTTGAAACCCAGGCCAAAGTTTCAGCCTGCCTTTCCGACATCGCTGCCTGGATGTCCAACCGGCATCTGAAACTGAACATGGCAAAGACTGAGCTCCTTATCTTTCCACCCAAACCCTCTTCTCCTCTTCCCCCACTTTCCGTCTCTGTTGACAACACCCTCATCCTCCCCGTCTCTTCAGCACGCAATCTCGGAGTCATCTTCGATTCCTCCCTCTCCTTCTCTGCCCATATCCAACAGACAGCTAAGACCTGTCGCTTCTTCCTCTATAATATTAGCAAAATTCGCCCCTTCCTCTCTGAACAGACCACCCGCACCCTCGTCCACTCACTCGTTACCTCTCGTCTTGACTATTGCAACCTTCTCCTCGCTGGCCTCCCGCTTAGCCACCTATCCCCCCTTCAATCTGTCCAAAATTCCGCCGCACGTCTTATCTACCGCGTGAACCGATACTCTCATATCACCCCCCTCCTTAAGTCGCTTCACTGGCTCCCAATCCACTACCGTATACAGTTCAAGCTTCTTCTATTGACCTTCAAGTGCACTCAATCTGCTGCCCCCCATTACCTCTCTACCCTCCTCTCCCCGTATGTTCCCACCCGTAACCTCCGCTCTCAGGACAAATCACTCCTATCTGTACCCTTCTCCACCACCGCTAACTCCAGACTCCGCCCCTTCTGCCTCGCAGCACCTTATGCCTGGAACAGACTTCCTGAGCCCATACGCCATGCGCCCTCCCTGCCCATCTTCAAGTCCTTACTCAAGGCCCATCTCTTCTCCCTTGCTTTTGGCGCCTAACCACCTTCCCCATTCCTGTTACCTACACTGACTGCGTAGTCTATTACCGTTAGATTGTAAGCTCTCTTGAGCAGGGACTGTCCCTCCCCGTGTTTAAACTTGTACAGCGCTGCGTAACCCTGGCAGCGCTATAGAAATGCTAAGTAGTAGTAGTAGTAGTAGTCTTTCCAGTGGTGTTCTATACTCTGGTTAACAGCATGCTAATCCCTGAGTAGAGAGAGCAGAACACATTCCACAATTTAATTACACATTGAGTGAAGAAATATTTACTACTTAGTAGCTTCATTGCATGCTCCCTAGGCCTAGTATTTTTGGAAAAATTAAACAAGCGATTCATGTCCAGCTGTTCCACTCCACTCAGTATTTTATAGACCTCTATCACACATCCCCTTAGTCGTCTCTTGTCCAAGCTGAAGAGCCCTAGCTGCTTTATATATATATCTCAATCCATTGAAAAAATAAATAAAATATGAGGCAATTTAATATTGAGACATATAGAGCACATAGATAAAACATCTTATTTACACATATATAATAATATTCGGGTCATTCTGTAATACTCTAACCGTATCCTTTTCTGGAAGAATTTTACACATGGTTGAACACCTTGGATGCTAATCCCAGATTCCAAATGACCATACCTTTCCTAGACATTAACATTAGCATAAAGGGTAGACATTTTGTGACTGATATTTATCGCAAACAAACTGATGTTAATAAATTTTTAAATTACATTAGTTGCCAACGTATATCACTAAAAACATATTTACCTTATAGTCAGTTTTTACGCCTTAGACGTCTCTGTTCTGATTCTCGAACTTATGAAATTAGATCGATGGATATGGCAACACGCTTTTAAGAAAAGGGTTATCCTATGAAATGTATAGAGAAGGGATTTCGGAAAGCATTGAGTTTTACAAGAGAGACATTGCTACAACCAGCTAAGAAAAACAATGTTGATAAGATTGTATGCACTTTACCTTTTACCCATATGTCGAGACCAATTGTGAATGTTCTTAGGAAACATTGACATTTTTTATGAAATTTAGCCCCTTTCAACAAAAAAGAGTTAATTGTTGCATATAAACGGGAAAAGAACCTTAAAGACATGCTTGTTCCATCAGCATTACATAATTATTTTATATATATATATATATATATATATATTATTTTTTTTACATATTTTGTATTTTTAGTTTCATTTTCTCTGAGCTCTGTTTTTTTGCATTTTTGCCTTGATCTTTTTTAATTAGCTTGCTATAACAGATGGCTACATGTCTTTTGAATATTTAATAAACATTTTTTATATTTAATGAGTGCCTTTTCATATTCAATGAGCATCCATCTTCTTATACAATTAGCGTCTATTTTTAAATCACATTAGCTCTGTGACAGTGGTGCTATTTCTATCCTTGACAGGTAGTTTTACATAGCTGTTTTAAACATAGTTCTTTTCATTTGGAGGGCTGCTCACTTTTGGTTCTATTTTCAGTATTCTGGCAGTGTACGTTTTTATTCATTTTTTATTCATTGGTTGCCCCGCTATTGTTATTGTTTTTATTTACTCAAAGCATTATATATCATCGTATATGCTGTTGTTATACTATATGCCATTAAAATGTCATGTGTATGGTGTACGTCCTCCTTTGGATTAACTCAAGTAGGGCACCTGCATTTGGTGACGTCACCCTACATGCATTAATTTTCATTAATGTTCTTTCAAAAGTAAAGGGAAACCACTCATAAGAATACACAAGGCTGGCCATACAACACACAAGGGTAAAGGGAAGCCGCTTATAGGAATACACAAGGCTGTGTCACAGAAACAAATAACAGACACTAGAGACAAAGGAAAAAGTAAGCAAACAGGGGAAAGCTGCCTTTACATACACAGTTCAGATAAGAAGCAATGCTCACAAGAATCAAGAGACAAACACAACAAAGAGTTAAAGCAAGTTAACAAGAAGGGCTGCTTCTAAAACACATCAGAAAGAAGCAGGGCTTACACTGCAGTCAGAGGTTTAAAGCAAGCAAAGGGAAAACAAACAATGTTCTTACCAGTACTCATCCAGGAAGGGAATGGAAAGGCAGGCAGAGACAGAGCACACCCAGCTGCACGGGAGCAAGGTAATCAAGGAAAGCAGCTGGGCTGGCAACAACCGGCTCTCTGCACAGTGAAAGGTAACAAGGGAAACCACATAAGGAAACAGAACAAGCTTAAACTGGAGAGCCTAGATAACAAGGAAGGAATCTATTTAGGTTGAAACCAGAACCACACACAGAAAAAGAACAGGGCTTTGCTTGGAAGCAGAGTTAACAGGCTAGTAGTCCATACAGGTTTAAAGCAGAACAACACACACAGAGAAACAAAAGAGGGCTTTATTTGAGAGGAAACCTAACAGGAAAGTAATCCATACAGATTCAAACCAAAACCACTCACACAGGGCTCAGGGCTGTGCCACAGAGACATAGCATAACAAGAAGACCAGTTTCTTCAGAATCAAACAAGGAAAAGGAAAATAGACCTGTTGCAAAGGCAACGCAGGAAAGCTCCCTGGGTCCTTATAAAGGAGTAGACTGATGATGTCACAAGTAGGAAATGAAGCAGAAGCAGGGAGACCAAAGCGAGGCTTGACTTCAGGGACACCAAAGCGAACAACAACAGGAAAAAAGGCAGACTGGGGAGGTCACAGAGATAGATACAGAGAAACAGTAGGTCTGGACATAAGGGCACGGCCACAACCGTGACAGTCCCAGGTTCAGAAGATTATCTCCTGAAAAAGAAGAAGAAGAAAAATGGCCGTCCCCTGATGTTAAAGAGAAAATAAGAATTTGGAAATCAGATAAGCTTACTTCAGTAGTGCACCTATAAACAGCACATTTCAAGACTGAACAGAGTACACTTTTAAAAAAGATGATTTATTTGAGCAAAAGACACTGAGTTCAAACAAAGTACATACCTACTTGAGAAAATGGTTTATTTTAGGTGCTTACCTGCATTAGTTAATTAATAAAAAATATATTGACCTGAAAAAAAAAGGAAAGAATTGACTCTTTAAGATCTGTACTATCTGCACTGAGAGATAAAGCTCTTAGAGATTAATAAACTGTAATACTTATCTGATTGTTGTATGAAACCCTGTTTGAAGAAATCTCAAACAGAAGATTTAAAGTTGTTTAAAGGAAATTGTTTTGAATGAAAAGTTATATGAAAATTTTTAAAATACAGTTAATGTAAAAATTCAGCTGAATTTTAACCTGTTATAAGGAGAGTTAATTTCCATTCTGCAATCATAAGAATGGTTTATTAAACTGTTTATTCCAAAGTGCATCTTCATATGGAATGCAAATTTAAGCAACATTTAATATATTTACCTAACAACAGATGTTATTTAATAGATAATTCATAATCAAGAAGGCAGATTATAACATCTTTTCTCTGTGAAAGAAGATTTATTTTACTTATTTTTTTCCTCTTAAGTCTTTTTGGGAACTTGAGACGAGGTTAGTGTGTTAATGAAGCTTTTCCCTTGTCTTTAAAGGAACACTCTGTCTGAGGTAACATTAACAGGCCACCGATGATGCATTCAAGTTCTACTCAGGTACATGTAGGACACAGTGAGTTCCTGGGACTGGGGGGGGGGGGGGGGGGGCTTACATTTATTAAACTGAAGCCCATTAAAGAATCCCAAGTTTTTACTGAGACCCACAAGATTTCACTGATCTGCCTTCTCACTGGGTAATTGGCATGCAGTTTATGAGAAATATATTTTATCACCACAAAATGCAAATAAAAGCAGAACAATACAACCTAACTTCACAGGAGGCAGCAGTAAAAGGTAGATAATCAAACTGTGACAATCAGTTTTATACAAAGTGAGGTTCAATGAACACTCCCTCACTAGAACCCAGTCAAATCTCCTATCCCCTCACCCAAGGAAAACTACCCCCACCCCCAAAATGGAAACCACCCCAGGTATCCCTAGCTTGGCATGCAGTTGAAATCAGATTATAGAATATCACTATGAAAAGACTCAGAACTTGTGAACCAAAATCTTCTTCAATGCTGTAATCAAACAAGGAAAAAGAACTTACAGTTCAGATGTGCTGAACAAGAGTTTTTGCCTTGCAAACTGGGAGTATGTTCTCCACCAGCTCTCTCTCTCTCAAGCAGAAGAGGCTGAGAGATTTTCAGTCACACATTGAATAGAGTCACAGCAGCTTGAAGGGGCCATACAGCAAAATATAGCATAGGCTCTTTCAGTTCACAGAGGAGACATGCTGCAAACTAACTCTTACAAACCTGATGGAGAGAGAAAAAGGGGGGCAATTAGCCCATCATTCACAGAGAGGCAAGTCATAGAAAGCGTTTGAAAATCCTTTTAATGGAGAACGTTTCCAACTTAGACAAAAAACATATTGTCGATTTGATTTTGTGGTATATGCTTTACAATGCCCATATAGAAAGTTATATATAGGGAAAACCATTAGAAGTTTGATCACACGGTTAAGTGAACACTGCTCTTGCATCTCGCATCAACATATGACTGCACCTATGGTAGCACATTGTGTGTATTTTAAATATACTTTTTGATGAATCTAAATGTTGGGTGATTGAGCAAACCTTGCCACATAAAAGAGGAGATGACAGAGTGAAAACTCTGTTGCAGAGTGAATAATGCTGGATCCACAGACTTAGCTCTTTAGAGCTGGCAGGTTTAAATTCTATGGTTGAGTGGGACATTTTTCCCTGATTGTTTTTTTTTTCTCTGATTTGCTTCTTCCTAACATGTCTGTGCCGTTCTGTGCATTTAACAAGGATGGTTATTTAATATTTAGTATATGAGTAGGAGATTTTGGACATTACGTCATGTTATTGGTGATTGGTGGGCGGATATATTGAACTGCCAGTGACGTGCTGATATCAGCAGGGAAACAAGATGGCAGAAAGTTAAAGGTTTGTGAGGAGAGTAGCCGAATTTAGATACTGTTTTAATTAAGTCTCTTTTTTTTTTAAATTTTATTTATTGAATTTTTCATTTTAATCACTTGAAATTAGAAAAGATGATTTTAAGTCAAAATATGTACATATAAAATGGTAATTATAGATTTCTTAAACAAAGGAATGATCTATTGCTAATCTTTAGTCCAACAATTGGAGGCATTACACAATACATAAGGAAATCAAAACTTAGGATAGATTAATAACATCTAACACTAAGAAAGAAAAGGACGGCCGAGAAGAGCTACCGGGTTCTTATACTATTACGGAGTTGAAGTTGTTACAATCCTTGGATGTATCATAGGTAGTTCAGCCAGTTTAGCTTCCAAGAAAGAATGTAATTGTTTTGATTCAAAGAAAACATATTTAACAGAGTTGAATTTTAAGACACATTTGCAGGGAAAGTTCAACCAAAATAAAGCCCCCAATTGCATAGCTTTCGGGCGCAGTTTGAGAAACTCTTGTCTTTTCTTCTGTGTTGTTCTCGAGATATCTGGGTAAACTCTTATTTTATAGTCCAAGAAAAGTTGATCTTTGTGAAGAAAATATTGTTTAAGTACCCAGTCTCTATCAGGTTTGATTAAGTCTCTTTTAAAGGTCTTAAAAAACATTATAAGTTGTTTTTTTTGAATTTATAGCACTGTATCCCTGATGAAGCCTAAGGGTGAAATGGGTCCCATCGGGAAAAGATAAGTGCACTGCATGCTACACAGAATTCCATATGCTGTTTTCTATAAATGAGTTTAAATAATCACAGGCAAAGTTGATAGTGTTTATTCAAAGGGTTTTTATGGCCGATGATTGATTGGGGTCTAGTGAGTATAGCTCTAATTGTGCATTCTACAGAATGGTCCATAGATTGCTGTATTACCACAGACTTCTGAGGTCTTTTTCCTTTATTTATTTCTTTATACAATTATCTATGTAAGTGATTTGTTTGTAAGATATACTGTGGAGGAGTGGCCTAGTGGTTAGGGTGGTGGACTTTGGTCCTGAGGAACTGAGTTCAATTCCCAGCACAGGCAGCTCCTTGAGACTCTGGGCAAGTCACGTAACCCTCCATTGCCTGCCGCATAGAGCCTGCCATGAGTGGGAAAGCATGGGGTACAAATGTAACAAAAATAAATTAATATCCACTTTGGTTTGAGGTTTTGTACTTATAAACTTGCAAACCTGGAATTCTGGAACTACAAAATAAATTGAATAACATCCTGTTCTCTCTTCAGGAGCAGAACTGGAACATTGATTCCAACTGAAGTAGCCTAATAAGGTTGTTAGACTGCCGCTACTTTTAGGCAAGAATGACAGGACAATTTCAGAAATGCCTCAGGAAGAAGCTTAGCAAACTTCAGAGCATAACCATCCCAGATAGCTTCCAGTACCCTGTGGTTATCTGTGTCCATATCTGGTAAAATGACATTAGTCAACCTTGTACTAAAGACACCAGAGGGAAGGCCCGCAAACCTTCATTATGAACTCTTGGTAGTACCTGACATTCCTGTGGAGAATCTCAGCCTTCTCTTTGGCTACCTCAGAAGGACTAACCACTGAAAGGAATCTACTGCATTTCTCAGTTTTTGTGCTAAATTTCTGTCCATTTGTTTTTTTCTCCTCCCTCCTGTCTTGTTCCATTCCCTCACTACATCTGTCTGACATGTCAGTCTTTCTCTTTTAGCTCTTTCCTCCCATTTTTTTCTTTTCTGCCTCTCTGTCCACTCAGTTTTCACCCTCTTTGTCTCCCTTTTCCTGCTTTTTACTTTTCACCTACCTATAAACTTTCCATCTCCTTTTCTCATCCTGTAGCTCTCTCATTTCTAATCTCACTCCTTCCTCAGCCCACTATTCCTTTCTATCTTTCATCTACTCCCTATTGTCACATTCCTATCCTCTGCAATCTATCCTCTCACTTATCTCCTTGCCAACACCCCTCCCCCCCCTTAGCCTGTCCCATATGGTTTCTTCATTCCCAGCATCTCCTTCCCTCTCTCTTCACCTTTGTAACCCAGTATCTACACCCTCTCTCCCAACCTCACCCTCATGCCCTGACATTTCCCTGTCCCTTCTATTCTACCCCAGCATCTTCCTGCCACCCTCAATTTTTCTTCCCTTCTGCCCCCCTCATGGTCCAGCATCTCTCCTTGTTTCCTCCTCAACAAACATGCTCCTGCGTGTCTCCCTCTCTCTTTCCTTCTCTCCTTCCATCCTCTCCCCCTCCCCCGGTCCATTGTCTCCCCCTCTCTCTTCCCTCCCTCCCTGCCTCTTTGGTCTAACATCTCTCCCATTATCTTCCTTCCCTCCCTGGGTCCAATATCTCTCCCTCTTTCTTCCCTAGTTGTCTTCTGTTGTCTGGCATATCTCTCTCCCTGCATCCTCCCCCACTTCCAGGTCCAACATCTCTCCCTCTGCCCCATGTCCAGTCTCAGCCCCCTGCATTAATTCTTCCCTCTTATTGTTCATCATCTCTCTCTGTCCCTCCATTTCCCTCCCCCTATGGTCCATCATTCCTTTCTCCCTCCAGTCCCCCCAGCCCCTCAGTCTAGCATCTCTCCCTCTCTTGCAACCCCCCCCCCTCCCCAGTCTACCTTAACACATGTGTTCATTATAAGGCTCACCAGCAGTGGCAGTGATTCATTCACACTACAGCCCAGTGAACCCCAGAGTCTTTCCTCTGACACATTCTGCCCATGCAGAAATAGGGCATTGTGTCAGAGGTGGCTGGGATGCCTCAGAGGGAAGGCTTCAGGGTTTGCTGAGTAGCAGCATGAGTGGATCACTGCCATTGCCAGTGAGCACTATAATAAAAACATGTGTAAGGTAGACCAGAGGGGATGGGGGTTTCAAGAGTGGGGGAGATGCTAGACTGTGGGGGATGAGGGGGAGAGAGGGAGGGAGATGTTGGACTAGGGGGGTTCAGTTTGTCACAACCAGTGCTGGCCATGACAAAGGTGCATCGCTGCTGGGTGGGCCTGAGGCCAAAGCGGGTGAGATCCTGCCCACCCAGGCCCACCCTTGGCTATGCTACTGCTTCTGATTAACAAGGTCTCATTGGAGTATTGTGAAGCCTTCTTAGGAATATAAGAGCAATTCATCCTTATGCATACAGCTGTGACCTGTAACTACATTAACAATTTAAAAAGGCAAAATATGGGGATTTTAGAGAGAATTCATCAAAATCAGGTCAAATGTCAATAACTTACATTCACCTTCCTCTGTTACACCCTTGAACAGGGCCACCTAGAGGGGGCAAGGGGGACAAGATTCCTCGGGTCTGGCCTCCAAAGGGGGCATGGCACCAGGATCTGTCTGTCTTTTGCTCCTGTGTGTTGAGACCTGGGTGATTGTGTTAATGCGATAACCCAGGTCCCAGAACACAGTTGCAGGAGAGCGACAGCCAAGGGAGAAGCAGACGCACGAAGGTAAGGCAGACGGGAGTGGTGGCTGCCTGAGTTGGGGGAAGCAGGGGGCGACAGCCCGAGTGGAGGAGATGTGGCTGCAGCGGTCCTGCCTCAGGCCCTTCTCTGTCTCTTGGCAGCCCTGCCCTTGAAGATTTTGAATCTGACAGAGTTCCAAGAGAGGAAATCCAGTTCACATTTCCTAAGTTGCTCCTGGAAACCACCAAATTTATGGTGCAAGGAAAATAGCTGAGTACATTATTTTACAATCAACTTGTCTTAGGTTCATGTATCATTTTGAGGACACTGCATGCCTCAGAAATCACTTGTGGGAAACCACTGCCTGTCAGGCACAGTACTGAACATATTTTCTTCAAAAAAACTCTGTGCTGCAGTAGGACAGTTCCCTGATGACTACAACCTCTGTGTGTTTAAATCAAGACAGAAGAGTATTCTGGCTCAACCCAGAGAGAGAAAGAATGAAAATAAGTGCTGAGATCTTGCAGGCTTCCTGGCATGAATATCAATGTTTGTCAATGTGAAGTGGAAAAAGGAACCTGGAACCGCACCATTTCTTCATTTTCTCTTGAAGAAACCTTTCCACTCTTTTAAACCACTTAAGATCTGTTTGCCGTACCATGATAGAAAATGTTGACTTTAAAAGCTATCATCATCAGCGTTTGTCTAAAGCATATTAAATTCGTTATTTGTGTATTGCTATGATCCTAAGGAGCCTACCTTCTATTATACTGTAACTTAAATGACAACCCCAAGAGAGATGCAAGAGGCAGGTTCTGGTAATGTTTTTAACTGTCCAAGGTTATTAACAAAGATTTGCTAGCTAAGGAAATCCACACTCCTCCCAATAACAATACAGCAATCTGCTTTATTCCCCACTCCCACCTGCTCCTCATAAAACGAAAGGTGAATGCAATTGAGTCATTTAACAGATTCTGTGCTTGCCGCTGTCAGAATGTCTGCATATTCTAAATCTAGTGCCTTTTACAGGCAAAACTCTCCCTGTCTTCAAAATACATTATAGTGACTTTCCAATTCCTAGGAAGAAATTACTTATCAGATCTGTGCAAGTCCCAGATCATGTGTTGATTTGCTGTACAGCCAATGTGACGGAAACTGGAATCCGAGATTTTCAAGAGGTGCAGCTCCAACACGGGGCCAGCATTGGGGTGTGGGGGAGGGCAAATAGGGCAGCAGAACGGTTGCCTGGGCCCCACAGATCCAGGGGGCACCCGCGGTCTGCTACCTCTTCCCATTCTTTTCACCCCATCCAAGGTCTCCCTCCCTTCCTTGTCTTTCTTATATCACGTTTTTGTTGAAGGGGGGATGGGTAGGCAGTGTGGCAGCAATTCTTATACATTGCCTGTGTCTATTGTGAGGAATATGAGGGTGAGAGGGAGAATGAAGGCACATGGAGGAACGAGGAGGCTCGAGAGGGAGGGAGACTGGGTAGAGAAAGGAAGGAGTCTTTTCCCCTGGGGGATTGAAGAAAAGGAAGAGACTACAACTCCCAGCAGCCCCTGAGTAGGTCCCACGGTAGAAACAGGGACTTCAATCCCCAACAGCCCCCAGAGGAGGTCAAGAGAAGGGAGTTGGAAAAACCCAGAGAGCCAGGATGAGGGAAGGAGTTCTGAACCTGCCCAATCAAGCAAATGGAGAGCAGCTGAGCAGTGGGTGTGGGGAGGAACCTATGGACTGGCAAGGGGAAGAAAAGGGGGGGAACTAGAGCAAGAGGAGCTGATGGAGATTGCTGCTCTGACTAAACTGGAAGGAAAGGAGGTGAAACAGGAGAGGGCTGCTCGGGAGGAGAGCCTGGTAGAAGAAGGGAAAAGGTGGCTATCCCACAGGGGGAGCTGAGAGAACAGGTTTACCACAGAAGGGTCATGCGGGTGGTGGTCATGGTATAATGCTGGCCTGATTGGGGAGGGACCCTTGCCACTCTCCCTAGGTTGATTTCTTTTGAAAGGGAGAGAGGAGGAGTGGTGGTTTTGGGCATAACTGCTATACATGAACTGCTGGGAGTTTGAACCCTTTATGAACTGCTGTGTTTGGGGAATTGTTTTGCATAATTGCTTACATGAACTGCTGGGGAGTTTGAACCCTTTTTGATCTATGTGTTTGGAGAATTACTTTGCATAACTGCTATACACGAACTGCTGGGAGTTTGAACCCTTTCTGAACTGCTGTGTTTGGGGACTTGTTTTGCCTAACTGCTGACATGAACTGCTGGTGAGGGTTTGAACCCTTTCTGAAGCTACCGTGTTTGGAGAATTACTTTGCATACCTGCTATGCATGAACTGCTGGGAGTTTGAACCCTTTTTGAGCTGCTTTGTTTGAAGAATTGCTTTGCATAACTGTTTTATATGCACTGCTGAGATTTTGGAACCTTTTGGGGTTTTTTTTGTTTTATTTTGCATACTGTGCTGTTGAACTGCTATGCTTCTTGAGAAATGCTGTGGTGGGAACTACCTTTGGAGGAGCAGTTGACACAAAGGGATTACAATAAAGTATAATGATCTGACCTTGTGGATTGCCGTGTGCTCTTTAGCAGTGGATTACAGCACACAGCTCAGCTAAAGGGCTGAGGGACTCAAGAGTCTCCCGGTGCAGGAGACTTTTCTAAGAGTCTTCCAGTGGTGGAGACCTTACACTATCCCAGCGCTGTTTCTCTGCTGCATTCCTCCCAGGCTGAAACAGGAAGTTGCAGCAGAACTTCTGAGGCATTGCAACTTCCTGTTTCAGCCTGGGAGGAACGCGACAGAGAAACAGCACCAGGGCAAAGAACTGCTGCCGTGCTACCTCACTGCTGATCCTCCCTCTCCATCAACAAAATGCAATATAAGGAAGACAGGGAAGGGAGGGAGACCTCAAATAGGGGTAGCAAGAACAGGAGGAGGTGGCAGACCATGGGGTCCCCTGGAGTAGTTTTAAAAGAAGACTGGGGAAGGGGTTTTAGAAATAGAGGGACATGCCAAACTGGGAGTGGGGGAAGGATATGGAAGAAGAAATGAAGGGCTCGGGAACAGAGGGGAGGAAAAGAGAGAAACAGCAAACAATGGAGTGGAGGGAAGAAGAGAGAGGGAAAGATGTTGGACCTAGGAGTGGTGGGGAGGGAGGGAAAATGCTAGATGGGAGGGCAGTTCGGAAGAGGGAGAAACGTTGAACACAGATAGCAAGGGAGGGTGAGGCAGGTACTGAACAAGGGGAGAGTGGGAAGGAAATATACTGGCTCATGTGGGGTGGGGTAGGGAACAACAGACAAGAGAGAAAGTGAGGAGGCAACAGACGGGAAGAGAGATGGGACAGAAAGATAATGAGGATGTGGAGAAAAAGGGACAGGGAGAGGAGGAACTAGGCTACAAGAGTGGAGGGAGGAAGAGGAAAGGGAAATGGCAGAGCCATGTGGGAGAGGCCAAGAAGGGGTAGCAAGATAATTCCCTTGCCCGTAATGTATTGTCTGTCTGTTTTATCTAGATTGTAAGCTCTTTGAGCAGGGACTGTCTATGTCAGGTGTTCAGCGCTGGTAGCACTATATAAATGCTATTAGTAGTAGTAGTAGTAGAAATGTAGTAATGGAGGGTAGATGAAAGGGAATAGCAGGTTAGGGAAGGAGTGAGATGGGAAATAGGACAGCTAAGGAATGAGAAATGAATATGGAAAGTTAATAGGTAGCTAAAAAGTCTAAAGAAGGAGAAGGGTGAGAAAGAAGGTGAAATTTGAGTGGATAGAATGGCAGAAAAGAAAAAGACCTAGAAAGGAAGGATCAGTATGTCAGAGACAGGTGTAGTGAAGGAATAGAACAAGACTGGAGAGAAAAGAAAAAACAAATGGACCAAAGCCGCTAGAAAGAGAATTTGCAAAAGACAATCGGAGAAACTGGGACCAACATGGCGGAAAAATAAAATGTCCAGACAACAAAGATAGAAAAAAGTGTTCTATTTTGAATATATTAACTGGAGTAGGTTAACCTTGGGTTAAGATGTCTTCATATTGTGTTCAGTGGCATAGCCAGACAGTTGATGGGAGGGGAGGGGGGCAGCGCTAAACTCAAAAGTGCGTGGGCACCAATTTTCTCCCTGCTCCCGCCCCCCGCCTGAAAGCAAAATATAAATATCTGAGCTGGCAGGGATCACCAGGCCCCTCCATGCGAAGACTTCTTCCTTTGCCACTCCAAACTCTGCAGCCAGCAGCAGTGTCCCCAAGCTGCTGTCGCATGCATTGGGGGGGGGGGGCAGCAGTGGCAGCAGCAGCTCGAGGACACAGCCAACAGCTGCAGAGCTTGGAGAGAGCTCGGGCTGCCAGAACAGAGGAGGTGGCCCTTAGCTGGCACAGCTTGGGGATCTCTGCCAGCTACAGCAAGGGTGATGGTCAGTTTTGGGTTTGGAGGGACCTCCATGGCTATGCCACCTATTATGTTTAATACAAAAAGAAACACATTTCTGATTTTATTTCTTCAGTGTTGCAGTACTTGCCAAGTTTAATTTCTTGGGGTTCCTAGTTCAATTTTGGGGTTCATATTTCTGAGTGGAGTGGAGTAGAGGAGTGGCCTAGTGGTTAGAGCACCAGTTTTGCAATCCAGAGGTGGCCAGTTCAAATCCCACTGCTGCTCCTTGTGATCTTGGGCAAGTCACTTAACTCTCCATTGCCTCAGGTACAAACCTAGATTGTGAGCCCTCCTGGTACAAAGAAATACCCAGTGTACCTGAATGTAACTCACCTTGAGCTACTACTGAAAAAGGTGTGAGCAAAATCTAAATAAATGAATTCTGATCCCTTGTTCTGTAGTTGGTGAAGGCATGTCTGTGTTTTATGTGTGAAGAAATCATGTAAAGTTATTTTATATGTGCAGTAATGGTGGGTGGGGAGATTGGGGGAGGGACCCCTCCTTAATTTCTGCCCTGGTCCCCAGCATGTCTAAAACCGGCCTGGTCCAACCTGAGGAATCAAAAAGAATCTCCCATATCATAGGATTTAATAGTACATGCTTTGGAAAAGGTATTTTAATTCAACTGAACATATATTTAGCTGGTATTAAAATAAATAGGTACAGAGATCCATGGATGTACATATTTACATAATTAATTTTGGAACAAGATTAGCCATCTATAAAATGTAACTTTTTATTATCTAACAGTAATCCAAGGAAACTGACAACCCTCAGGCTTCCTCCATTCCTTTGTACTCGTACTACCCCTCTCCTCAAGTCGCTTCACTGGCTCCCTATCCTTTTTCGCATCCTGTTCAAACTTCTTCTACTAACCTATAAATGTACTCACTGCTGCTCCCCAGTATCTCTCTACACTCGTCCTTCCCTACACCCCTTCCCGTGCATTCCGCTCCATGGATAAATCCTTCTTATCTGTTCCCTTCTCCACTACTGCCAACTCCAGACTTCGCGCCTTCTGTCTCGCTGCACCCTACGCCTGGAATAAACTTCCTGAGCCCCTACGTCTTGCCCCATCCTTGGCCACCTTTAAATCTAGACTGAAAGCCCACCTCTTTAACATTGCTTTTGACTCGTAACCACTTGTAACCATTCGCCTCCACCTACCCTCCTCTCCTCCTTCCTGTACACATTAATTGATTTGATTTGCTTACTTTATTTATTTTTTGTCTATTAGATTGTAAGCTCTTTGAGCAGGGACTGTCTTTCTTCTATGTTTGTGCAGTTCTGCGTATGCCTTGTAGCGCTATAGAAATGCTAAATAGTAGTAGTAGTAGTAGGTCCCCAACCTTCACTCACACACATACATGCACTGAATCTCTAGGAAGTCCTGTGCTGAAAAATATTTCCTATACAATCTAAAATATGACCATTAGACCAAGTCCCAGGACCAACTCGGTGTCCTAAAATCTATAGTTGTACTAATTGGTGTCATTTCCCTCCAATATATTGTCCAATTTTCTGTTGAAATGATTTCCGTTATAGATATGACATGTTGTCATCATTCTTTACATAAAAAAAGATCTTTGTCACAGGATAATAAAATGTATTTCCCTCTTGGTTTTAAAGGATACACGCTTTGTTGCTCTTGGGTTGAAACCATTGCCTGTCAGGGATGTGCTTTTGTTCTGAAACAAAAGGAAACTGCCTTGTTTTCTATTATTTAAAGTAGAAGAAAACAAATCTCAAAGAAGTTTATTTATTTATTTATTTATTTTGTTGCATTTATATCCCACATTTTCCCACCTATTTGCAGGCTCAATGTGGCTTACAATATAATACAACTACAATCACATTGGTGGAATAGAGAATCAGGGTATATATAACAGATAAGGTGCTTAGGAATATTATGGCAATCATATTAACGGAGAAGAATTTCAGAATTATTGCTATTAAGGTTCATATGAAAATTGCGTTGATTAAGAAGTGGGTAAGTGGATAACAACATAATATAATGATATCAGGACAGGGTATGTTTATCAGTAATTAGGGTGTAAATAAAATAGGCAAAATAAAAGAGTTCCAATATAAAATTGTGTCTGGTGTAGTTTAGGAGTCAGATCACTATGAGGGATCTATTTTGTACGCTTTTTTGAACTAGTAAGTCTTCAGTAGTTTCCGGAAGGCCATCAAGTCGCGTGTTTTTCTTATAGTGGTTGGTAATTCATTCCATTGTTGTGTACAGATGTATGAAAAGCTAGATGTATGTATTGATTTGTATTTAAGTCCTCTGCAATTGGGATAATGGAGGTTTAAGAAAGTACGTGATGAACTTTCTCTCTGGTAGATCTACTGTATAAGGTCTGACATGTAAGATGTTTATTTTATTGTGTTTCTTTTTTTTTAGCACACATTGAGGCCCTTTTACGGTAGGTCTTAGTGCACACTAAATGCTAAGGGATCCTTTTACTAAGCTGCATAGGCACCTATGCGTGCCCAACGTGCATTGGAGTTACCACCCGGCTACTGTGTGGCCCATGCAGTAATTTCATTTTTGACATGTATCCGCTACGTGCACCACAAAATATATTTTATTTTCTGGCACGTGGTGAAAATTGGGCGGTAACTCCGACGATGCATGTAGGTGATTACCGCAAGGTTAATGCGAGAGACCTTACTGCTAAGTCAATAGCTGGCGGTGAGGTCTCAGACCCAAAATGGACGTACGCCAATTTTTATTTTGCCGCACATCCATTTTTGGCACAATTTTTTTAAAAAGGTCTTTTTTACAGGTGCGCTGAAAAATGGATATGCGCACGTCCATAGCATGCGTTTACTCTACCGCAGCCCATTTTTCATCGCACCTTACTAAAAGGACCCCTAAGAAACCCATTTTATACCTTTGCTCCCAAATATTCAATATCGTTTAACCAGCCAGGAATGGCACCTGGTCACTTAAATGGTACTTATCCAGCTAAATGCTAATATTCAGCGTGAGATAGCTGGCTATCTTGGCTGAATATTAGTTCTACCCCCAAATTCTATATAGAGCGCCTAGAGATCCGTGCCAAAATCTAGGCATATTCTATAACAACGTGCATAACTTAATTGCCTTAATAAGCTAATCAACATTGAAAACAGCACCCAAAAAGCAATAATGAGCACTAATTGGCAATAATTAGATTTTACGCGCACAACTCGCTAAGCGTATTCTGTCATGAGCTGTACCTAAATTCTAATGCATGCAGTTCAAAAGGGGCGTGGCTATGGGCAAGGAAATGGACTTTTTGTGGGCATTCCAAAATTTACACATACAGTTACAGATTATGGCCCAGTGCGTGTAAATCTATGCTCAGGGATGTAGGCCATGTTTTCATTCTTTTAGGCAGTAGGATTTCTGCCTACGTATATTCTTTATATCGTGCCTAAATATAGGTGGAATATCTTTGGCTGGTTTCAACTTAACTGACCAGCACTGAATATCGGCTTGGCCAATTAAGTTCACACCTGTCAAAAATAAACCGGATATTCAATGCCAGTCACTTTAAATGGCCTGGAATTGAATATCCGGGCTCGGCACTGATCGTGGGAGTTAGCCGGGCTAACTCCTGCAGTCTGAATATCGGGTTTGTGGGCTTCTTAGGTTGTAGCACACTCTAAGCTTTAGTAAAAGGGCCACATTATTTGCAAATGAAACAACACAGAGAATCTACACAAATCAATCTGTGGAACTCAATCCCCAAGTCTACAAAAAGAATCAACAATTATCTCCAATTCAGAAAGGAACTGAAAACATATATTTTCAAGAAAGTTTATGACTAATCTCAAACGCCACTAAGAACTCACCTACGCCTAATGTCCTGACCCACTCTAATCCCTTAGCTAATTTGTAACCCCAATCCCATCAACTGTAAGCCACATTGAACCGAAATTTGTTTTTGGATAACTGTGGGATATAAGATTGTATAAATAAATAAAACCTCAGAAAGCACAATGAAAACAACAAAACTCCTTCTCCGAAATGAAAGGAAACAAATGATATGCATAGATATTGACTATAATAAGTACATAAGTACATAAGTAGTGCCATACTGGGAAAGACCAAAGGTCCATCTAGCCCAGCATCCTGTCACCGACAGTGGCCAATCCAGGTCAAGGGCACCTGGCACGCTCCCCAAACGTAAAAACATTCCAGACAAGTTATACCTAAAAATGCGGAATTTTTCCAAGTCCATTTAATAGCGGTCTATGGACTTGTCCTTTAGGAATCTATCTAACCCCTTTTTAAACTCCGTCAAGCTAACCGCCCGTACCACGTTCTCCGGCAACGAATTCCAGAGTCTAATTACACGTTGGGTGAAGAAAAATTTTCTCCGATTCGTTTTAAATTTACCACACTGTAGCTTCAACTCATGCCCTCTAGTCCTAGTATTTTTGGATAGCGTGAACAGTCGCTTCACATCCACCCGATCCATTCCACTCATTATTTTATACACTTCTATCATATCTCCCCTCAGCCGTCTCTTCTCCAAGCTGAAAAGCCCTAGCCTTCTCAGCCTCTCTTCATATCTCTATAGAATAGAATGAATTGCAAATCTGTACTTTGGCATGGGGGGGTGGTAATTATGAAGGTGAGTTATGGCCATAGCACTCGTTATTTGCATGGTTTTGTGTGTGTGTGTGTGTGAGAGAGAGAGAGAGAGAGAGAATTTTTCAATGTTTAGGATTTTTTTTTCTAGATACTCTGATCAACATCAGTTTTAATAACTGCAATTAGAAGAGAAACTTCACTGCGGCCCAATGGCTAGGTAAAATAAAATTTTTAATTATATACCATCTCACTGGCTCAACCCTTTAATCTATTTCACACGTTTCTTCTTACTGGTGTTTTGACATTTCACGACGACAGCTAGCATTTCTGTTGGAACTTGCAACCTGGGAGTGACTGCAGTAATTTAACATCAAATTTTGTGAGCATGATTGATTGAGAATGAAAAATTAGGATTTCTTGCAAGCCCATTTTAATCATGCAACAAATCAGAAACGTGAAATCTGTTTCAAGGCTTGCCTTGCGCTATATGCTTCAGTGTTTGTGGCACTGAGTTTTAATCTTGCTCGTCTCAGTAAAAACACAATTTCTCATCTATATACCAATTTCAGCAGCATATTGCAAAACCATTGATTACAGCCTGCACTAACGTTGTACTGAATGCACATGTCTGTAAGCTCACTGTAGTGGACAAGGGTTTCCTGTGGCTTCCCTATACTATATTTTAACACATGGTTAATACTTTCTGTCTAGCTGTCATCATTTACTGCTGTTTCCTCCCTAATGACTCAGAACCACTAGACTCCTCTATACATTTCCCCACAGCTTGTGAAGGAAAATGTGGATTATAATTTTCTAGAAAGAGAATTTTCTTCCTTTACTGGTTTGGTTTTTTTTTTTTTAGCTAGTTTGGCAACATATAATAGCAGTGCTATTTAGCAAAAGAACAAAGCAAATTAAGGGGTCCTTTTACTAAGGTGAGCTGAAAAATGGCTTGCGGTCGTGTAGGCGCGGGTTTTGGGTGCACACCAATCCATTTTTCAGTGCGCCTGTGAAAAGGGCCTTTTTTTTTTTTTTTGCTGAAAATGGATGTGTAGCAAAATCAAAATAGCCGCATGTCCATTTTGGGTCTGAGACCTTACCGCCATCCATTGATCTAGCGGTAAAGAATCCGGGCGGTAATGTCCTACGTGCATCAAATGCCATTTGGCGTGCGTCCGTTATGCGCATCCAAAAATAAAAAATGTTTTACAGATGCGCATATCAGACACACGCCAAAAGTGAAATTACCATAAGAGCCACACGGTAGTCAGGCGGTAACTCCATTTTGGCGTGCATAGGGCACGCATAGACGTTTACGCGGCTTAGTAAAAGGGCCCCTCAGTTTTTCTGCATTGATTTCTTTGTCGTGTTTTGCCAGGCAAGTGCATACCAACTTTAAGGGTTCCCTTACCTATTCTGTGTCTTCACTTATTGGAGCTTTTTGTTTTCACTGTGGCTTTTCAGTCATAGAAAGTGTTTCCCATTTTCTTGGCAATCCATGCCAATCTCTTCCTCCGTGAATAATACCATTGGCTGATGAAGATGTTTGTTTACTGATTATTTGTGTAGTCATATACCCCCAGATTCAATATAGTGCAACTTTAGTTGCGCAAGCAAATCCAGTTGTATTCTGCATTTGTGCGTTCAACTTAACAAGCCAATCAGTGCTGATAAATGAACTTAACAAGCAATTATTGACACTAATTGGCATTAAGTAGAATTTACAAGCACAACTGTCTAAGTATATTCTATAAAGAGATGCGTGTAAATTCTAAGACTCAGTCTGAAAAGGGGCATGGGATGGGCATGTTGTGGATGTTCCTAGAATTTATGCTCACTGTTGTAGAATATGCTCATTCTGTGTGTAATTTAGGTGTTGGCATTTACACCAGGTTTTCATTGGCGTAAATGGCTGTGACTAAATATAGTTGCAGAAAATGGGTGTTGGGCGTATTCTATAAATTACGCCTAGATTTAGGTGAATTCAATAAACCATACCTACATTTCGGCATAGTTTATGGAATATACCTAGGTGCATTTTTTTTGTGCTGATTTTTAGGCGTGATATGTGGAGGGGCATTTTCGAAAGGGACATCCACTTTTCGGTTTGGATGTCCTCGCAAAACGTCTCGATCCACGTATTTTCGAAACAAGATGGATGTCAATCTTTCATTTCGATAATAGTCAGGGACGTCCAAATCCTGAAATTTGGTCGTCCTTAGAGATGGTCATCCCTAGGCTTGGTCGTTTCTGATTTTCAGTGATTTTCGAAACCAAGGATGTCCATCTCAGAAATGACCAAATGCAAGCCATTTGGTCATGGGAGGAGCCAGCATTTGTAGTGCAGTGGTCCCCCTGACATGCCAGGACACCAACCAGGCACCCTAGGGGGCACTGCAGTGGACTTCATAAATTGCTCCCAGGTACATAGCTCCCTTACCTTGTGTGCTGAGCCCCCCAACCCCCCAAAACCCACTCCCCACAACTGTACACCACTACCATAGCCCTTATGGGTGAAGGGGGGCACCTAGATGTGGGTGTGGTGGGTTTTGGAGGGCTCGCTGTTTCCTCCACAAGCGTAACAGGTAGAGGGGTATGGGCCTGGGTCCGCCTACCTGAAGTGCACTGCACCCACTGAAACTGCTCCATGGACCTGCATACTGCTATGATGGACCTGGGTATGACATCTGAGGCTGGCAATCAATATTTTGAAACATATTTTTTGAGGGGGGGGGTTAGTGACCACTGGGGGAGTAAGGGGAGGTCACCCCTGATTCTCTCTGGTGGTCATCTGGTCATTTCAGGCACCTTTTTGTGCCTTGGTCAAAACACGACCAGGTAAAGTTGTCCAAGTGCTCATCAGGGATGTCCTTGTTTCTTTTGATTATGGGTCAAGGACGTCCAAGTGTTAGGCATGCCCAAGTCCCGCCTTCGCTACGCCTCCGACATGCCCCTTTGAACTTTGGCCATCCCTGTGATGGAAAGCAGTTGGGGACGTCAAAAATTGGCTGATTATACTGATTTGGATGACCCTGGGAGAAAGACATCCATCTTCCGATTTATGTCGAAAGATGGGCATCCTTCTCTTTCGAAAATGAGCCCTATAGAATCTAGCCTATAATGCCAAAATATTTTTTTCTGTTGTGAAAACAGTTTGTCATATTTTCTAAGGATGGCTTACACAAATAACCATTTTTGTTGAATTATATATAGGGTAGATGCCAAATTTAAGTATAACTAGGGCTTGATTTTAGGATTTAACTGATACTGATAAGACATCCACTCTCTTCTCCCAATGACAAAAAAAGGTGTTTAATGGGTAAACAGAAGCAAAAGGTCACTGGCCTTAGTATTCTCTTATTTGCAGTCTTTATTTGTAAATTCAAAGCTCCTAGGAGTTCAACATTCCTCATGGTAGCTTTGAATTTGCAAATAAAGACTGCTTTTCTTACAAGGTCTGCCTTAGTTAAGCTTTGGCCTTTGCCGGAAGATGTGGTAACAGCAATTAGCGTATCTTGGTTTAAAAAAGGTTTGGACAAATTCCTGGAGGAAAAGTCCACAGTCTGCTATTGAGGCAGACATGGGAAGCAACTGCTTGCCCTGGGATTTATAGTATGGAGTGTTGCCACAATTTTGGTTTCTGCCAGGTACTTGTGACCTGGCTTGGCCACTGTTTGGAAAACAGGATACTGGGTTAGATGGACCATTGATCTGACCCAGAATGGCTACTCTTATGTTCTTATCTTCCTTGATGGATTTGGTGGACCACCTGCCTTGTTGTTTTTTGAAAATAAAATAACCAGACAGCAAAGGTAGAAAAAAAGTGCTTTATTTTGAATTTAAGTGAAATAGAGCAAAACTCTGCTTATATGCGCACCGTTATTGCATGGGTCCGGATTATGCACAACAGCAACATGCCTCCTGATGATGCCAGGTTTGTACTTGGGACTTGTCTGTATATGGTACAATGCAGTACTATAGTCCTTGATGTCTAGTATTTGGTTTTTTTTTAATCAACAGCCTCCTGCCTACCTCCGTATTTGTCTTACAAAAGTCGCCAAAAAAGCATGTAAACAGCGAGGTCTTTTGGTGGCCTCTCGCCTGCCTCTGGAGTTATGTGAGTGCTTCTTTAGTGACTATTGTAAGACAACTGTGGAGACAAATTCACTTATACACACTGATAGTATGCGGTTCCAAGGTCTTTGCCTCACATCTACCGCGTACTATCTGTTCTCCACTATATGTTAGCTTTGGGAAATGTGTATCACAGATACATTTCCTCTGAACAAAATACAAAGACATTTCTATATTTATTGCTCCTCGTTTTAGAATATGCCTAAAAAGAAGCATGCATAAATTCCAATTATTGCTATTTAGTGATAATTGGTTATCAGCCAATTATCATCACTGATTGTCTCGTTACTCAAGTAGCACACATAAATTGGGCACATGCCCAATTTAAAACGCACTATTTGCCGTGCCTTATATTGACTCTAGGGGATAATATGGACAGCGCTGCATAAGTCTAGTAGCGTTATAGAAATGATTAGTAGTAAAAGTATCCATTTAATGTAGGATGAAAAATGCTGTCCGAAATGTACGCAGATTGGCTATCTAGATAGCACAATACTGACTGCAAACTCCGCATCAACCACTATCTGGATACTGTCACTGAATATCCATATATCTTTAACCCATGGTGGCCGGTGTTTAAAAATATGCAGATTTCTGTGAGCATAATATTACCCCTACAGAATGCCTAATTTGTTGGAAACTATAACATTAAATTTACAAAGTTCCTACTGAACCATAGTTGGCTGTGCTATGTACACACCAATGGACACATCTGGAGGCTGATGAGTGTTTCTAGCACTTGCCTGCTCTCCAAAGACTGTGGGTTATAATTAAGGTTTTTGATCCTAGATGTTCATTTACTTCAAATCTCTTTATTGCTTTTCCTTAAGCCATACAGACTTAATCTAAAGACTGTGGGTTATAATTAGGGTTTTTGATCCTAGGTGCTCATTTAGTTCATATCTGTTTATTGCTTTTCCATAAGCCATACAGACTTAACAGCATAAACATCTGTTGGCAGTAGACATATTTTAAGACGGCATTAGCTATTGAGTCACACTCCTGATGGATGTCAAACTTTAGGTATTTATTTTTCAGGCAATTTGGTGCCTTGTGAGAAAAATAGGGGGTTATTAATATTTTTGTATCATGGATTGAAATTCTAGGCATATTTTTTAGTAGGGCTCAGTTTTAAAATGTGCATTTTATTTATTTTTTAAAGTTGGTGTTTGGTCTTATATAAGGGGTCCCAACCATTTTGGGCATGCAAACCCCTTATTAACTTCCAAAGAGGTTGAAAGCCCCTAGTTCATTCCTACCACCCTCTCTCCCCCAAACTTATCTCCTCTAGTCTCTCTCTCCACCCCCCAGCCCTTCTCAGCCAGTCCCAATCTCTCTCCCTCTCCCTCCCTCTCTCCATCTTCCCAGTCCCTTTTCATGTGTTGCTGTCATACAGAGGTCCACAATCCCTATTGTCATGTAGAACATTGGTATCCTTATAGGTCATTATACACATTAGAGAAACAAAATAAAGATCTGCCAAAGATGACGAGACCATGGCTTTTGAGACCATGTACTTGTCTTCTTACGATATGACTCTTTAAGTGTCATTTTGAGATAGTTTGAAATATTACGTTAGGCAGCGGATGTAAAAATCTTGCATAGTCACATCTTAAGTTCAGCAGGCACAAAGATCCAGAAGCCCTACCCATCACTGTTTCTTTTCCCCTCCTCAGCTTGATCACTCTCTCTCCCCATCCTCTCACCACACTCTGTCACCACACTCTATGCTCCTCTCCTCCTAAGTCCCACCATTTGTGCCTTACCTGTTCTGGTTCACTAATTCCACTGCCATCTCCTCCTTCTTCTAGACCACACAACTGATCCAGAAGAAGATAATGCAACTGAAGTCTAGAGTAGGGTTGAATTGCAGTGGTTGGTGCATTTGTTCCTCTCTTATGTGGATATTCTAAACCATAAATAACCCTAAAATAAATTTTTGCACTTCATTGTAACCTGGCATTGGCTTGCCTACATGTAAACAACTGCAGTTACATCAGCCATAGACCCAGTGTTACTGTGATTGCATAAATGCAGCAAGGATGCATGTAACTTACAGAACTGTGTATGCGATGCCCTAATATGATCAACCCAGGTGAATATCCCTCATGTTTATGCACTGTGGGATACTTTTACTAAGTTGTGGTACAAGAGGGCCTGTGCTAGCGTCAGCACATGTTTTTGATGCATGCTGAGGCCTCCTTTTACCGCAGCAGGTAAAAAGGCTGTCTTTTTCTGAGGACAAGAAATGATCGTGCAGTAAGTGAACCACTTGCCATGCAGCCATTTTGGGGGATCACTTACCACCACCCATTGAGGTGGTGGTAATGGCTCCCATGCTAATCTAGTGGTAACCAAGCAGGCTGTGGTGCTGCCCAATTACCGCCAGGTAAGCACCGGAACTACAAAATTGAAAATATTTTGTAGTGCCAGAAATGGCACATGCTGGAGGTGGGAACTACTGCTGGGCTCCTGCGGTAGTTCTGAATTGGCACATGGTAAAAGGGACCCTGAGCTACTTTCATTCATTCTTACAGAATAGCATTTAGTTGCTCTGCTGACACTTACGCATGCACACTTCAGCATGAGAGTACACTCAAATGGCATGTAAATGTAGGCACCCTGTTATAGAATTGCCTTTCACGTGCCAAAATGAACTTGTGGTAACTGTAGAATCCTCCATGTTTAACTGTTGAGAGTATGCCCACCATCTTGCTATACAGTAACAGAGACAATATTCTTCACTGCATAGTAACTGGTCCATATTTTCTCTCATGTTAAAATGCTTATTACTTGTCCCATTTCGATTTGGTGGTTAACATGGGAATTAGTTCATGCTGCCATGATGCTAGCAATCTCTAATTCCTGTATTAACTACCTACTGCACTTCAAAAAATAGGATTCTTGGTGGGTACTTTAAAAGACAATTGATTACATCAGAATTTAAAGTATGTAGGATTATTATAGAAATACAAGCTAATGAACACATTCCAACCAAATTATTCAGTCTGTTTTTTCCTACTTCATTTCTAAGGACTTTTAAATTATATTTTCCACTTGGCTTTTGTGGGTTTAAATGTGTAGATACATGAAATAAATACTATTTTAATGGAGTTACTACAACAAAAACAAAAAAAGAAGAGGAAACTCCTACGAATCAAGGCAGAGAGCAAAAAACAAAGTAGGGGAGGACAAACACCTCCAACTAAAGGGCAAAAAATTACAAAGCAAAATAGATGAGAAGTAAATATACTAAAAATGACAATGGTTGGACAAACTCATAGGACAAAACTATTAAAACATAAATATTAAGGGCCTTATTCTATAAAGTTTATGCTCCTAAATTTAGGAGCATAATTTATGCTCCTAAATTATGAGCATACTCTCAGATACAAAATATATTATGCATGTAATTTAGGAGCATAAATTTTAGGAGTGCAAATTTAGGAGCATAACCTTTATAGAATAAGGCTCTAAATGTAAGTAAGTAATTGAAACAATATCAGAAACATAAAAAAGGATGTATAAAATAATCATGTTAAAAAAAAAAACCAAAACATACCAATCCATATTCAATTTGATAAAGAAAGGCTTATATGATGTAATATACATGCACCAGTAGCAAACGATCCACAATTCTTTCAACTTGTTTTAGAAAATTTGCTACAATATGCGGGTCTACCTTTAATAATCTGTGGAGATATGATGGTTGGACATTTGGGGAACAGTTAAAAAGCTGCTTCCCTCTATTCCTTCCCTCTCCATGTCAATTGTTATCTTTGGATATGGGTTAGTGCAGTTACAATTGCCCTATCCATCTGAAAAACTTTTTTAATATTTTGATATCTGTTGCATTACAGCAAATCCTTTGTAGCTGGAAGGGTTATGGTAATCTTAACACCACCTTTTTGTGGAATGCTGTTTTATTATGTTATAGATATGACAGATTAGCAGCAATTAAGCTACACCGTTTACACTGTAAAAAAAACTTGGCAACCTCTTACTGGCTTTCTTAAGATATCACCTTAGTAATATCTTGACTAACCAACGTTCTACTCTAGGTACACTCTCAATAATTAGTTGTACTATGTAAATATTACAAATTCTATAACAACTGTTATGACATCTATAATCACTTTTTTTTTTATTAAATGCAGTATTGTTAAAATCTGTTCCTCAGAAGGCAAGGGCAAAATTCTTGGAGATTTGGGGTCCTTACATCCAGTCCTTATCTCCACGCGCGTGCAGTTCAGTGTTAAGTGGTTTATAAAATTTTTGTTTGTTTGTTTTGTTTGTCTTGTTTGCACGGGAACGTTCAATTCTGGAGGCAAATGTGCCTTAATGTGGAGACTGTTTAGTTGCAACGTTTAGGTCGGGGGGTAGACAATTTACAGGGGGGGGGAGGAGATTTAGGGGGGGAAGGGGGAATAATTTACAAAAACAAAAACTCATTGAGTTGTTGATTTGTATTGGAGGGTGTGAACTAATTTTTCAGCTCATGTATGTGTTTCTTGCAAATGGTGTAATTGTTTGCACTATGTCAGTTGGATCTTAATAAAAGCGTTGAAATATAAATGCAGTATTATTATCTCACGTTTTGTTCAACACATTGCTTCTCCTATCGTTAAAAACTTTTAACACATACAGTGGTGGAAATAAGTATTTGATCCCTTGCTGATTTTGTAAGTTTGCCCACTGACAAAGACATGAGCAGCCCATAATTGAAGGGTAGGTTATTGGTAACAGTGAGAGATAGCACATCACAAATTAAATCCGGAAAATCACATTGTGGAAAGTATATGAATTTATTTGCATTCTGCAGAGGGAAATAAGTATTTAATCCCTCTGGCAAACAAGACCTAATACTTGGTGGCAAAACCCTTGTTGGCAAGCACAGCGGTCAGACGTCTTCTGTAGTTGATGATGAGGTTTGCACACATGTCAGGAGGAATTTTGGTCCACTCCTCTTTGCAGATCATCTCTAAATCATTAAGAGTTCTGGGCTGTCGCTTGGCAACTCGCAGCTTCAGCTCCCTCCATAAGTTTTCAATGGGATTAAGGTCTGGTGACTGGCTAGGCCACTCCATGACCCTAATGTGCTTCTTCCTGAGCCACTCCTTTGTTGCCTTGGCTGTATGTTTTGGGTCATTGTCGTGCTGGAAGACCCAGCCACGACCCATTTTTAAGGCCCTGGCGGAGGGAAGGAGGTTGTCACTCAGAATTGTACGGTACATGGCCCCATCCATTCTCCCATTGATGCGGTGAAGTAGTCCTGTGCCCTTAGCAGAGAAACACCCCCAAAACATAACATTTCCACCTCCATGCTTGACAGTGGGGACGGTGTTCTTTGGGTCATAGGCAGCATTTCTCTTCCTCCAAACACGGCGAGTTGAGTTCATGCCAAAGAGCTCAATTTTTGTCTCATCTGACCACAGCACCTTCTCCCAATCACTCTCGGCATCATCCAGGTGTTCACTGGCAAACTTCAGACGGGCCGTCACATGTGCCTTCCGGAGCAGGGGGACCTTGCGGGCACTGCAGGATTGCAATCCGTTATGTCGTAATGTGTTACCAATGGTTTTCGTGGTGACAGTGGTCCCAGCTGCCTTGAGATCATTGACAAGTTCCCCCCTTGTAGTTGTAGGCTGATTTCTAACCTTCCTCATGATCAAGGATACCCCACGAGGTGAGATTTTGCGTGGAGCCCCAGATCTTTGTCGATTGACAGTCATTTTGTACTTCTTCCATTTTCTTACTATGGCACCAACAGTTGTCTCCTTCTCGCCCAGCGTCTTACTGATGGTTTTGTAGCCCATTCCAGCCTTGTGCAGGTGTATGATCTTGTCCCTGACATCCTTAGACAGCTCCTTGCTCTTGGCCATTTTGTAGAGATTAGAGTCTGACTGATTCACTGAGTCTGTGGACAGGTGTCTTTCATACAGGTGACCATTGCCGACAGCTGTCTGTCATGCAGGTAACGAGTTGATTTGGAGCATCTACCTGGTCTGTAGGGGCCAGATCTCTTACTGGTTGGTGGGGGATCAAATACTTATTTCCCTCTGCAGAATGCAAATAAATTCATATACTTTCCACAATGTGATTTTCCGGATTTAATTTGTGATGTGCTATCTCTCACTGTTACCAATAACCTACCCTTCAATTATGGGCTGCTCATGTCTTTGTCAGTGGGCAAACTTACAAAATCAGCAAGGGATCAAATACTTATTTCCACCACTGTACCAACATCGCTGCACATTCTTACAATCACTCATTCCTACAAACATGACCAGTACCATTTACTAAGTATTCATACATTACAAGTGCAAATTTCAGTCCATATTCCTCATAGTCACTGCAACATGGTAGAGTCTATAATTACTCTGTTGCAAAGAAATAGTTGTTTATAATAGCTTGAGTTATCTGCAACAGGGTCCATAGGAATAAAATGGGCCCTGCTGCAGTTAACTCGAGCTAAGCTTTAGTAAACAACCCCCCTTACTTTTTGATACACATCCAAGGGAAAAGTTGTGCTCAGTCTAGTAGTGCTATAGAAATGTTTAATAGTAGTAGTTGTCAAATCTGTTTCTAAATAAGTGCAACCTAGCTATTTCTTGTTAACAATAGGCTTAAATTATACAAGCTTGCAACAAGGGAGTGGAAGCGAGGAAATGATTGGGATAAATTTGTAAACTTCTGATTAGTAACTGGAAGCTCTTATTTTTAGAGAGACTTCATTTATTCTATTTATTTAGTTTTCACATTTATATTCCACCTATGCGTAGGCAGATTACAGTAAACCCATTCATAAAAACAATTACATGCCATAAACATATAACAAATACACATCCCTCTACCAATGAAAAAGTATTACATTATTCTCATATTCACTAGCTGCCACAGACAGTAGGAAAGGCAAGAAGAAATAAATACATTTTCAAGCATTTCTTAAACAGTGATAAATTTGCACATAAATGCAGGTACTCAGGCAACTGATTCTATATCAATGGACCAGCCTCTGAAAAAGCAGCTGCCTTTATAGCTGCATAATGCATGTTATTCAACATCGGAACTATCAGATGTTTCACCCTTTTTGATCTGAAAGAGCATGCTGGCTGACATATCTGTAATATCTGCAATAAATACCAAGGAGCAGTCGCATATATTGTCTGCTATATAAGTGTCAAAACTTTAAACTCTGGTTTCCACTGGCAACTAGTGCAGCTGTTTCAAGATCGGTGTAGCATGTACAAACTTAGATGCACCTGTAATCATCCTAGCCACTGAATTTTGAATAATCTGCAAAGCCTGGCATGTGACATTGAAATTCCCAAATACAACACATTACAGTAATCTACCTTTGTCAATACTAAACTCTGGTGATATCATATGAAGGGATTATGTGTATATATAATCATAAAATAAAACAAAACCTAATTAACATGTAAACCTCTGAATACATAAAAGTGATATTAAATATGGTGCTCAGTTTCCAATAGTCGTCTCAGCTGGAATAGCTCAAAGAGCTTAAATAGATGATAACACTTCACTCAATCATTGCACCATCTATTAATCATATCTATCGTATATATGCAACAATTTTATATATAAATGACACTTATCTGATTGAGGAGCTCCTAGGTACTTCAGCTGCTTTGTAGATATCACTGACGAGACCATCAAAAACCAATTGTGTGCTTAAACATTAAGGGGTCCTTTTAGTAAGCTACGTTAGGGGCTACGCATGCCCAATGCTTGCCAGTTCCGAGTTACTGCCCAGCTACTGCATGTGCCGGGTGTTAATTTCATTTTTGGCGTGCGTCCACTACACACACCAAAAAATAATTTTTATTTTCTGACACGTGGCACTACCGGGCAGTAAAAGGCATTTGACACGCGTTGACCCTTATCGCCCAGTTAATTCATGAGACCTTACCGCTAAGTCAATGGCTGGTGGTAAGGACTCAGACCCAAAATGGACGCACATCAATTTTCATTTTGCCACACGTCCATTTTCGGTCAAAATAAAAAAAAGGCATTTTTACAGGTGCACTAAAAATGGATTTGGGCGTGTTTTTCAGCGCACCTTAGTAAAAGGACCCTTAAATGAATCCTCAGTGGAGTGACAGAAAAAAGTGTTCAAAATCATAATGTTAAAAACCAAGAGGTTGCAGCCAAAAAAGTTTTTTCAAAGTGATCCGTTGCTTGAAGAATCCTCTACATAGAACAGTTCCTAGTCATGCTGAATTCAAATGTCATCTATCACTTATACTACTCAAATATTCCAAACTTTATTGCTTGAAGAGTCTTCAAGATCCAACTTTATTCAAATGGCACTCCAATATGCTATATCCAGTGTCACTTGCTGCAGACTCTTGCTATCCCAATTCTTACATCAAGTGATAACTAGAAATAAATCCCAATATTGTAACCGAAAATACAAATTCTCCAAAGATTTCTGGCCAGTGCTGAATATTGCTTTCACTCTGCAGCTCCTCAGTACCTCTCCACCCTTATCTCTCTCTTCCTGGGACCTCCATTCATTGAGTAAATCTCTTTTATCTGTACCCTTCTTCTCCACTGCCAACTCCAGAGATTGTTCTTTTTATCTTGCTGCACCATAGCCTGGAATAGACTTCCTGAGCCAGTACATCAAGCTCCATCTCTGGCCGTCTTCAAATATAGGCTAAAAGCCCACATTTTTGAGGCTGCATTTAACTCCTAACCCCTATTCACCTGTTCAGTACCCATGTTCCTTTTACCATTCCCACCTGTAATTCCCTTAACCTGTATTTGTCCTGTTTGTCCTGATTTGATTGTAAACTCTGTCAAGCATGGACTGCCTCTTACACGTTTAGTGTAAAGAGCTGTGTACATCTAGTAGCACTATAGAAATGATGTGGTAGTAGCATTAGTAGTAGATATAACCATGTATCTTTTTGGTGCTAATCGGCAATATTCAGCTGAGATAAGTCAGTTATCTCGCGCTAAATATTAGCAGTTAGGCCCCAAAATGCTACTTAACTAGTTGGCGGCCATTTATGTCCAGTTCATAGCGCTGAATATCAGCCAGACAATCTTTAAGGGTACTTAGGATAAGTTCTTTGATGTGTCTTGTACTTTGGATCGTTTCTCAAAAATTAGCCCTTACATTATACCTTGATAAGGCACAGAAAAATATATATATATATCTCCAAAGTAAAAAATATCATAATTTTCAAACCCTTCTTTGCTGCTTGCTCAGAATGCACCGAGGCTTGGTTCCTCAGTGATTGGCATGGACTTCCAAGGGTGTTTGCTGGGATGCACTTTCTTGATCCCGCAAACTTACTCAGGTATACCAGACTATTACTTCAGTTCTATGGCTTCAGGCAGAAGGTTCCTCTAGACCTCCTGCTTGCTGTGCATCCAAAAAAAATCTGTCCAGACCTGGGACTATCTCTCCTTGTTGCTGCATCTTGAACCTTAAACCCCTTGGGTTCCAGATGGCAGATCCCAAAGAAAGTCTCCTCTTAGCCTGATTTTGCAGGGCTTTTCAAAATTCCTTCCAAACCACAAACAGGGAACTTCCATTATCATTGATGGACAGCTTAGCCTATCCTCCATTATGCTACCTTATTACACTCACAAGTTAGGATTAATTCTGCCAGAAATGTCCTCATATTAAAGACAGAGGAACACTTTAGGACCCTGTTATGTATGTCTCCACAATCAGCTGCTGCTTCTTGTGAAACTGAGGTCTCCAAAGGGAAGAGGGACTGACAGTCAATCCAGTGGCTTCATTTTCCCCCAAGTCCAGGAATAAAAACAGCTTTTTACAATTAATTGAATTAAAATAACTCTTTTTCCAGAGTTTCTCAGGATCATCTTAGTCTTGAAAGCAAGCCCCCACCCCCTCTTCCACTCAGATGTTAAAACTGAACTGACCGAGAACACAAGGGAACCTCACCTATTATAAGTACATCAGTGCAGGGAGTTATAGTAAGGTTTCGCCTTCAATTCCTAAGGAACTGTAAGAATCAAACTGTGGCTGAAAATGTGTCTGCTTCCAAAAATCAAGAGAAATATATTTGTTGCTGTTATGAAGGATAGCAGCATGGCTGACCCCTTCACCATACCGGAAGCTTCAAAAGATTCCTTATATTTCAGTTTGTTTATGTTTTCTGAACTTGGAAAAGTGACAAAGCTGTTGGGGAGAAGTTTATTTCATTTCAAGTTTTCTGATATGAAGGAATACAGCAGGTCAGAAAAACCACAGCCCTTTTTAATGTGGTGAAGAACTTTGTTCTTGTTTAGATTTTGACTCCCTGAGCTTAAGGGATAAATTACTTCTTATTTTATTTTGTTTAAAGAAGTCAGAGACTTACTTAAGAAGCCAAATACTGAAATTACTTTTCTGATTTTAACATAGCACAGGGATGGGCAAATAATTTTTCCTAGGTCACATTAATTGTCCTTCCTACCAAGAGGTAAGGAGGGGGTCCCCAGGCTTCTATCCACCCCATGACAGCAATCACTTTCAGCCTGAAGTGACATGCTATCATTACAAAGGTTGTGAACCATTTTGCAGCTATGGGCTGGATGGAAACCTCCTATGAGCCAGATGTTTTTCTACAGGCCATAGTTTGCCCAACTCTAATATAGAAAAAGTGTGTCATGCTAAATGGCAACTGTTGTGGGCTGCTTTAACTTCAGTCACAGTGCTGTAAAGGACAAGGTGCAAAGCCTTGGGTTTGTCCCTGATGGCAGGTTGTTTTTAGATGGACACATTTCTTTCGTAGAACATATCTTTTTATTGCTTATACCAGTGGTATAAAATTTGCCCCTTTTTACACAGCCAAAGTTTGCACGTGATTAAAGTTATAACCAGTTAGATTATTGCAAAATGGACTATTTAGTCTGTTAGTAGGGAATGGTTTTCATGAACATATATCCTCAGTCTTGGCTAGTCTTCACTGGTTACCAGAGAAGACCAGCATCAAGTTTATTATCCTGATTATTATATTCAGTGTTGAGCAAGTTACTTCATAAAAACAATATATTGAAGGTCCTGCAAGGAAAAGGTAATATACTACTGTTACAAGTTACTTGTTTGATAAAAGTATTAAGTTAAGTTACTGTGAAAAATAATATTTTATTTTTAGGTCCTTTATAATTGTTGGATATAAACAGTTGTCTTCAAATATACAATTAGAGAGATATTTAAATCAAATAAGGAAATAAAACCCAGGAAAATAGCTAGCATATGAGCAGTGCAGAAATCAAATATTATCTATATTTCTGTTTAGGTTCATTTCAAAATTTCATACACCACCAAGTTTATACAGATCATGGCCTTCTTCTGGTGTCTCTGCCATCAAAGAAAGAAAAACTTGTTCACTTAGAATAGTCAATCATAGGGTTCCAGTTTTTGAAGTTATAGGTTCCTATTACAACAAATGAGCAATTGCAATTCAAAATGTTCATCTGTCATTGTGCATCTTCTTGGAGTCATAATTTGTCTACCCATGCTGAAAAGCCTTTCAAGAGGAGCACTTGAAGGCAAACCCATGTTATACTTCAAAAACAGTGCCTTTCGAGGAAACTGTGATACACTGATTACTTCACAAGAATTGTCATTTAGAAATAGCTCCAGTCCAGCAGCAACATCACTTCTGTCGCTGCCATCAACAGTCTGAAAACAGAAGAGGTCATCTTCATCACTGCAATCACTGTTCGACGAAGCTAGTGAAATTTGCTCTAATAATAGCTTCACTGTTTTCATTGCTTTGAAAATAAGTTCTTTGTATTTCATTCTACAACAGGCAGGGGCAGCCCGACCATTAGGCCACCTGAGGCGGGGGCCTCAGGCAGCACTCTACAGGAACACCATCTCGGGGAGCAGCTTCACGGCGTTTTACCTTGTCACGGTGATGTTCCAAACCTGGCAGTGGCAGCCATTCCCATACGGTGCCCTGCTGCTGCCCGCACCCGCCTCTGTTTCATCACTCTACAGGAACACCATCTCGGGGAGCAGCTTCACGGCGTTTTACCTTGTCACGGTGATGTTCCAAACCTGGCAGTGGCAGCCATTCCCATACGGTGCCCTGCTGCTGCCCGCACCCGCCTCTGTTTCATCAGAGGCTCAGGCGGTGGCAGGGCAGCATATGGGAATCGTTGCCGCTGCTGAGTTTGGAATGTCACCATGATGAGGTAAAATGCTGGGGGTGGGGGGGGGGGCAGCATCTCGGCCAGGGGGTTGGTATCTTGGCTTGGGGTGGGCGACATGTTAGCTCCACCGAAGGAGTCATCTTGCCTTGGGCTGGCCCTGACAACAGAGGTGCAAAGCAGAAAAATGCTCCCTTCCAAGTCACTTCCAAATGAGAGCACCTCACTGCAGGAGTTTTCAACAAAAGACTAGTTCCTGAGTGCAAATCCCTACCAGGCACATACGGCACCAACAAATTTCTCAACATTTGAGGGGTCCCTGTATAAAACACTTATGGATTATAGCTAAAACCTTAAACTGCACACTATAATATATCAGTAACCACTAGGGTAACAGATACTGTTCATATTTACTCACCCCCCTCCCCCCAAAAGGTGAATTGCTGTATTTTGAAGTGTCTGCAATCTACACAAGTCCACCTGAGTCAAATCCGCTAATACTATGTTGGCATAATCCAATTGAGTCATGAACAAAGCATGCAAAAAATCAAGACTGACTTGCTGTCCACCAGACCTCTAACCGCCCTTAATTTGTGTCATGTAACCACAATGAACCATTGCATCAACCTGATCAGTGAAAGAAAGCTTTTCTTCAATCATGATCCCTAAATACTTACAATTTTTCCTGTTTCTACGTTGCAGGACATGGCAGAAAGAAGGACCTGTGGCTCATCCAGAAAAATGATTCTATGCTGTCTGAATCCAGTCACTCCCAAAGCTATGCACAATTCATTCAGCAGTGTATCCGAGTTCAAGTTTTTTGTCAACAATAGAAAAACTTTTCTCAACAGCATAGAAAAAAGAATTTCACCACATTGCATTAAGAATGATCAGCTGCATATTACATTTTTCTTGCACAATATCAGTTGCCTAAGAACTTCAACTTGTTTTGTTCCATAATGCTGCACTCTTTGCCATTGCACTTCAAAAATTCTTCTTGTAGATTGTATCATTATATGCAATGTCCAAGACATTAACAACCACCAAGTGTAGAGTGTGGGAGAGGCGCTTGATGTTGTATACTTGGATTTCAGCAACGCCTTTGACACGGTTCCACACAGGCGACTGATAAATAAATTGAGTGCCCTCGGTGTGGGACCTAGCGTAACTGATTGGGTTAAAAATTGGTTGAATGGTAGGAGACAGAGGGTGCTGGTAAATGGAGCTTGCTCTGAAGAAAAGGATGTCGTCAGTGGAGTACTGCAGGGATCGGTCCTGGGGCTGGCTCTTTTTAACATCTTTGTGAGCGATATTGTGGAAGGGCTGTCTGGTAAGGTTTGTCTATTTGCGGATGATACTAAATTCTGCAACAGGGTGGACACCCTGGAGGGTGTGAATGACATGAGGAAGGACCTAGCAAAGCTAGAGGAATGGACCGATATTTGGCAACTAAGGTTTAATCCCAAAAAATGCAGGGTCATTCACTTGGGTCGCAAAAATCCGAGGGAACGGTACAGTATAGGGGGTGAAGTGCTTCAGTGTGCAAAGGAAGAGCGGAACTTGGGGTGATTGTGTCTGATGACCTTAAAGTTTTCAAACAGGTAGAAAAAGTGACGGCCAAAGCCAGAAGGATGCTTGGGCGCATAAAGAGAGGCATGACCAGCAGGAAAAAGGAGGTGATAGTGCTGTTGTATAAGTCTCTGGTGAGGCCTCATTTGGAGTACTACGTGCAGTTCTGGAGACCGCACCTACGGAAAGATATAAACAGGATGGAGTCGATTCAGGGGGCGGGTACGAAATTAGTAAGCGGTCTTGAATGCAAAAATTATAGGGACAGGCTTATGAACCTCAACATGTATACGCTGGAAGACAGGAGAGAGAGAGCAGATATGAAAGAAACATTTAAATATCCAAGGGCATTTATGTACAGGAAGAGAACCTTTTTCAAATGAAGGAGAGCTCTGGAATGAGGGGTCATATGACAAATTTAAGAGGGAATAGGCTTAGGAGTAACCTAAGGAAGTATTATTTCACAGAAAGGGTGGTGGAGGTGTGGAATGGCCTCCCGGTGGACGTGGTGGAGTCTAGGACTGTTCCAGAATTTAAAAAGGCATGGGATAAGCATGTGGGATTGTTTAGGAACAGGAAGTATTAGGGGTTACAGAGGATGGACAAACTGGATGGGTCATGTTGCCTTTATCTGCCGTCATGTTTCTATGTTTCTAGAAGAAGGATTATACCTTCTACTTTCACTCTTACAAGGTATACGCCAGACTTGATTATTTTCTGGTGTCTAGATCCCTGTTTTCCAGGGTAGCAGATGTAAAAATTATGGTCCCACTGCTGTGTAATCAATCTCCGGTAATGTCACTTTTATCTATAGTGTCTGATTCCAAAGATAGGTTGTGGAAATTTCCTATATCAGTCTACAAAGACTTAGGGTTTCATACCTACCTGAAAGAGCATTGATCAACTTACCACCAAACTAACGCAACATCTAATGTTGACTCTGCCACATATTGGGAGGTCCCCAAGGCGGTGATGAGGGGGCACATTATTGCTTTTTACAAAGAGAATTCAAAGGGCCCAGGAGGCTGAGTTGCTTCGCCTCTCTGGTAAGTTTCGTTCTTTGCACCATGCTCATCTGTCCCGCCTGGATGATGCAACCAAACAGCAGCTCACTGAAGTCAGGAAACAAATTGATGTTTTAGTAAATGAGAGGGCATCCAATGACATGTATTACCATCATTATAAGTTATACTGATGGGGAGGGGGGGAAGGCTGGCAAACTGCTTGCCAATCTGGTGCAACCCACTGCAAAGCAACAGGTGATTACAGCTATTAAGGATAGTCAGGAGCAATGTTACAGCTCTGAGGATAAGATTAAAGAACAGTTTGTTCAGTTCTATAGGACCCTCTATGAACATAGATTCCTGGATGAGGAGACCAGGGGCTTAAGATTCCGTGGCTCTCACTGGATCAGCTGCAGACTTATTGAAGAGGAAATTAGAATGGGTATAAAATAGATGAAACTGGCTAAAGCTCCAGGACCCAACGGGTTTGGCCCGGAATATTATAAATTAATGGAGAATCTGGTGGCTAAACCCTTATGCGCATTGAACAATGATGTGGAGGAGTTGAGGAGTGAGATCAGGTCAAATGTGGCTCATGTAGTGTTGTTACCTAAGCCAGGGAAGGATCCTATGCAGGTGGGCTTGTATAGACCGATATCCCTTTTGAACCAGGGCCTCTCTCGTAGTGTGACGCTTGAATAGTCACCTGTCCACCATTAGCCATGCAGACCAAGTGGGATTTGTTCCCAGACATTACGCCTTCATGAACTTAACAAAGGTTCTGGTGGCTATCCATGAGCATAAGGAGTGCGGAGGTACCTCTGCTATAGTTGGCCTTGACATGGAAAAAGGTTTTGATAGTATCTCCTGAGAGAACCTGTCCTGGGTGCTTGGCAGGTATGGATTTGAGAGTCATTTTTCAGCTTGGGTGAGGACCTTGTATTTGAACCCTAGGGCCCAGCTGTTGCTTAATGGAGCACTTACAGAGGGCTTTGATCTATAGTGTGGAACCCGCCAGGGGTGCCCGTTGTCTTCCTTACTATTTTTGACATGTTATTCAACCTTTGGCAATTAAGATCCGGCAGTGCGAAGCACTCCGGGGCATGATGGTTGGTGGTGTTGAATGTAAACATAGCATGTTTGTGGATTTATTGATTACATTTATATCCCGCCTTTGTCCAAGGCAGGTAACAATAGTCATGTACATAGTCTTAGCCAGTAATCACATACATAGTCTTAAACCCCCGCCAGCAAAGGTACCTGGTGGCAGCGGCGACGGGAGAGGGTCGGCGGCGGGAGGGCGGGTCAAAAGTGGTGGGGGTTGGTGGCTGGGGGAGGCGGGCAAAACTGTGCCCCCCCCCACCTCGGGCTCTGGACCCCACTCCCACTGAGGTCTGGCTACACCTCTGGTGTGAATGGTGATATTATTACTCATGTATGTGCATAAGTGGCCACTTAAACATGTATATGTGACCCTTATAGAATACTGACTTGCAGAAAAGTACACTCCATGATTAATGGCATGTACTTTGCCTGTGGGCATGCATACGAGTAGAGTTTGGGTAGAGTACACATATAGATTATTGAATTCACTTACATACATTTATGCAAACATCTAGGTACTGGCATCCATACCAGCTATACGGCTGCTGTAAGGGGTCCTTTTACTAAGCTGCGGTAAAAGGGGGCCTGTGTTAGCGTCAACGTATGTTTTTGATGCACGCTGAGGCCCCCTTTTACCACAGCAGGTAAAAGGCTGTCTTTTTTCCTGAAATGAAATGGCCGTGCATTAAATGAACCACTTACTGTGCGGCCATTTCAGGGGGAGCACTTACCGCCACCCATTGAGGTGGTGCTAAGGGCTCCCACGGTAATCCAATGGTAATCGGGCAGCGCATGCTTTTCTAACAAGTAGGTTGGATTATTGCAATTCACTTTTTCAAGGTTTATCTTTGAATAGTTTAAGGCAATTACAATTGGCTCAGAACACCGCAGCATGATTAATTTCTGGTAAGAAAAAGACTGATCACACCAATTCTGGCTGTCTTACATTGGTTGCCAGTGACTGCGAGAATCACTTTTAAGATACTAGGCTTGGTATTTAAAGCCTTTAAGATGGGAGTTCCAAAGTATTTATCAGATGTCATCAACAGTTACACACCTGCAAGACAGCTGCAGTCATCTCAGCAAACATTGTTGGTGCCCCTCCATTATCCTTGGTCAGACTGTCTTTGACAAGGAACCGTACTTTCTGTTGCTCTGGTCCATATTTGTGGAATTGCTTTCCAGAAGAAAGCAGAAGCTTTAATGGTTATTTAATGTTTCGTAAAGCTTTGAAGAGTAGGGGGCCCTTTTACCAAATGGCAGTAAAAGGTGGCCTGCAGTGGTGTCAGTCCATGGGATTGCCTTGCGCTGAGGCCACATTTTACCGCCACCAGTAAAAAGGCCTTTTCTTTAAAGGGCCAGTAAATGGCCATGCAGTAATTAAAAAATTGCCATGCAGCCATTTACTGCTGGAGACCTTACTGACTCTTATTTAGGTAACCCAGGGGTCCTTTTACTAAGCCACAGCAAAAAATGGCCTACAGTAGTGTGGGGGCTTGTTTTTGGTGCACGCCGGGCCAGTTTTTACTGCGTCTGGGGAAAAAGATTTTTTTCAATGAGCCAGGAAAAAGGCATTCGGTAAAATTGAAACCAGCGCGTGCCTATTTACAGCCTGAGCCCTTAATGCCACCTATTGAGCTAGTGGTAAGGGATCCCATGCTACATGCGCACTCACCAGTCAGCATGTGCCAACTGCCAATTAATGCGCAGTACGAAATAAAAAAATAATTTGTCCTGGTGGTATGGGCACGTGTAAAAAATCTGAAATTGCCACCAGGGGGCATGCTAGCCTGGCAGTAGTCCCATGTTGGCACACGCTGCATGCATGTAGAGCCTACCACATCTTTGTAAAAGGGTCCCCCAGTGTATTTTCTAGCACCAGAAATGGCACAAGAGAGTCCCAGAACTACCACCAGGCTCCTGAGTAAGCCTGGCAGTAGGGCCGAATCACCACGCGCCAGCTGGCGCAACCTCTACCGCCCTTTCCTGAAAGGGCCCCTTGGCTTTTTGAGAATTCTTATGGACATTTGTAAATATGCTGCTTCTTTACAATGTTAGAATATTTTTTGTAATCTGAATGTATGTTTCTTGTTTTATGTATTTATTTTGTTTGATATTTTATTGCTTGATATTTATTAATTTTGATTTTTTATGTATTTTGTCTATTGTTTGTGTATTTTTTATTAATTCTGTAAACCGCTTTGATGCATTTTTGTGTAATGTGGTTTATCAAGTCAATAAATCAAATCTATAACATGATATGCAGACAGCACATGAGTTAGCATATGCTATCATGCCAACACTGTAACAGTTACCATGTTTATTTGTTAAAAGCATGAGCTAATTCATGCGCTAATTGCTTAGCACACTTTAGAAAACCTACTCCTAAATTTTTCTGTTCTCAGTAGTTATCAAAATGTCTGAATTTGATTCATGATTTTAATGCAGTTGTGCATCATTCCCACGACTTTGGTTTTTTTTTTTGGGGGGGGGGGCATAAATATTTAATAAAAAGTGGTTGCCTTTAATGTGTCTCTGTCCCTGCTTGCTTGTTTTTATCTGCCATCAGTACACTTGTAAATCAGGCTGAAAGTTCAGCTGTTATATTTCTAGTTACTCTTATGGCAAGGCATTGTTTTTTATTGGAAATCATACAAGCTTGTGACACGTATCCACGGATAGAGAGATGTAATGAGAAATCCAGCAGCACTGGGGTTTTCTTGCTTTTCTGTACTTGCATATCAAAAACTGACCTTAGCCCTCATTCGTAGAGCAAATGAGCTCATTAGCAATACATGCTGACAGATGGGATCTAATCTACTGTCTGTCAAGTGAGTCTTTTCTTTTCATTCATCCAGCACTGAGAAATAAGTAAAGCGAACACACCAGGTGCTTCATTCAGTAAATTTAGAAAAAAAAAGAAAAAAAGATCAATTTGGAAATTGACTAGCACATTTGCATTACTATATCACTTTTACATTTTTGTTCTTCATGAATGGTGTATAAGACATGTGTGCCTGTTACAAGCTCTGTTCTTTGAAAGAAGTCTTTTTAACTGAGAATTTTAGGAAATTCTAAAAATAACAGCTCACACATAAAATTGTAGAGATTTATTTATATTATTAGGCGTTCAGAACATTTCAAACAAGCATAAACTTGACAAAAGTGCATAAGAAAAAAAAAAGAAATAATAAATTAACAACAAAAACTATTATAATCACACAATAAAGGGGATCATAGTAAAATAAATAATGAAAGAAACCTCTTAGGGAGATCATAACCTGAACTTCCATATATAACTACTACTACTAACCATTTCTATAGCGCTACTAGACATACACAGTGCTGTACACATTATAAGCAGGTACTTTCTTTGACCCTAGAGGGCTCACAATCTAAGGGGCCCTTTTACTAAGGCACATAGGCACCTACGTGCGCCCAAAGCGTGTCAATTTTGGGTTACCACCCGGCTACTGCATGGCTTTTATAGTAATTTCATTTTTGGCGCATCTCCGCTACGCACGTTCCAAAAATATTTTTTATTTTCTGGCATGCATTAGCTACGCGCGTCATGTCATTTGCCACGCGTAGGTCATTACCGCCTGGTTACCACATGAGATTTTACCACTAGGTCAATGGCTGGCAGTAAGGTCTCAGACCCAAAATGGACACACAGCAATTTTCATTTTGCCACATGTCCATTTTCAGCAAACCTTTTTAAAAAAAGGCATTTTTTGCAGGTGCATTGAAAATGGTTCTGTGCACGCCCAAAACACACATCTACACTACTGCAGGCCATTTTGCAGTGCACCTTAGTAAAAGGACTCCTAAGTTTTGGTATCTGGGGCAATGGAAGGTTAAGTGACTTGCCCAAGGTCACAAGGAGCTGCAGTGGGAATCAAACCCAGGTTACCAGGATCGAGGCCTGCTGCACTAACCATTAGGCTACTCCTACTCCTCTATGTCATAACCCCTATGACCAGAGGTAGTCCTAGGAAGTTACAGAATGCTCTAGAAATTGCAAGGGTTCAATTAACACACATTTGGCAGAATAACAATTCCAAACAGTAGTCCAGGCTATTGCTTTGTCACACCTGGATTACTGTAGGATAGCAACTGTGCAGATTGCAGGTAATGCAGAACATGGCAGCTAAATTAATCTTGGGAGGCACAGCCCCAGAGCACCATACCCCTCTGTTACTCAAGCTTCACTGGGTCGAGATTATGACTAGAACTGAATTTAAACTGATCACATTTGTTTTCAAAGTAATATATGGATTGGGTCCTGATTACCTTAACAATATGCCGCAATGATCTCCCTCTACACACCTTCAAGGTCACTAAGGTCCTCCCATGGAGTTTCCCTAGCACACCCTCTCCAAAGGACATCACACGACGTGATACCTGCAAACAAGCCTTCTCCAGAGTAGCCTCCACGCTCTGAAATGTACTCCCTGAAAGGCTTTGCTTAACACAAGACTATCTCTACTTCAGGAAACAGGTGAAAGCTGGCCTTTAACGGAAGAAGTAAATGACACCGGCTGCACATACTATAGCAGGACATGTTTATTCACTCCTACCCTAGCCAAAATAATGTTCACGCATCTTTCTGACCTCATTTGCAACTCTCTTTAAATAGTCCCTTATTTTCTTAACCCGTTACTCTACCTTATCTATATATATGTTCCATCTTTGCTTACACCCTATGTTATCTATTAAAAATGTTTTATTGTGTATTGTGTTGGCATTGTAATGTAGCATACTGTGCCATACTTTGTATTGTTGTTTGAATATTTTTACTGCTATGATTGTCTATTGCTTATGTTTGACTTATTCTTGCTGTATACCGCCTTGAGTGAATTCCTTCAAAAAGGCGGTAAATAAATCCAAATAAATAAACTTGATCTCTATATACATTCCTTCTAAACCCTTACATTCAGATCAGGAGATTTGTTTGACAATCCCTTCCAATCACGTCTGCAGAAAATCAACCACTAGACAGAGATCCATTTCGGGCATCTTTTTGTGCCTTAGTCGTAAGAAAAACAGGTCCAGGTGAAAATGTCCAAGTGCTAGTCAGGGATGTCCTTCTTTTTTTTGATTATGGGTCAAGGACGTCCAAGTGTTAGGCACGCCCAAGCCCCGCCTTCGCTACGCCTCCGACGAGCCCCCTTGAACTTTGGCCGTCCCTGCGATGGAGTGCAGTTGGGGACGTCCAAAATCGGCTTTCGATTATACCGATTTGGACGCTTCTGTGAGAAAGACGTCCATCTTCCTATTTGAGTCGAAAGATGGACGTCCTTCTCTTTCGAAAATGAGCCCATTAGTGTCAAATGCAGCTGAGATATCTAAAGTGTAGAGTTCTGAATGGGAGTGAGAGTGAACTAAGGACAGATATAAGCGGAGGGACTAAACAGGGTATCTCAGTTATATGGATCCTGGGTATGCCTATTTTTTTTTCTTTTGCTAACTGCACTGAACTTTGCAAGGTATGTGCAGGATAGAAGTGCCCAATGTACTGTAATTATCTTTTTGTTTGTTGGATAGCATAGCAACACAAAGTCTAGGGTCCAGAAGTATGCAGGAACACTAGAATAGGTACATTCATATATAAGATAGAGAGGTATGGTTTTGCCTTTTTGATTTGACAACAGAATAATAGGAAGAAAAAAGAAAAGGAGGCCATACCCGCCAGAGTTCAGGATCCAGAATCCAATTCTTCAAGCTGGCCAACTTAAGAAAATGCTGGGGAGATAAAGAGAAAGATAAGTTACTGCCTTGCACTTAAGCATAAACTCAGTGTTCACTCTGTTCAGGTCCAGGCAGAAGACAGGGCAGGCGGCGTTCCAGCAGTGGTCAGGTCCAAGCAGAAATCTAGGCAGGCAGTAAGCAATAGGAGAGAATGCTAGGGCTCTTCAGCTTGGAGAAAAGGCAGCTGAGAGGAGATATGATAGAGGTCTATAAAATAATGAATGAACGGGTAGATGTGAAATGTCTGTTTACGCTTTCCAAAAATGTTAGGACTAGGGGGCATGCAATGAAGGTACAATGTAGTAAATTTAAAAGGAATCGGAGAAAAATATTTCTTCACTCAATGTGTAATTAAACTCTGGAATTCGTTGCCAGAGAATGTGGTAGAGGCGGTTAGCTTAGCAGAGTTTAAAAAAGGGTTTGGACGGCTTCCTAAAGGAAAAGTCCATAGACCATTATTAAATGGACTTGGGGAAAATCCACTATTTCTGGGATAAGCAGTATAAAATGTTTTGTACTTTTTTGGGATCTTGCCGGGTATTTGTGACCTGGATTGGCCACTGTTGGAGAGAGGATGCTGGGCTTGATGGACCTTTGGTCTTTCCCAGTATGGCAATACTTATATACTTATGTACTAGTACAACCAGCAAGGTAGTAGCTGAGGTAAAGAAGTAGTGCAACATTCCTGGTTTCAAGCTGAAGGCATCTGACATCACTGTAGTCGCGCCAGACTTTAGGCACGCAGACTGTAGACATGCCCAGATGTAGATGCGCTCGGAGTGTAGACACACCCAGAATGTAAGCGCTCTGGAGGAAAGGGATCAACAGCGTCATGGGTGCATGCGTCTGGCTCCACACTTGACACTCCAGGTTTGTGACATTATCCACAGATTTAAATTGAACACTGAAAAGACTAAACTTCTCTGGTTGGATAGAAGTATTGATTCTGTACCTGACTTCCTAACTATTTCTATAATCTTTCATAAAAGGCTGACAGAACTTCAAACGTTCTTGGCATTATCTTGGATACCACTCTTTCTTTTAAACCTCAAGTAAATCATATTTCTCAAGTTGTATTTGTAAGCTTCATCAGCTACATTGAAGTCATCATTTTTTTCATACTTAACATTTTGCTACTTTGGTGCAGGCTACTGTATTCTCTCATTTTGACTACTGTAATATTTTATTATCTATCCATTACTGCTAAATTTCGCTTAAAACTACAGATCTTGCAAAACACTGCAACCAAATTGATACTGGGACTTAAAAGATCGGATAGTTCTTCTTCAGCTCTTGTTTTTCTTCATTGGCTCTCATTTCAAGCTTGTGTTCTGTTTAAACTGTCCTTTATAATATTTAAAGTGTTTGATGGTTTTGTTCCTGCTTATATTCTTGATTTTATCTCATTTCCTTCTGTTAATAGAACGAGGAGCCCATTTCGCTTGTTTCTGCCTTATTTTTTAGGAGTTAGATACAAGCGTTATCTTGAGGTTTTTTTTTTATTTATCAAGCTCCTCATTTTTGGTCATCTCTTCCACTAGAATTACGTTCTTTTGGTTCTTACTATTCTTTTTGTAAAAATGTAAACACTTTTCTATGTAAGAAATTTATGGGTTAATCTTTTATTTTTTATTTTTTGTTACCCGCTTTGAACCACTTTTGTGCGATTTAGCGGGATACAAAAGCCATATTACATAGAAACATGACAGCAGATAAAGGCCAAATGACCCATCCAGTCTGCCCATCCACTGTAACCTCTAATTCTTCCTGTTTCTAAGTGATCCCACATGATTATCCCATGTCTTTTTAAATTCTGGAACAGTCCTCCACTCCACCACCTCCACTGGGAGGCCATTCCACGCCTCCATCACCCTTTCTGTGAAATAATACATCCTTAGGTTACTACTAAACCTATTCCCTCTTAACTTTGTCATATGCCCCCTCATTCAAGAGCTCTCCATTTGGAAAAGGCTCTCTTCCTGTATATAAATGCCCTTGAGATATTTAAATGTTTCTATCATGTCTCCTCTCTCCCTCCTCTCTTCCATCGTATGCATGTTGAGGTTCATAAGCCTGTCCCTATAATTTTTGCATTCAAGACTGTTTTCTAATTTCGTACCCGCCCTCTGGACCGACTCCATCCTGTTTATATGTTTCCGTAGGTGCGGTCTCCAGAACTGCACGCAGTACTCCAAATGAGGCCTCACCAGAAACTTATACAACGGCACTATCACCTCCTTTTTCCTGCTGGTCATGCCTTACATTACATTACATTGAATAGATTGTAAACTCTGTCAAGCAGGGACTCTGTCTTATGTGTTTTGTGAACAGAAGAAATGATAAGTAGTATATTGTACTGCATATGATAAATGAGATCCATTTTTGTTGTACCACAGAAAGGCAGTATATCAAATCTGTGACCTTTTAACTTCTAAGTATTTGTCCAATTTTCTAAATTGTGTAACTCTGTTGTCTCTTACAGCTTCTACCAGAAAATCTGTTCACTGGTTGAAGCTCCATGTTGGATATGGAGCTTCTTCCAAGACCAATAAATAAAAATAAATCAAAACATAGAAAAGAAAATAAGATGATATCTGTTTTTATTGGACTAACTTAATACAGTTTTTGGTTAGCTTTCGAAGGTAACCCTTCTTCTTCAGATTGTAAAATGTTGGAAGTGTGTATGGGCAAGCGGCCTGAGATTGAGTTGATGCTGTGAAGTTCAATCAATGAGAGAGAAATAACTTCCCCGCTGGCCCTGGTCTGGAGCTAACCCAGGAGAGTCCCAGGTTACACAAATTTTGGCATCTAACGTGGGGCGTTTGGGAGACTGACAGAGGAAAGAACTGTTCGGCTAAAGAATTACAAGAGTGACTTTTTGCTTGTGGATTACAAATACCAGATGGCCTGTCATGTAGAACTTGGATTTACAAATTTGATACCAGAGAGATGGTTAAAATCTGACTGGTGAAAGATCAAATTTCTTGCCTACAAAAAAAAACCTCTGCAAACAGACAGAAAGAAGCATGCCAATTGTGGGTACCTTGGTGAAGGGTGGAAGGATTTTGCTGAGTAATTGTGGAGGCGGTTCCCATGCTGACCAGGGAGAAGGAGGATAGCAAGCTCCGTAAATAGCATGCTGCAGAGATCCTGGGAGGCAGCTGCCAATGGATGGTGAAGCAGGTGACATTATTAACACATCCTGGAAAAGGATGGAGAACAGGTGCGTGCAGTGAACATGTCCACTTGCTCCATAAAAGAAGAGCAGAAGTAGCCTGGCAGGGTGTGAGATTGGTGAGTGTGGTGAACTGAGAGCAAATCGGGAAGATGGCACACCGGCTACAGGCCTTTGTGGAGCTAGGTGTGGAGGAGACTGCATTGGTGGGGTGACTTGTTTGTCCTGATTGCCCATATAGGGGGGAACCTGGGCCAGTTAAGTTACGCTGCCTGGAGTGCGGATCTGGATTTTACAAATGGAAGGGAGGCTGTCCAGCGTCCGATAACACTAACCTGGGCCCTGTTAGAACAGAAAACAAAGTCCTCTCAGCCTGTGAGAGCTCTGTTCCAGGATCAGCGGAACAGGGAAGGCCTCCTACTAGAGACCGGAGTGACACGTGGGAGCAGACCCGACAGTGTTGGTGAGTCGTTCCAACTTGGAGACTTCCTCAGGAAGGGACCCCAAAAAGAAGGAAATGAGGACAGAGCCACAGGCAGAAGAGAACTCTCCCATGAGGTCCAGGCCTTTAGCATTTCTAGTTTGCTACATGGGGGTCTGATTGTGCAGAAGCTGGACCCTAAATGGTACTAACCATAAACTGTGGAGTAGGATTCCAGTTCCATCCAAAAAATATATATATATATATTTATGTGTGTTTTCTACTGAAAGGTTATCAAGAAAAACAAGAGAAGAGATTGTATAAATATGTTTGAATGGCTACGAAATGAGGCAGTTAATGGTTGGACAATATGCCTATAATATTATAGGTTATGTTGGGAATAATTAAAGATAAGGAATATTATTAGGTTGGACTCATGTTCAAATTTTGAATGAATCAAGTGTTGAAATGTTGGGACAGGAGTTGAATAAAAGAAAATTATGGGAACTAATATATTATAATAGATGTAAGTGTTGCTGTTGAATAAAATGACTACTATTGTTGCAGTAAAGTATTTCTCACTGGTTGTGAAAATTGTTGGAGGATTAAAAGAAATGGAAAAATGATGTGCTCAATAGAGGTTTACGTTAATGTTAAATAGCATTTTTAATTACAGGGATTCTGATGAGTGAATGATAGCTGAGCAGGTTGCCACTCTTGACAGATCCAGAGTGTCCTGACTCATGCTGGTTGAAACAGAGAGGTAAACAGAATCTAGTTTAAACAGGTTGCCATCTCTGGAGTTGCTGGCGGAGCTCTGTTTAAAATTCATAATGTGGAATAACTGAATACAGTTAATGTAATAATGTGTTTGCATCATAGGAGTTAAGAAAGGTTGAGAATTATTAGAAAAGATGATGAAACATTAAATAATATTATATGTTGAAAAAATGTGAATAATGTTGTGTGGAGATGCTGTTAGTCCAAGGGAAGGGAGAACAGAGTTCAAAGAATCCCTTGAGGGCAAGGGATTTACAACTGGGTGGAGAATGCACCCCTGGTTAGATTGGGATTTGCTGATAGAGTGAGCCTAGGTAGAAAGTCCCTGGGGGGAGTGACTGGGAGGTCCATGGGAAGAGTTTAGGGGGAAATATAAAAGGGAAACCTAGAGCAGGAAAGTGTCCTTGGTGTCTTAAGGTTTCAAGATACCTACGAACCCCCTGCTGAGTGACCGTAAGAAAAGAAGGGGGATCATGTGGTGCCACCCTTGTAGACTAGAATTAAGAAACAGTTGTTGTTGTCGACTTGCAGCAACTGGCAAAGGGAGCCAAAGCTTTGGGCAGAACTGGGGAGCCTGGCCCATAAGCGGGGCTTTGGGGTAGTGATAAGCCTGCCTAGACCCGGGTGTTGCCCTCAGGGGTACACCGTGAAGGTGGCAATCCTTCATGGATTCCTGCCTGATGGCAATGGAGTGCACCAGGAGGAGTTACAGCTAGTCTGGGATTACAACTGGCTGCAGGACAGGCATAAATGGATTATGAGAAGAAACAACTACTTATGATTACCCTTGAGGAACATAATTGGAGTTACATCATTGCAGTAAGACTTACTAGTTGCAAAGTTACAATAAAAGCGTAAGCTTGTTTTTAATCCACCTGGAATGTCGCGTGGTTCATGGACTGGAGAGCTGAAGGGAGCCCCGAATTGGATGATTGTCTCTTAAACCCCAAACTAATATTCCGTACCAATTCCATCCCCAGCTCAACTGGGAGGATGTTGGAAGTGTGTGTGGGCAAGCAGCCTGAGAGTGAGTTGATGCTGTGAAGTTCAAGCACTGAGAGATGACATCCCCCACTTGTCCTGGTCCAGAGCTAACCCGGGAGAGTCCCGGGTTACATTGGTATGCTATAGTGAGGAGGTGTGGGGAACCTTCTCATTTTGTATAGTCTCTTTAGAAAGGAGTAAGGTGATTCTCTAGACACTTAGCCTTATCACCCAGGCAGCCCATACACCACTTCTAAGGGACACTACATCTGTGGCAATGTAGAGGAAAATTAAGAAAGAAAAAACATCTTTAATTGTAACAGGCTACAGTAGCAAAGATATTTATTTAAATTGTGTGACGATCAACTTGCCTAAGTGTAACATCTTACTGAACTGTAATTAACCACTAACTGAACACCATCAGCCTATCCTGAGTAGCTTTGACTTTTTAAGAAGTGTGACCAAGAGGAATGGACAGGGCTGAGAGGGGGAGGGGGAACGGGGAGGGGAAATTCCCCAGGGCTGGCATCCAAGGAGGTCCTGCCTCGGCGCTAGCATTGCTCTCCTGTTCCTGTGAGTGGCAGCGCCGCAGAGCAGAGTCCTTCCTTCCTGCCTTGTCCAAACAGCCTCTTTGGACGCAGCAGGAAGGAAGGAAGGAAGGAAGGAAGGACTCTGCTCTGTGACGCTGCCGCACACAGGAACAGGAAAGCAATGCTAGCACCGGGCCCTGGTGAATTTTGCCGCTCACAGTGACAGGAGCAGGACAAGTAAGCGGGATGGGCCTGGGGGGGGGGGGGGCAGGCCTAGGGGATGTTTGCCCTGGGCTCTGCTTTGTCTCTTGGCGGCCCTGGGAATGGATATCCAAGTGTAAATAAGTTGGTGTTTGATATTACTTTTCACTGTTTCTGTGCTTCATCAACTGATTGTACAGTAAAGTTTCAGTTTTAAATTATCTCATGGTGTGGTCTGGATTTTTGTGTGGATGGATAGTCTGATGCTTAGTTTGCCCAGCCCCAGTGGTCACTAACCCCATCCCACCAAAAAAAAGAACTTCAAAAACTTTTTTTGCCAGCCTGTATGCCAGCCTCAAATGTCATACCCAGCTCCATCACAGCAGTATGCAGGTCCCTGGAGCAGTTGTTAGTTGGTGCAGTGGACTTCAGGCAGGTGGGCCCAGGCCCATACCCCCTACCTGTTATACTTGTGCTGGTAAATGGGCGCCCTCCAAACCGCCCCCAAAACCCACTGTACCCACATCTAGGGGCCTCCCTTCAGCCATAAGTGCTATGGTAATGGTGTAGGGTTGTGGGCAGTGGGTTTTGGGGGGGATTTGGGGAGCTTAGCACCCAAGGTAAGGGAGCTATGGACTTGGGAGGTATTTTATTATTTTTTTTAATTGTTACAAGTGCCCCCTAGGGTGCCCGGTTCGTGTCCTGGCATGTGAGGGGGACCAGTGCACTACGAATCCTGGCCCCTCCCATGACCAAATGCCTTGGATTTGTTTGTTTTTTAGCTGGGTGCCTTCGGTTTCCATTATCGCTGAAAACCGATACCGCCCAGCTCAAATCCGCTCAAATGCGATGCATTTGCCCGGCACAAACCGTATTATCGAAACAAAAGATGGACGCCCATCTTTTTCGAAAATACGGTCTGTCCCGCCCCTTCGCATATCCGTCCTCAGAGATGGGCGTTCATGTTCGATTATGGCCCTCTAGGTGTGTCCCGAGGACTGGGTTGAGAACCCCTGCACTAAATAAATTGTTTGTGTGCCCTTCTTCCCAACATCCCAGGCAGTGACTAGGCAGCCAACTAGTTCACCTATATAACCAGGGTTTACATTTGTGTTTAAAATCTCCATGTTTTTTGGTTCATGCCACATACAATTCCCTAAAATGACTTAATCCAGTGATTTTCAACCCAGTCCATAGTGCTGGGCAGACTTATACAGTCTGTGCTCTGAAGAGCACAGGTACAAATCAAAGTAGGGTATACACAAAAAGTAGCACATATGAGTTGTCTTGTTGGACAGACTGGATGGACCGTGCAGGTCTTTTTCTGCCGTCATCTACTATGTTATTATGTTACTATGTCCTCAGTACACATCCAGCCAGTCAGGTTTTCAGGATAGCCACCATGAATATGAAGATAGTGCATGCATATTCATGGTGAATATCGTGAAAACCTGACTGGCTGGACGTGTCCCAAGGACTGGGTTGAGAAGCCCTGACCTAGACTGTGGTTCCTACAGCTCACAGTGACATTGGCCCCCTCTAAGGTCTCCCTCAGTCAAGGTGAATCGCAAGGCTGCAACATGAAATTCAGTCTATACATTCACAACCCATTACTTCTGGAAACAACTTCTGTTAGGATACTGGATTTGGACTTTCTGTTTCCCACATTTCCTTTGAGGGGTAGAGTCCAGTCCCATTCTGTCCATCCTAAACCTATTTTACTATTTCAGGTTGTCATTCCAGTTGTTTCTCTTTTGAAATATTTCCACTTGTTTGTAGTTCTTGCTGTTCCCTTTTTTTGTTGTTGAGTATACCCCTTAGGGACCCCCCCCCCCCCCCCCTCCATGTGTGAAATTTGTGAACTACTTGTCATCACAGAAATCAAAATTGCTTACTTGTAAAGAGTATCTTTGCTTCAGTTCACCAGTCACACAACCTCTTCCTCTTCATTTTGGTGATTATTTTCCCTCCAGTCAAAGGATTTATATAGAACTGAAAAGAGATGCAGAGCCACAGCACTGCATGAGCTATCACATGTGGGCAGGGAAAGGTTTTTTTTATTTCCCATTCCTTTTCACTTATATATTCTGTTATTTGTCATCATTTGCTCATTTCTGACTTGAAGAATGTATTGCATGTGAAAGTTAATTGAGGTATTAAGGGGTCATTTTACTAAGGTGCACTGAAAAATGGCCTGCGCTGTTGTGGGCGCGTGTATTGGACGCGAGCAGGTCCATTTTTCAACATGCCTGCAAAAGCCTTTTTTTGGCCAAAAATGGACGTGGGGCAAAATAAAAATTGGCGCACATCATAAGTACATAAGTATTGCCATACTGGGAAAGACCAAAGGTCCATCGAGCCCAGCATCCTGTTTCCAACAGTGGCCAATCCAGGTCACAAATACCTGGCAAGATCCCAAAAATGTACAAAACATTTTATACTGCTTATCCCATCCATTTTGAGCCTGAGACCTTACTGCCACCCATTGACTTAGCGGGAAGGTCTCACGTGTTAACTGGGTGGTAATCATCAGCACGCATACACTGCCGATTACCACCCGGTTAGCACCACGTGGTAGAAAATATAAAAATATTTTCAGATACGCATATCAGACGTGTGAAAAAATGGAATTACCGCCGGAGGAATCATGGTAGCTGGGCGGTAGTTCCAAATTGACGCGCATTAGATGCGCATAGGCACCTATGCACCTTAGTAAAATGGCCCCTAAGTTAGTCCATTAAAAAATATATCATCTTATTTTTTTGTTCTGTTTTATTTATATTTATTCCATTTCCATTTAACTCTGGAAAATTCCATCCTTTAAGCACTGAGCACAGCCAAATGACCTATGTATTTGACTAGTGAACTATCATCCTCAGAGAACAAGCTTTACAGGTATGCAAGTACACTTTATGCTGCTTTTACAGCAACATTTCCTGTAGCTCTTTTTGATGTCCGCTTACCAAATCAATTATAGTCTACAATGATTAAAAAAAGAAATAACACTGAAATTTATTTATTACGATTTATTTACCGTGTTTTTGAAGAAATTCACCCAAGATGGTGTACAGCACATTATGGTATGGTATTCCACTTTTAAATTACCAAATACTCTGAATATAGATTGCTATTTTGGCACTTACATCCACTGTCACTTTATTTTTTCTTAAATTAATGTAGGCTACATTAATTTAAGAAAAAATGAAGTGACAGTGGATATAAGTGCCAAAATAGCAATCTATACTCAGAGTATTTGGTAATTTAATAGTTTCTAATTTAATTACTCTGTGCAGTATTTTCTGAATTTATGGTATTCTACTTGCAATGTTAGCACAATACACATTAAAACAGCTTAATAGACAGCAGAGGGTGTAAACAGAGATAGAACATATATAGAGAAAAGATAAAATAAAAGGAGTTAAATAGAAAATAAGAGGGAATAAGTTAAGGAAAAGTTGCACTTGGAATCAGAAAAGGTGTATGCAAATGATCTCAGCTAGATTAGGAATCAGGGCCACTGAGAGACATAGCCCGGCCTGGGTTAGAACTGGACCGCCGCAAGCCACTTGCCCCCACTCGCACAGCCGCTCCCGCCTGCCCCCTTACCCTTCTGTCTTTGCCTCCAAGGGAGGGCCTGGGCCCAGTGCCAGCAAGCTACTTCCTGCAGGTCTTTGCCACGGTCTGTTCTCTCCTGCTCCTGCGCTAATGAAATCATCCTGGTACTAGGTGGCACGCAGGAGCAAGGGAGGACAGACCCGGATGCAGGCAGCAAGAAGAAGATTGCTGGCACCGGGCCTGGGGAATTCCCCCCCCCCACCCTCAGCGGCCTTAGTAAGAATGAAAAAGCAAATCCTGCTACAGTATGTATAGCTGGTGTTAGTCCTTGTGTGTATGTAACTGACCAGTTACCTGCTTCATCCATTAAAAAAGCTTGGGAGAAGAGTCACTTTCAACTGCTTCTTGAAGTAGAGATAGTCATGCAGTAAGCAAAGCCTTTCTGGGTGAGCGTGGGGGCTGCTCTGAAGAAGGTTCAGAAGATAAAATGAAAAAGAATGTAAGATCGTATCAAACTCATCCAGAACAGTAAAATAAACTTTCCTGTCATGGGCTAAGAAGTAACTTATAAAATCCCTCAGTGGTATGAAACTAGAAAAGTTTGCAAGTATTTGAAAGACCTAAAAATAGCAAGGTGAATGTAGTGAATGTGGGTGTACTGTGAAGTTTTGTGGATTGCTCACTCAGCCACCTGACAACCTCTGTTTCATTTCCTCATTCAAACCTAAACTCAGGGATCAATAAGTCAAAGTTATGTATGTTGATAAACTAATGTTTATATATGTAAAATCATGGGCTGATCAGTGCATATATGTATCTGTAGTTCTGATGTTCCATATGACTAGAACCCAGGGGTTTGAAATGTAGGCAAGGACATGCACTTTACTCCACTTCTGTGGTTGGAGGGAAAGATAACTTGAAGATGAAATAATTAGATCTTACTGTTTTGGGAACTATCATCCAATTTCCTTGCTTTATATTTTGACAAAGACTACAGAGACATACAAGATTATGTATGCCCAGCTACAAGATTATGGTAGGATCATCTGTTGAACTCATACTAATTTGGTTTTCTTCAGGCATGTAGTATTGAAATGATATTGCTTTCTAGCCTGGATGATTTCCAGCAAGGGTTTGGCCAAGGGATCCTTTATGTCTTGGTTTGCTTAGACATCTCCACTGCATTTGACACCATAAAGCATGGTGTGCATTTAGGGACACTAGAAAGAATGGGTATTTTACGGTTTAATTTTTATCTTTCTGATCGAAAGTCAGGTGCTGCAGGGTACCCAGTTTTCATCTAGGCAATCTTCATCTGCAGATATAACACAATGTTTGGCTCTGTCTGCTTTGTTGTTTCATTTTATCCCTATCGCCCTTGTGTGGAATTTTGGCTAGTCATAATGTATAGTATGCTGATGACATACAGTTTTTTTTCCCAGTGGTTTCTTCTATGGATGCAATTTATTTATTTGTTACATTTGTATCCCACATTTTCCCACCTATTTGCAGGCTCAATGTGGCTTACATAGTACTGGAGAGGCCTTTACAGGCTCTGGTGTAAACAAATACAGGGTGATGTTGTGGTAAGATCAAGTTCATGTGGCACAGCCACATTAGGGAATCGGAGACCGAAAGAGTTGTGTTATGTCCATTACGTGCTTTAGTTTGGTTGTGTTGCAGAGATTAGGCATTTAAGTTGGATCGGTAGGGTATGCCTTTTTAAACAGGTTGGTTTTTAGTGATTTCCAGAAGTTTAGCTGGTCTTATGTAATTTTCAAGGCTTTTGGTAATGCGTTCCACAGTTGTGTGCTTATGTAGGAAAAACTAGATACATAAGTTGTTTTGTATTTAAGTCCTTTGCAGCTTGAGTAGTGCAGATTTAGATAAGATCATGTTGCCAGGGTTACGCACTATCCCCGCCTCCCAACCACCAGCCCCGCCTCCCACCACCGGTTCTGGCACAGACCGTATTATTTGGACACTGTAGTACCTGTAGTTGATACTTGTAAATTTTATAAGTTTTAAACTGTGTTGGTCAGTATATAAGAAATGTATTGATATTGATAAGTATTTTGGAGTTTTAATTGATGCACATTTGACTTTTTCTTCTCAAATGTTCTCTCTGGTGCAGAGGGGCTTTGCTGTTTTATGTAAGTTGCAGAATTTAAGGGTGTTTTTGATAGACTTCAGAGTTTGGTGCATGCCTTATTTATGTCTTTGTTGGATTACAGGAATGTTGGATTAGTTGGAATAACTTGAATGTAATATGAAAAAATTGCAGACTTTTCAAAATGTGGCTATCTGGCTCCTGGGGCAGGGAGGGGTTGGGTAGGTTTGATCATGTGACTGCTGTATCTGCAATTTCATTGGTTATCTGTGAGGTTTCAATGTAAATTTAAAATAATGGTGTTGACACATCAGACATATTATGAAAAGTTGCCGTCCACTTTGGCTGATTTGATGAAACCTTATGTTCCAGGGAGAACATTGCATTCTGAAAAGCTGTGCAGTTGCAAGTTCCTTCATTATCTAGAGCACACTGAGCAGTCACAAGGGTAGGACCCTTTTTTATTTGGCCCCAAGTATGTGGATTGTTTTGCCCTTAGTGGTGAGAGCTAAGGGGTCTCTGAAGCATTTTAAGCGATTGTTAAAGGCTTATTATTTTTCTGTTGCATTTGGTGAGACCTCTTTGGGGATTCAGCAGTGACTGAATTTGCATCTTAAAAAAATGTTTAATATTTTAATTTGGTTGTTTTTTTGGGATGTTTGATATTGAGAGTGTGCTTTTCTATTTAATTTGTGGAGTTATTTTCTTTTTCTGCTTATATTTTACTATCGTACACTGCTGTGTACTTATTGTTTTAAGCCAAGTGGAATATCAAACAAAATGAATTGTATCTGTAACTCTGTGTCCCAGAAATGGCAAAGAAAGACCAGGATCAAATATTTCATACCACATTCATTGTTGGTTTAACCATGAAATTGATAATGAGTGTGAATGTTGGGTAGACTGGATGGACCATTCAGGTTTTTATTTGTCCTGGCATTAGTGTACAGGAGGTAAGCCCTTTTCAAATGAAGAAAAATACTTTTTTATAGAAAGGGTGGTGGATGCATGGAATAGCAACCCAGTGGAGGTGGTGGAGGCAAGGACTGTAACGGATTTCAAGAAAGCATGAGACAGGCACGTGGGATCGCATAAGGCAACGTTTTTCAACCAGTGTGCCACAGTGCTGTCCCCAGCCAGCAACCTGGAAGATTTTTTCTGTAGCAGTCAGTGGCAGCAAGCAGCGATTCAGGCAGCCTGCTAGCATCAAACCCTGAGTCTTCTCTCTGATGTAACTTCCCGCTTCCGCATAGGCAGGAAGCATCAAAGAGAGGGCTCAGGTTGGCGCGAGCAGGCTGTCTGAATCACTGCCCACTGCCACTGATCGCTGCCACCAACCTACAGAAAAAAAGGTGAGGTATATGCCAGCACTACAGTGTGTACACATTCTGTTTTATGGCAATATTATGCAGCAGTGGTGTTCCTAGGTCAGCTGCCACCCGGGGCGGATCGCCGCTGCGCACCCCCCCCCCCCCCGGGTGCAGCACACACATACCCCGGTGCATCAACACCCCCCCTCCCCATCAACACACACCCCTCCCCCGATGCATCAGCATACCCTGCATCAACACACATTGCTGGAGGGGTGTTGGGAGCAGCCGCGCAGCTGTCGGCTGTGCTGGCTCCCTCTGCCCCGGAACAGGAAGTAACCTGTTCCGGGGCAGAGGGAGCAGGGAATCAGTGGAGCCGACAGGCGCGCGGCTGCTCTCTGCACCCCTCCAGCAGCGTGAACCCGGGGCGGACCACCCCCACCGCCCCACCCTTGGTACGCCACTGTTAGGCAGACTTACTGTATAGTGACATACAGCACTCATGTATAACAAAAGAACAGTGAAGAAAACTCTGAGCAATTTCTACTTCATTAAAGCTACGCTTTAGTGCTGAAAATTAATTTTTCCTACTCAAAAATAATTATGAAGGTAGAATAGCTCTTTGTTCAATGTTGATTTAAAGATCATTACAAGATATTTACAATGAATTTGGTGTGGAGTGGCCTAATGGTTAGTGCAGTAGGCTTTGATCCTGGCAACCTGGGTTTGATTCCCACTGCAGCTCCTTGTGATCTTGGGCAAGTCACTTAACCCTCCATTGCTTCAGGTACAAAAACTTAGACTGTGAGCCCTCTAGGGACAAAGGTGTACAGCACTGTGTACGTCTAGTAGATATAGAAATGATTAGCAGTAGTAGTAAAATTTGCATGGATTATCTTCATTGTATGTGAATCTTTATCTATCTGATGCAGTCATTGTTGGCATCCTGAAAATCTGATTGGCTGACTGTGTTGAGAACCCCTGTGCTATTCTGAAATAATAGTATTATTGACCATCCTAGAGCACTGCATGCCTATTCACCATTATGCAAAATGCTATCTGAGAGCTGGAGTATTTCAGTAAATTCTGTTTTGGTGCTGACATTATTATATTCAAGAGCTTGAAATGTTCTTGGTGCTCTAGCTTCTGTTCCTCATGGCAGAATGGGTATTTCTGTGTTGCCTGGATGTTGAATGGATTTCCCACAATTTAATTTTTTAATGATAAGAGGGTGGGAAGGGGGTGTATTTGTTTTAAAAATTGTTTTGAATGCATGCTGTTTGTGGCTATAAAGCTAACACAATGATTAAAATGTCAGTTGTTGAACTTTAAACAGAATCTTAATACTCACTTGTTAAATGATAAAATATATCCTTAAAAAACTGATGGTATGCTTTTACAATTTTTGCACCTTGTCAATGTGCTGTGAGATGCAAAAGGTTGAAAATCACTGTCTTAGAGAGAGGAGCAGATAGTGTATGCTGTGGATGGGCAGACTAGATGGGCCATTTAGCCTTTATCTGCTGTCATGTTTGTATGTTTTTATGTCATCTACTATGTTACACTGGCACTCATTTTTTGGAAGCATATGGACATCTCAAAAGGCCAAAATGGACATTCATGTACTTGAAACATCCAAATCCCAATTTTGCAAAGGCAGAATAGGAATATCCAACACTGCAGTACATCCAAATAGCAAAGGAGCATGTTCTGGGAGTATTTTGGGCAGGACTAGGGAGGTGCTGAAATCTGGACTTCCAACAGTGATTACCGTGTCTAAAAAGAAGGACATCCTTATTTAGACCTGTTTCAGAAACGTTCAGGTTACAGAGAGATGCTCTGATTGAGCAGCTGTCCACTGGAGGGATTAAAGCATGACACCTCCTTAATGTCCCAGTGGTTGCTATTCCCCTTCCTCTCCTCTGGAAGTAAAACCAGAAAGGGATACCAGGCTCTATGACAGCTTCAGGTATTATGGGTTTTCTTAACAAAACAAGAAACAGGTCTAAGGAGTATCCTAGTGGTTAGTGCAGTGGACTGTAAACCAAGGGACCCAGGTTCAAATTCCACTTCAACTCTTTTTTTTTTTTTTGTTAATTGTGAGCCCTCCAGAAACAGAAAAATATCTACTGTACCTAATTGAGAATACCATCAGTATGATTTAAGTGGTGATAGGTATTATGTTTCAATGAAGCCTAGTTATGAATGTTTCATCACAGTAGTGATGTAAATGTACAAGGCTGTAGTAGAAACAATATGGCACTTTTCTAGGTATTTAGGGAAATGATAAAAAAATAAGATATATTTAGTAGTGTGTATTTGAAATGTGGATGGGGGAGTTTTTTAGGACCCATGATTTTAAAAGGGCCTTTAAGCTGACTCATTTAAGCTGAATGGCGAGTGAAATCATTGCTGGTGGCCATATGAGATCATTTTCTCCCTATAATGAAAGACGTCTAAGGTTTTGATTCCATGCATGGTTTGTAGTGGTTCTATTGATAAACATCCGGTGACAATGGAGGTGGGTTCTTCGATAATATCTTTTCCTAGCCCTGTTTCTGGAGCCTTGTTTAGTTTGAGGGATAGGCCTACCCTGCCCCTATCTCCATCTTTCCCGGGTCTATTGGGATCTGAGGTTTTCCATGCTGTTTCCCCTGCTCCACTACTGTATGATCAGTTTCCCTTTTAAATTTAGTTGATAAGATGCCTGTGATGCTGTGAGCGAGTGTTGAGGGTGGGCCTTCACAATAACATAGCCAGACAAGGTTGAAAACTTGAAATAAGTGCTTTATTAAATTAAATCTGAAGCCTGTTACTTCACAGGCCCAGGAACAAAAGTAAAGTCTCATTACTTGGAAGGGGAAAATTCCTGGCATGGGCCTGTGGCTAACAGGGCCCAAAACACAGTCTATGGCCTGAGACTGCCATACCACAAACACAGTTTGTAAGCTTCTCGCTTTCTTTTTCTCTGGATTTCCAGTTCTGGCTCCAGCCAGATCTCAAAAGATTGGCTTACCTCAGCCAGGTCACAGTAGCTAGCGCTGAGGCTTCACGTCTTCCTTTCCTAGGCCTCCTTATCTCCACTCTGGCCCTGCCTTTTATAGTTCCTGGTTTCTGTCCCTTCAGCTCCACCCTTCCCGTCTCATTTCCTTTCTGGGCAGGACAAGGTTTTTAAGGTGGTTTAGACTACTTGAGGGACTTTTCTTAAGGGTGAGGGGCAGTGTTCTATAAACCCCCTTTCTATGCCTAAGTCTGTGGTCTTGAATTTTGGGGATTACTATGAAGATATTGTGCCCCCTAAAGAGGTGACTTTGTTGGACATGTGGAAGATAGTACAGGGGATTGAAGATCTTCTGAACAGTCCAGTGTCTCAGCTATGCAATTTTTTTCATATTGTTTTTAAACTTGAGTACACAGACTCCTGAGAACCCCCACTGGCTGAGTGTACTCCAAGAACTGAGTTTAAAATCTCTGCCGTGGTTTGGAAACACATATGTTATCCGTGGATTCCCAACTTGGATGCTTTGTGCTGCTGGGTCCTCAGGAATAAAGGATAGTCTGGTTCTCCACAGACAATTATAGCCTATGGAGAACCAGATAAGGAGTAAAAACTTGAGTTCTTGGATGTTAACAAGAATAATATTTCTTCTTATTATTATTTGTATAGAAATTTTATTCAGGTGAATAAGAAGGTGGATGAGCCTAATTTATTAACCTCATTTGAATCTTTTAATTTAACTAATTTTCTTCAGACATGTCAGGATAGCATATAAGAGTGAGTCACCCCTTTGGTGTGATTCACCTTTGAAAATCACAAACTTGCAGTGCTGAAAACTTATTTTAAAAAGAGAAATTTCTTCAGCCCTGCCCATGGCAGTGTCCATGGGCAGCAGTGCAGATAGAGTCTCTCTGAGCCTTGTTGAATGGGAGCAGTTTAGCTGCAGGATGGCAGCAATTTGTTGGTCTCAGCGGTTGGTAAGTTTGACTCGCATCTGCCAGAAGAGTCTTCTGTGGCAGTTTCTTTGCCCCTTGAAGGTTTATCTCAGTAGAATGAAGATCTTCTGTGACCACATATTTTTCAAACTGTGAGTGAATTATACCAAAATGAGAGCAAAGTGCTTCCATTATGGAATTGCAGGAGATAGAAAAAACAGCTGTTGTAACATTAGAATCCCTATGGGATGCTATCCAGGGCTTCAGTTCTTCTCTTTTGAACTTATCTGGGAACTTTGTGGTTGATTTGGCAGTTCTTTCTGAAGCAGCGGTTTCTTAAGCCCAAGTGCTAGATCCATAAGTTGCTAAGTCTGAATCTCTGGGAGTTAAAGTTTTACTAAGCTGAGTAAGCGCCCGACTACCGCGTGGCTCTTGCGGTAATTTCATTTTTGGCACGCTTCTGATACGTGCGTCTGAAAAATATTTTTTTCTTTTTGGACACGCTTAACAGATGCGTGCCAAGTGGCATTTTATGCACATAGGTCATTACCGCACAGATTTATTACCGCTAGGTCAATGGCTGGTGGTAAGGTCTCAGACCCAAAATGGACACGCAGCAATTTTGATTTTGCCGCATGTCCATTTTCAGCAAAATAAAAAAAGAAAAGGCCTTTTTCACAGGCGCGCTGAACAATGGATTGGTGTGCGCCCAAAACCCGTGCCTACACTACCACAAGCCATTTTTCAGCGCGCCTTTGTAAAAAGGACCCCTTAATTAATTATATTTATTTCAACATACTTGATATATTTCTAGGGGCCTACATATAGGCACTAAAGCAGTTTACAACACATAAAACTACTCGGGGGGGGGGGGGGGAGAGGAACAAAGAGAGAAATTATGACAAGGTAAGGAGCACAAAAACCATATAAGGGGGATAAAGACAGACTGAAACTATTTACACCAGAGATTAGAATGCAGTATCTTGAAAATCAGTCAAGGAGGAATAACCTAAGGTTTCTGAAATTGCACAGGGTTCCATAGTCCAGTGGATGTGGTACAAAAATTACCTTCTGAAAGATGTAAGGATACCAGCAGAGGCTGCTACTAATTATTATCTACAATGCAAGGCTCTGGTGGCACGGTGTCAGTAAGAGGGAGATGTGACTGAGATGAATGTCACTAATTTTTTGGAGTCCTCCTTAGAAGTGATTACCAGAGAGTGACTTTGGTTCTGATCTTTTCCTTGGAACCTTATTGCAATGCTGTTTTTTTGTCTTTATTTCTGCTATACGAAGGAACTGTTAATGATCAAAAATATGCATTTTTCCTGATTTAGTTAAGGCTTCACAGAAGTGAGACCATACTGTTATTTACTTCTTCCTGCTAAGAATGAGCGACCATCCATTGAGATAGGATTGCTACAAAGATAAGTTGCCGTTTTTCAGTGACGAAGTTTGTATGACACAAGTGTGATGAAGATTTTTTTGGTAATATTGGACACGTTTCATTTTTGCACTTGAAGGAAAAGTGGAGGGTTTTTTTTGGACCTATGATTACTGTTTTCTGTGTGCATGTGGATTCACTGATTCAGTGATCCCTCCTTTTAAGACATTTGCTGCAGTCATATGAGGTCTTTTTCCTCCCTTAATCTAAAACACTAACAAAAATAAGGAGAGAATGTTTGTATTTCAATTCACTGTCATATTGAGGTTATTCACAGAAGTGGCGCCAGGAACTTCTGGATTTAAAACATAAGAGTTGTGGCCCTAGGTGCCAATTTATGTTTTCCTTGCAATTGTATGATTGTTTCTGAGGGTAATACTTATAGACTTTTTGATTCCAAGCAGTTAGTGGAACTTATACAATATTAAAGCAAAGAGGAATTGAAGGTTATGGTTTTTAGTACTATAGGAGTGATTTCACACTGTGGGCTGGTTAGCTGAGATGACCATTTCTTTTTTTTTTCCTTCTAAACATTAAGAGCCCTGTTTACAAAGGCGCTAGTGTAATTAGCCTGCGCTAAACATATAGATGCCCATAATATTCCTATGGATAACAACATGGTTAGCACGCATTGATTTATAGTGCATGCTCAAAATGCTAGCGCGCCTTTGTAAACAGGGTCCTTTTTCTTTTATTGTTAGTTCAGATTTTTCCTTTTTGTGGAAAATGATATAATTGGCATTTCCTTATTTTCTTCTTTCTTTTTTTATGACTCTTTTTGCTGATATCACTAAGGAGCCCTTTAGCTAAGCTGCATTAGACATTAATGCTCACCTAATGCAGCAAAATTGGCCAAATGCGCAGCACTCTAAAGCATTCCACATTAGTTTTGTCATCTGCGTGTGCTAACCACTCAGTAATTTTTTTTACTGAGGGGCCTGTCAGGGTAGAGAATGGATGTGGGTGCGCTAATCAGTGGGTGTGTACACCAGGGGCATAGACAGACTTCGGCGGGAGGGGGGACATTTTAGCCCCCCCAGCGCCGCCGACCCCCCCCCCCCCCCCCGCCGCCGCCACCACCAACTTTAACCCCCCCCCCCGGCACCAACCCTTTCAACTCCCCCTTCCCACTGCCACCAACCCTCCGCCCTCACTGTGGGGTACCTTTGCTGGCGGGGAACCCCAATCCCCGCCAGCCAAAGTCCTCTTCTCCACTGCGGCCGCGTTGCTGGCTGATCTGCAAGGCTTCATTCTGTTTCTGTGAGTCTGACGTCCTGCACATTGTACGTACAGGACGTCAGACTCACAGAAACAGAACGAAGCCTTGCAGATCAGCAACTCAGCTGCGCCAGAGAAGAGGACCTCGGCTGGCAGGGGTTGGGGTCCCCCGCCAGCAAAGGTACCCGACGGCGACAGCGGCGGCAGGTTGGCAGTGGGAGGGGGGGTCGAGAGGGTCGTCGGCAGGGGGGCCAGGGCCAAATCTATGGGGGCCCATGCCCCCATGTAGCTACACCCCTGGTGTGCACATTACCACCATGCTAACTAGTTAACATGTTCAAAATACAGAAGCCCTTAACTCCACCTAAATAGGAGGCAGTAAGAGCTCCTGTGGTGATTTTTTTCTTTGAATGGTCACACACTAACTCCCGGATTCTAGATGTGATGCTGTGAGCTGTGCATGCAAATTTGGACGTGTGTCCAATTTGCACATGCAACTTAATTAACATGCCAATCAGCACTGATAATTGGGCGATAACAAGCAACTATCAGCACTAATTGGCAAATGGCGGCGTATTCTGTAAAGAGGTGCGCGTAAATTCTAGTGTGTGGATCTAAAAAGAGGCGTGGCCATGGGAGGGACATGGGCGGGTCAAGGGCATTCCTAAAATTTATGCATGTTGTTATAGAGGGATCCACACCTAGTTTACACGTGTGGATTTATACCAGGTTTTCATTGGTGTAAATGATCGTACCTAAATGTAGTCATGGTTTATGGTGCTAAGCGCTATTCTATAAACTATGCCTAACTGGAAACATAGTTATTTTGGCACCGATTTTTTAGGTGCCATTTATAGAATCTTGTCCTAAATGCTAACATTGGCACATGATAGATAACTATAATGATGATCTTTCATCAGACTCGACACATGCCATGTTTCGGCAGAAAGGCCTGCATCAGGAGTCTAGAGCATTACAGAGCAACAAAAGTCTTAATACTCTAAATTCTTGAAGAAGCAAAACAAGCTTCAGAATCACCAGTAAAAACAGGTCTGCAAACAATCTGCAAAACCCGTTCACTCTCCTATATAGATTCTGATGCAGACAACGTTTTTACTGGTGATTCTGAAGCTTGTTTTGCTTCTTCAAGAATTTAGAGTATCAAGACTTTCATTGCTCTGTAATGCTCTAGACTCCAGATGCAGACCTTTCTGCCAAAACGTGGCCCGTCTCAAGTCTGATGAAAGATCATCAGTATAGTTATCATTGCACCTTTGATATATTTCTTGCACTGGGCCATCTCCACTGTTTCCTGTGCTGCATTGTGGTGTGTGGAATTTTGTTCTTCTGTTTTCCTCAACACTGGAACATGGCCATTAATGAAACAAACTGGAAAAATCTCTCTCTGATGGCCGCACTAGAAATGAGCTTAGCACGTGGGAAAAGCCCATAAGGACATGCTAAACCTATTTCTTTTTCAGCTTAGTAAAAAGACCCCTAAGTTTGTATGATATATATAATACATAGAAAGCTTTAAAAATAAAATTTTTAAAAATATTTTTGTTTCCTAGTGGTAAAGTACAAACTTTTTCTTGTGTGGTCCATGGCACATAATTACATAGGAAGGCTTTTCTTCACTTAAAACCACAGGTGCTTGATTTGGTGTAGCTTCTTTTGAAGTTTCCCTGTAAGTATTTAATTACATTTTCAGATTCTAATTATGTTTTCTACAATCTGCGCCCAATGTTGGCATGGAAGTTGGGTGCAGATCCCCTGAATTCTATAACACTGTATGCATTTTAAGGAAACGCCCTTGACCCGTCCATGTCCCTCCCATCATTACACCCCCTTTTCAGATCTACGCGTAAACACTTAGGTGCTATTCTATAACTTGGTGTAAGTGTAGTTCTGTGCAGATCTGTTGTTTTTGGGTCATATAGAGGGGCATAATCAAAGGGGACACCCAAGTTTTGCTGAGGACGTCTTCGCAAAATGTCCCAGTGGAGGGGGTGGGGAAACCCGTATTATCGAAACAAGATGGACATCCATCTTTCGTTTCGATAATACGGTCGGGGACGGCCAAATCTTGACATTTAGGTCATCCTTAGAGATGGTCGTCCCTAGACTTGGTCGTTTCTGATTTTGGGAGATAATGGAAACTAAGGACGCCCATCTCAGAAACGACCAAATGCAAGCCCTTTGGTCATGGGAGGAGCCAGCATTCGTAGTGCACTGGTCCCCCTGACATGTCAGGACACCAACTGGGCTCCCTAGGGAGCACTGCAGTGGACTTCAGAAATTGCTCCCAGGAGCATAGCTCCCTTACCTTGTGTGCTGAGCCCCCCAACCCCCACTACCCACAACTGTACACCACTACCATAGCCCTTACGGGTGAAGGGGGCACCTAGGGTTTTGGAGGGCTCACATTTACCACCACAAGTGTAACAGGTGATGTATTTCCTGTTTCCTTGAGGGTGGGACACTGTGTGAGGGAAGGGAGAAGCTGGAGGCGAGCCCGCAGTGCTTTCTTCTTCACTGCCATCGCTGCCACTGAAAATAAAAGGGTTAAACGTGTGCGGGGAGGGTAGGTACGGAGAGGAGGGCTGTCAGTTGGGGAGCTGAGAGCTGAGGGCGTGACGGAGGGAGGGCTGCCTGCAGCGTTGTGCCAGCCCTGCGTTTGGCACTGGCAATGCCCCCTCGCCCCCCCCAAACTACGCCCATGGTGTTGACTCCCTTTTACTGCAGCGGGTAAAAGGATTTTTTTAAAAAACAAAAATGGCTTTGTAGTAAGTTAAGCCCTTGCTGTGAGGCCCATTTCATGGGAGAGCCATTACCGCCTCCTATGTAGGCACTACAGCAGGCTTCTCTGGTAGCCCAGTAGTAGGGCTGATTTGCTACGTGCCATTGCCATAGTAGCCCTACTGTGGCTTAGTAAAAGGACCCCTAAGTGTTCATCACTTCAAGAAATTCAAACTGTACTTTAAGGGTTAAGGGTTTAGTTATTTGATTACCCACCTAGGGCAATGCCATCAAGGCGGTTTACAGTACAATAATATCACAAAAAGTGCAAACATTCAATTGAAAAGCGCCGAATATACAGGAAGCAACACTTAGCTTATGTCCGATGGGGCCACCATTTCACCCGTATGTGGCTTCTTCAGGAACATGTGTTGCTAATTTGACTGGCAGCATCTAAAGAAACAAGATTCAGTCAATTCCTTAGATATGCAGTTCAAAAGCTGTAAAGCTCTATCTCCGGTTAACGTACTTTCAGTTGTGTGTGCTGCAGACAAAGTGGCGCTCATACATCACACACCGTCTGAGCCTTTTCAATAGAACACTGAGAACAGCTGATTTTAAAGTGACCGTTACATTGAAAATTCTATGTAGTTTAACATTTAGTTGGATTGAATTAGTAAAACACACGCCAGTCAATTTTGTTATTTAATCTCATGGGTTCTAATGTGTTCAATTTAAATGTCCATTTAGCCTCTCTCCATTGCAGCATTAGTTTTCTGTTACCTTCCCTCTGAGTAATTTCCACTCGGTCAAGGACACAACACTTAAGGTCTTCAAATTTGTGTTTCAACGCGGTGCAATGTTCAACCATTGGTTCTTCCATGTTTTGCCTGACAATATTTGATCTGTGTTCTAACACTCTAATTTTTAGTGCCCTTGTTGTCATTCCTACGTATAATTTATAACAGGGGTATTGGATGACAAACTACAAAATCCGTTCTGCATTTAGTAAAATGGACTAAAGGATATTCTCGTCCATTTAAGACATCTTTAAAACTTTTTGTTTGTAACGTGATCTTGCAGATTTGGCACGTGCCACATTTATAGTGTCCCTGAATCTTTCTGTTCACATTTATTTGCGATGTAAATGCTGCAGGACTCAGTTCTTTTTTTAAATTTCTGCCTCTTGCAAAGGCTATTCTTAAACTCATATCCTGGAACGCAGGATTGGTTTGCATGATTTCCCAGCGTCTTCTCACCATTTTTGAGATTTCAGAGCCCAACACTGTATATTTCATTACCATGGTACATGTATTGTGTTGTGCTTCCTTCTGACATGCACCTGATAGTAAAAGTTCTCTGTTGTTAAACTTGGCTCTCTTATAAGCCTTTTTCAAGATGTGTTTTGAATAGCCATGGTCTAACAATTTAGTTGTTAAATTTTTTACTTGTTGTTTATATGTACCGTCCTCAGAGCAAATTCACCGTATTCTGAGCATTTGCAACAATGGTAGACTATTCTGTAATTGGGTTGGATGACAACTGGCATTGTGAAGAAATGTATTTCTATCTGTGGTTTTTCATGCACTTTTGTTGAAAGTTGTTTATTTTGTACATTGATTTCTACATCAAGGAAATGAATGTGTGTAAGAATATTGATATATGAATTGGATGTTGTCATCACAGCTGTTGATCCATTTAGTAAACTGTGCTAATTCACTGACTGTACCCTTCCATAGCATGAACACATCATCTATGAACCTCCACCATTTGTGAATTTTATGATTAAAGGGGGAATTTTCTATCCAATCTTTTTCAAAGGATGCCATGTATAAATTCGTGATGGAGGGTGTGAATGTTGCTCCCATTGCGACACCACTGATTTGTAAATAGAACACCCCTTTGAAAAGGAAAGTGTTCTGTTTGATGGCTAATCTCGTCAATTCCATAAGAAAATCCATTGGTATCAATTGAGGTCTTTCCCTAGCTTCTAAAACATCTTTAACCACTCTTAGGGCTTCATCCTGGGGGGTAGATGAATACAGCGAGATAACATCTAATGTGACCATAATACATTCGTCACACTCCCAATCTACATTTGCCAATTTTCGCAAAAAGTGGGTGGTATCCTTAATGTATGAGGAACTTTTGTGTACTTCTGGTTTAAGAAAAGCATCTACAAACATAGACAATGGTTCCAACCCTGATTGCCTAAATCACAGGATCGGTCTGCTGGGGTGTATCTCTGCATTCTTATGTATTTTAGGAAGAAAAATACATCACTGGAGTGACTGGATCATAATGATCTAGAAATCTTTTATCTCTCAAAGTGATGAAACCTTCTTGTAATCCTTTCGTGATCTTCTGGATCTGTGATTGCAGGCGTTTGGTGGGATTGAGAAGCAGTCTCTTGTATGAATCTTTATCTTCAAGTTGTCGTAGACTCTCTTTGATGTAGCTTTCTCTGTTCTGTATGACGACAGCTCCAACCTTGTCCGCCTTCTTGATAATGATACTTGAATCTTTTTTCAATTTTTGTAATGAGCTATATTCTATTTTAGTTAAATTGTTTGTATGTTTTTTTATAGGTCTTTTTTTTTCATTTGTTCCATGTCTTTAATTAAAATGTCCTTGAACGTGCTGAGTGTGGGATCTAATTGACCAGCCAGTTTCGATGTGGATTTGGGTTTGATGATTGTTCTATCTTGATATGAAGAATCAGCCCCAAAGAACATCCATAGTTGTAATTTTCTTATGAATTTCTCTAAATCGATATGGAATTGAAAATCATCAAATGCTACTGTGGGGATGAAGGTCAATCCTTTCGATAATACCCTTTCCTCCTCTATTGATAAAGTTTTACTAGATAAGTTGATTACCACTGATGGTCCGTTCTTTGAGATTTCATCCACGGTCTGTTCCTCTGAGTACTTCTTCCTCGTCTGTTCCCTCTTCCCCTTGTCGTTCCTCTTGCTCCTAAAAAACCTCTCATATTGGCATTGCCTGAGGAATCATCACTGCTGTTTGAAGACGATGAGTCGACTACACATACTGCTTGTTTCTGACTGGATTTTTCCAGAGCTCTGGGGGATGGAGTGATGGGATGTCCCTGGGTGGGAGGAGGCCTAGCACATCGTTAGTGGTTTTGAAACAGAATACAGGAGAAAAGAAAAGGCCTTGTAGAGAAAGACAAGGCGGGAGGAGTGACAAAGGGGATAAAGGTTGGAATTATACCCATAGAAAGGTCATCTTTGGTTGCCTGATGGTCCCTTCTCAAGAGACCAGGAGGAGAAAGGGGGAATCCTAAGTGAAGGGTGTGATCACTGGCTGTAAAGGAGGGTTGTGGCTCCTGAAAGTGGCAACTGGGAAATTGTGTGTGCTACGGGTGGGCAGAGGAGAGACCCAGCCCAGGAGCAAGGGATTGGAACCAGGGAGAACTTGGTCCTGAGACCAGGATGGATCCAGAGAGGGGTCACCGCTGGCAGAGGGTCAGACTAGAGGAGGGTCTGAACCCACAGAGTTTTGAGTCTGTACAGAAAAGAAGGAGAAGCAGCCAGAGGGGAAGAACACTGCCCAAGGGATAGGCATGAATAGGAGAACTGTATATACGTACATATTCCATATTGGGAACTTGCCCTTGTAAATAAACCTGAGGAACAACAGAAGAATTAGAACAGAGTTTGTGTGAACCTAGAGTTGGATCACAAAAGACTGTTTGATGATGCTGCCGTTGCAAAGTTGGAAAATAAAAGTTTGAGTTCTTGCATAGACTGCGGATTGCAGTATGTCTTTGGGGACCGAGAGGGAGTTGATCCCCGAGAATGTGAGTATCTCCCAAACCTCCTGATCTCTATTCTGGACCATTGACCCACTCCCATTCTCAACTGCATATGTGCTGGAACTGATGAGTGAGGGGAGTGGCCCTGAATATGACTAATCTGTTATGTGGCCCATGGCTGTAGCTAGCGCAGGGGTGAGACTTGGGTTAAAGATTGAACCAGGACTGTGGGGGATACTAGTGCTTTAGTGTTGACTCTTTCCAAGGCACCCCAATCCAGACTGCAAACGATCTTACAAATGTTCCAGATGGGAATTTACCATATCTGAGTTGGTACTTGATTCTGGCAAGCCATTCTTTCAGTAAACATCTACTTCAGCAGCAGGCCAAATGCGAAGGTTGGCATTTGAGCCCAATGAAGAATTGATACCAGCACAGAGGAGCCAACTTCAAAATTATTGGGGGTGCTAAGCCCAATGGAAATAACCCCTTCCTGGACACATACAAGGAATTTTCTCAATATTGGGGGTGCTCAAGCACCCACAGCACCCACAGAGTCGGCTCCAATGTACCAGCAGTACAGGAAACTGCATCTGAGGAGTCCAAGTTCTAATCACATGTTTCTTAGCTTTTGAGTTCTCTGTCCTGTGAAACAAGCAGGCCTATGATTTCAGTCTCTAGCTGATGCAACACACAGGAAGATTTCCTAGCCGTTCACTATATATACCAGTGTTCAAAGATTGAGGCATTTCACAATTTTAGATTCACTTCTTAGCCCATATACTCCAGAGTAATTCTGCAGTCAGTACAGAGAAAACATTTACTTCTCTGGAGCTCTCTTACTAGGGTTACCATATTTGTTTCCCCCCCCCCCCCCCAAAAGAGGACACATGCCCCGCCCCCTGCCATGCCCCTGCTACACCCCATCCTACTTTCTGTCACATGCCATCCCACCCCTTTCACACCCCAACCCCACCCATCACATCCCCTAAGGGTGTCCTATCCTCCCCTTACCTTACTGTAATGCCCTGGTGGTCTAGTGACCTTTTCGGGGCAGGAAAGAGCCCCCTCTTTCCTGCCCAGAATGGCTGCAGACCATCTTGCTCCCTCCAGTATCAATGCCGATTCAAAATGGCCGCCGAGCGTGACCTTGCAAGACTTATGCAGAAGTCTTGCGAGGCCGTCATTTCAACTCTTGGCAGTCATTTTGAATCAGCGCCGGGACCGAAGGCAGCAAGAGACAGTCTGCAGTCACTCCGGGCAGGAAAGAGGGGGCTCTTTCCTGCCCTGAAGAGGTCACTAGACCACCAGGGCAGTACAGTAAGGTAAGGGGAGGATAGGACACCACTAGGCCCGCCCGTTTGTCCGCAAATCCGGACAAATGGGCAGGGTGGCAAAACCTACCCGGTTGCCCGGCCATGTCCACAAAAAGAGGACATGTCCGGGTAAAACCGGACGTATGGTAACCCTACATAAGTACATAAGCACTGCCATGCTGGGAAAAGACCAAAGGTCCATCAAGCCCAGCACTCTGTCTCCGACAGCGGCCAATCCAGGCCCCAAGAACCTGGCAAAAACTCAGAATTTAATAACGATCAATGGACTTTTCCTTCAGGAATCTGTCCAGACTCCCTTTAAACTCAGCAAGGCCAGCTGCCGTCACTACCTTCTCCGGCAATGAGTTCCAGAGTCTAACCACATGCTGAGTAAAGAAAAACTTTCTCCAATTTGTTTTAAACCTACCACATTCTAATTTCATCTTATGTCCCCTAGTTCTGTTATTGTTAGAAAGCGTAAACAAACGCTTCACATATGTCCGCTCTACCCCACTCATTATTTTGTAGACCTCTATCATATCACCCCTCAGCCGCCTTTTCTCCAGGCTAAAGAGTCCTAGCTGTCTTAACCTCTCCTCATAAGGTAGTCGTCCCATTCCTTTTATCATTTTCGTCGCCCTTCTCTGCACCTTCTCCAATTGCTTTATATCTTTTTTGAGATGAGGCGACCAGAACTGAACACAATATTCCAGGTGCGGTTGCACCATGGAGCGATATAACGGCATTATAACATCCTCATGCTTGTTTTCCATCCCTTTTCTAATAATACTCAACATTCTGTTCGCCTTCTTAGCCGCTGCAGCACATTGAGCGGAAGATTTCAACATTCTATCCACGATGACTCCCAGATCCCTTTCTCGGTCCGTAACTCCTAAAGTGGAACCTTGCATGACATAGCCGTAATTTGGGTTCCTCCTTCCCACATGCATCACTTTGCACTTGTCAACGTTGAACTTCATCTGCCATTTGGACGCCCAATCCCCCAGTCTCACGAGGTCCTCTTGTAATCTTTCACACTCCTCCCGCGACGAGACAACCCTGGATAACTTTGAGTCATCTGCGAATTTAATTACCTCACTAGTTACTCCCATCTCAAGGTCATTTATAAATATGTTAAAAAGCAGCGGTCCCAGCACAGACCTCTGAGGGACCCCACTAACTACCCTTCTCTATCGAGAATACTGACCATTCAACCCTACTCTCTGCTTCCTGTCTCTTAACCAGCTCTTAATCCATAACAATACACTGCCTCCGATCCCATGACTCTCCAGTTTCCTTTGGAGTCTTTCATCAGGCACTTTGTCAAACACCTTCTGAAAATCTAGATATACAAAATCCACCGGCTCCCCTTTGTCCACATGCTTGTTCACCCCTCGAAAAAATGCAGTAGATTTGTGAGGCAAGACTTCCCTTCACTAAATCCGTGCTGACTTTGTCTCAGCAGCCCATGCTTTTGTACGTGCTCCGTAATTTTATTCTTGATAATAGCCTCCACCATTTTTCCCGGCACCGACGTCAGACTCACCGGTCTATAATTTCCCGGATCTCCCTATCTCTGACTGACAAGCTCCACTCTCTGTCCATTGCTGTCAGCAAACATGGAACATCCAAACTGTCTTCTCTTTCCCTTACTTACTCAGTCTTAGTCTTTCCAGGAACAAAGAGATTTTTAATATATGCAAAAGCACAAGATGGTAGGTGGAAGGATATTAGGCACCACAGGTGTACCTTCCACTTTCTGCTCCTGCCCTCACCCCAGGCCACTTGACTTCCACTTGACATTTTGATAATTGAACTCATTCATAATCACTCAAACACCACTCTTTCTGGAACTTTATTTATTTATTTATTTGTAGCATTTGTATCCCACATTTTCCCACCAATTTGCAGGCTCAATGTGGCTTACATTTGCCGTAATGGCGGTTGCCATTTCCGGGTAGCAGGATTACAAATAGTATTGCGTTAAGGTGTATACATACATGGTAACAAGCATGTAACATAACATACATGGAATAGATCATGGTGTATATATACATCATGTGCATACATACATGGTAAGGAAGAATAAATTATGGTATTGTGTGAAGGTTCCTAAGTAATAAATTGGATTGTACCATACATTAGGTCATCGGCTTCAAAGGGTCCCTGTTCAGTGTAAGGTTTGAAGTGGAGTTGTTTGATCATAGTTTCAAGGAGTTTAAGACACAAAATTGGACACCATACCTTTAAATAATGAGAGCAATTTCCAAAAGCCATTTACCTGGGTAAATGGGTGATTTAAAAATGTACTGCTCACCTTCCCTTTGTGTGACTATCAGTACTTATTGTATTGCTTTGAGTGCAGCAGCTCTTTGCAATTACTCAGAAGCTGCTGCTGCCCTAGACAACCACCTAGCTTACCCAGTGGTTAAGCTGGCCAGCCCTGACACTAGACAGGAAAAGGTTGCCTCTGAGGTAAATGTAATTTATAGATTATATTATTTATTTATTTATTACATTTGTACCCCGCACTTTCCCACACAATGCAGGCTATCTGTCTTTTCTTTCCACTGCTGTAGGTAAATTTTTCTGTTCAGTTCTTATCATTTAATCAGGCCAAGGAGATTAATAGGGATGTGAATTGAGCATTTGGTTCATTGGCATACCTTAAATTTAGTATACATAAAAATGATTTAATGTGCATTAACCTCTTAATTAATGCATGTACAATTGATTTGTGTTACATGTGAAGCAGCATTTTAGAAAGGATAGCCCATTCAGAATATGGATGTCCAAGCTATGCTATGCTATATGATTCTTATATTCCGCTAAGTTCAAAAGTGATTCTAAGTGGATTACAAACAATAAGTCCTTCTTAAGGAGAATTTAAAATTGCATATCTAATATATTGAAACAAAAAAGCATCTCTCTCATCAATTGCACATTTAAAACATTAATTACAGTTGCATCTAATATATTGAAACGAAAAAGCATCTTTCTCATAAGTACATAAGTATTGCCATACTGGGACAGACCAAAGGTCAATCAAGCCCAGCATCCTGTTTCAACAGTGGCCAATCCAGGTCACAAATACCTGGCAAGATCTCAGAAAAGCTCAATAATTTTATGATGCTTATCTCAGAAATAAGCAGTGGATTTTTCCCAAGTCAATTTAATAATGGTCTATTTACTTTTCCTTTAGGAAGCCATCCAGACCCTTTTTAAACCCCGCTAAGCTAACCACCGTTAGCACATTTTCTGGCAATGAATTCCAGAGTTTAATTACACGTCGAATGAAGAAACTTTTCTCAGATTCGTATTAAATTTACTACTTTGTAGCTTCATTGCATGCCCCCTAGTCCTAGTATTTTTGGAAAGAATAAACAAATGATTCACGTCTACCCATTCCACTCCACTCATTATTTTATAGATCTCTATCGTATCTACCCTCAGCCATCTCTTCTCCAAGCTGAAGAACCCTAGATGATTCAGCCTTTCCTCATAGGGAGGTCGTCCCATCCCCTTTATCATTTCCGTTGCCCTTCACTGCAGTGGCGTAGCCAGACTGCCAATTTTGGGTGGGCCTGAACCCAAAGTGGGTGGGCACAAAATTTTCTCTCTACCCCCCCCCCCCCCCCCCCCCAGCAAAATGTAGTCACACTCAGATGCATTTGTCACACAGGGTAAAGTGCTGCTTTTCAGTGCATCAGATTTCAGACAATTTATTTAATAGCCTTAACACCCTTTTCAGTGAGCTTTCAGAGGCCAAAACCTCCTGCCTCAGGTCAGTATAATGCTGTTACGGTATCCTCTCCTGACCTAAGGAAGGAAGTATTGGTCTCTGAAACTTTATTAACACCATATTACTTTATCCTAAATTAAAAATAAAATTATTTTCTTTACCTTTGTTGTATGGCCATTTACTTTTTCTCATTGTGTTGCTCCCAGTCTCTAGATTCTGCTTTCCTTCGTTTTCGCTTGACTCTTCTGCCAGGGTTTCCTGGCCATTTGTCATTTTTCTCTCCTTTTTCTTTGCTTTCTTCAATATTTTTCTGCCTCTCTCTGTGTCCAGATTTAATTCATTCTTACTATCCATTCTTTAATTTCCTTCATCTACTTATGGCTTTTCATCTTTTTCTCACCCTTGTTCTCCCCATGCCCCTTCCTCTTATTCTCCAATCTTTCACTACTCCCCCTTTCCATGCAGCAGCTCTCCTCTTTCTCTCCCCATCCTTCCAGTGTCTCACCTCTCTCTCCCCATCCTTCCAATAGTCTCCCCTCTTTCTTTCTGCATCCTTCCATCCAGTGTCACCTTTCTCCCTACCCTTCCATCCAGCGTCTTCCCTCTTTCTCTCCCCATCCTTCCACCCATCTACCCTCTCTCCTGATCCTTCCATCTAATGTCTCTCTCCCTCCTTCTAACCAGTGTCTATCTCTCTACCCTTTTCTGTTCAGTGTCCCTTCTCTCTCCACATCCTTCCACTCTCCCCTTTTTCTCTGCATCCTTTCATCCATCTCCCCTCTTTCTCTGCCATCCTCCCATCTGTTTTCCCTCTTTCTCTCCCCATCCTTCCATTTTCCCTCTTTCTCTGCCATCCTCCCATCTGTTTTCCCTCTTTCTCGCCCCATCCTTCCATTTTCCCTCTTTCTCTGCCATCCTCCCATCTGTTTTCCCTCTTTCTCTCCACATCCTTCCATTTTCCCTCTTTCTCTCCCCATCCTTCCATTTTCCCTCTTTCTCCCCATCCTGCCATCTGTTTTCCCTCTTTCTCTCCCCATCCTTCCATTTTCCCTCTTTCTCTGCCATCCTCCCATCTGTTTTCCCTCTTTCTCTCCCCATCCTTCCATTTTCTCTCTTTCTCCCCATCCTGCCATCTGTTTTCCCTCTTTCTCTCCCCATCCTTCCATTTTCCCTCTTTCTCCCCATCCTGCCATCTGTTTTCCCTCTTTCTCTCCCCATCCTTCCATTTTCCCTCTTTCTCTGCCATCCTCCCAACTGTTTTCTCTCTTTCTCTCCACATCCTTCCATTTTCCCTCTTTCTCTCCCCATCCTTCCATTTTCCCTCTTTCTCCCCATCCTGCCATCTGTTTTCCCTCTTTCTCTCCCCATCCTTCCATTTTCCCTCTTTCTCCCCATCCTGCCATCTGTTTTCCCTCTTTCTCTCCCCATCCTTCCATTTTCCCTCTTTCTCTACCATCCTCCCATCTGTTTTCCCTCTTTCTCTCCCCATCCTTCCATTTTCCCTCTTTCTCCCCATCCTGCCATCTGTTTTCCCTCTTTCTCTCCCCATCCTTCCATTTTTCCTCTTTCTCCCCATCCTGCCATCCATTTTCCCTCTCCCATTCAGGCCCACCAGCCCCAGCTCCCATTGCCGGCCACTGCTGCTTTTCCTGATGAGCAGCAGGGCCGGCGCGCGGTGCTACAAAAAGAAGAAGCGCTCAGCTGACTAAGCTGAGCGCCAACGCGTCGCTAACCCGACGAGAAAAAATGTTTTTAAAAAAACGCGGCACTGCAGGCAGCCTCGAAGCATTGGCTGCTGCCTCTGCAGGCTCCTTCCGTCTCTTACGTCACTGCCCCTGCTTCGCTACAGGGCAGTGATGTAAGAGATGGGAGGAGCCTGCACAGAGCCAGCAGCCAATGCCTCGAGGCTGCCTGCGGTGCCGCATTTTTTTAAAAACATTTTTTTCTTGTCCTTAGCGACGCGTTGGCGCTCAGCTCAGTCAGCTGAGCGCTTCTTCTTTTTGTAGCGCCGCGCGCCGGCCCTGCTGCTCATCAGGAAAAGCAGCAGTGGCCGGCAATGGGAGCTGGCGCTGGTGGGCCTGAATGGGAGAGGGAAAATGGATGGCAGGATGGGGAGAAAGAGGAAAAATGGAAGGATGGGGAGAGAAAGAGGGAAAACAGATGGCAGGATGGGTAGAAAGAGGGAAAATGGAAGGATGGGGAGAGAAAGAGGGAAAACAGATGGGAGGATGGCAGAGAAAGAGGGAAAATGGAAGGATGGGGAGAGAAAGAGGGAAAACAGATGGCAGGATGGGGAGAAAGAGTAGCTACGCCCCTTCTTCACTGTACCTTTTCTAATTCCACTATATCTTTTTTGAGATTCGGCGACCAAAATTCAACACAATATTTGAGGTGCGGTCGCACCATGGACCAATACAAAGGCATTATAACATCCTCACTTTTGTTTTCCATTCCTTTCCTAATAATACCTAACGTTCTATTTGCTTTCCTAGCCACCGCAGCACACTGAGCAGAGCATTTCAACGTATCAACAATGACATTGAGATCCCTTTCCTCGTCGGTGACTCCTAACGTGGAACCTTGCATTACATAGCTATAGTTCGGGTTCCTCTTTCCCACATGCATCACTTTGCACTTGCTCACATTAAACATCATCTGTTATTTAGACGCCCACTCTCCCAGTCTTGTAAGGTCCTCTTGTAATTTTTCACAATCCTCTCGCGATTTAACAACTTCGAATAACTTTGTGTCATCAGCAAATTTAATTACCTCACTAATTACTCCCATCTCTAAATCATTTATAAATATGTTAAAAAGCAGTGGTTCCAGCACAGACCCCTGAGGAACCCCACTATCTACCCTTCTCCATTGAGAATACTGACCATTTAACCCTACTCTGTTTTCTATCCTTTAACCAGTTTTTAATCCACAATAGGACACTACCTCCTATCCCATGACTTTCCAATTTCCTCTGGAATCTTTCATGAGGTACTTTGTTAAACGCCTTTTGAAAATCTCATCAACTACAGTCTGAGGAAGTTCCTCAGAAACTAAAAAACATCTTTCTCATCAAACAAAAAAGACTTTAACGCTTTCCTGAAGGAATAGTATTGTGTTATTGTCCGAATTTCTAAAGGCAGTCCGTTCCAAAGCTTAACTCCCTGATGTAAAAAGGAATGCTCTAGCATGAATTTCTTCCGAATACCCTTAAAAGATGAATAATTTATTTTCAATCAGCGTTCCAACCTACCTGATGAAAAAGATGATGGGAAATCCAAATAATTAATCAGTCTACCAGATCCACCTCCGTACGGCATTTTGTACATTATACATGCTTGCTTAAACTTCAGTCATGAAGGCACAGGAAGCCAGTGCAGCTCCTTCAACAGTGGGGATGCTCTGTCATACTTTCCCAGGCTGTAAATCAATCTTGCTGCTGTATTCTGCAGAAATTGAATTTTTTTGTAATTTTTTAGTAAGACCCCCAAATAGCGAGTTACAATAATCTAAATATGGAATCAGGGTTGCCTGTCCCACTGTTCTAAATTTATCTGGATGCAATTTAGATCGAATTTCTTTCATCTGCTGTAATGGGAAAAATGTTTTTGATAAAGCCTTCACATGTGATTTAAAAGTTAAGCCTGAATCAACGACTCCCAACATTTTTGCGTAGTCCTCAATCATTAGTTTTTCACCTGTATCCAATTCCTAACACTTAACTGTCAGCTTCTCACCATCTCCAAACCAAACAACCTTAGTCTTTAGTCTATTCAATTTTTAAAAAAATTAGCTTTAGCCCAATTATCAGTTTTGATGACAATCTCCTTTATGAAAGTCATGGAGGGGCATTTTCGATATGACGTCTAAGTTCGACTTTGGACGTTTTACAAAAAAGTCCTAAATCCAAATAGGAAAGAAGGTCATTTTCAAAAAAGAAAAATGTCTCTCTTTTGTTTTCGAAAATACTGTTGCAAACAAGGTTTTGTGATTTGGACATTTTGTTTTTTGGTCCATTTTTGAAAAAAAAAAAAAACATACAAATGCAAAACATACAAAATCAAGCCATTGGTATGTAGGAGGAGCCAGAATTTTCAGTAGACTGGTCCCCCTGACATCCCAGGACAGCAATAGGACACCCTAGGGGGCACTGCAGTGGACTTCATAAAATGCTTCAAAATCTACACTTTCCTTGCATTAGAATGATACAAAAAATCAGTGTATTGTACTGGATTTCTAATAAGGAGGAAAAAGAGCCTCACAGAGCTCCTAGACAATATGTCTGTCTACTGGAGCTAAAACGGATCTTAAATTGATCCTCTGTTCATCATTGGCTCTGAAAAAACCCCCAAAAATAGTTTTCTAATGTTTCAATCAACAGTGACAAAGATAATAGTTCCTTTCTATTGTTGCTTCACAAAATATTAGGACTAATTGTTGCTTCACAGAATATTAGAACAAAGTGTAAAATAAACACTTATCTATAGCGTGAGAAGACTTCAATCTTTCTTCCTATGGCGCTCCAAGCTTGGAGCGCCATAGGAAGAAAGATTGAAGTCTTCTCATGCTATAGATAAGTGTTTATTTTACACTTTGTTCTAATATTCTGTGAAGCAACAATTAGTCCTAATATTTTGTGAAGCAACAATAGAAAGGAACTATTATCTTTGTCACTGTTGATTGAAACATTAGAAAACTATTTTTGGGGGTTTTTTCAGAGCCAATGATGAACAGAGGATCAATTTAAGATCCGTTTTAGCTCCAGTAGACAGACATATTGTCTAGGAGCTCTGTGAGGCTCTTTTTCCTCCTTATTAGAAATCCAGTACAATACACTGATTTTTTGTATCATTCTAATGCAAGGAAAGTGTAGATTTTGATATATTTTTTGTGATAAACTTTCCCTACCTTGTATACGTTGTTAGTGACTTCATAAAATGCTCCCAGGTATAAATCTCACCATTGCTCCCTTACCTTGTCTGCTGAGCCCCCCCCCCAAAACCCACTACCCCCAACTGTACACCACTACCATAGCCCTTACAGGTGAAGGGGGCACCTATATGTGGGTACAGTGGGTTTCTGGTGAGTTTAGGAGGGCTCACAGTTTCCTCCACAAGTGTAACAGGTAGGGGGACGTAGGAGCCTGGGTCCACCTGTCTGCAGTGCACTGCACCCAACACTAGACTACTCCAGGGACCTGCAGGCTATTCTAATGGACCTGAGTATAACATCAGAGGCTGGCAAGTAATGTTTTTCATCACATTTATTTTGGGGGGGTGGGAGGGTTTAATGACCACTGGAGGAATAAGGGGAGGTCTTCCTTGAATCCCTCCAGTGGTCATCTGATTATTTAGGGCATCTTTTGTGCCTTATTCATTATAAAAACAGGTCTAGCTCAAAACGTATTAGTTTTAGTCCTGGACGGTTTTGTTTTGTTCCATTATGGCTGAAAAACGTCTGAGTCTTAGGAACACCCAAGTCCTGGGCTGAACACGTCCCCTTGAGATTTGGATGCACTTCTGATGGACTTCATAGAAAAACATCTAGAAATAGGTTTTGAAAATACTGATTTGGGTGTGTTTGTGAGGAAAACGTCCAAATGCTGCTTTATGCCACTTTTTAGACATTTTTCTGTTTTGAAAATGAGCCCAGTAGTATCTTCACACTTTTCTTGAGCTTCACACAGAAAAAAAAATATCATCAGCATATGATTAGACCAATACTCCCAAGGTAGACAGCATTGTTTCCATTGTTAAATAGATGTTAAATAAAAAAGTTGACAGCGGTGACCCTTGAGGAACTCCACAATCTGCATTCCACTGCAAGGACACCTTAGAATCCTTCCTTACACTGTATATTCTCCTCTGTAAATACTCACTAAACCATTTCAAAACAGTACCACTCACTCCAATCTGGCTAAGTCTATTCGAAAGCTGATCATGGTTCACCGCATCAAAGGCGACTGATATTTCAAATTGTAGCAAAATCATTTGCTTTCCCTTACTAAGAGCCAGTCTGATTTCAGTTACCATTTCCAGCAACAAAGTTTCAGTACTATATAGTGGTCTGAAATCGTGCTGTGAAATATGAAGAATGTCAAATTTGCTCAAGTAGTCACATAATCAAGTATTCACAACAGATTCAATAAGTTTAGCAAGCCATGGCATGCTTGCCACTGGTCTATAATTTTCAGGCTTAGACAAATCAGCTCCCACTGATTTGGGAATAGGAGTCAGCATAATATATGCCAAATCAAGGGGGTAACTCCCAGTATTCAGAATAGTATTAACAAACATTGTCAACCAGACCACTATGTCAGAGGGTACTGTCTTAAGTAGATAGGAAGGACAAACATCTAATTAACTAGCTTTCTTAGACAACCTTTTGAAGTAGATATTAATAGTATTTGTATCAACTTCCAGAAATTCATTCCATAGCATGTCTCCTTTTAGAGTTATTTCCTCTCTCCTCCTGTTGGTCCCACCATTGGCAATCATGTCTGGTTTCAACAAGACTTTGCCTAATAATATCTATTTTAGTATGAAAATAATTTGCCAACTCATCCGCCGTAGGTTGTATTTCATGTGAAATCATCTGCACCTTAACAGTTGTTATCAATGAGTTGAAAATTTGGAAAAGCTGTTTTGATGAATTTTCTGAATCACCTATCATTTTTCCATAATATTCCCTTTTTGACACAACTACAGAATTTTTATATATTTTAATTTCTTCTTTCCACTGTCTATAAATACCAGGATCTTTAGTTTTACTCCAGGATCTCTCTAGCCTCCTATAGCCCCTCTTAAGATTTGCCAACTCGTATACCAGTGATTCCATTTTAAACAGCCATTTCTTTCTTTTAGAGGTGCTAGTTTGTCGAAATATAAAAAACGATGCATTATTCCAAACCCGTAGCTGTTGTTCTGAATGTTGTATCTCTGACTTTAGTTCTCCCCCCACTTTCTGCCAAAAAAGTTCTGCATCATTTTTTCCCTAGCCAAGACATGTATTAATCTTCGACTTAGATTGAAAGCTCTTAAATGGTCTTAGAAAAAGTTTCAAAACAAAATGGTCCATCCAAGGAACCGCATCCCACCTCTGATGTCCTATTAGTGTTTCTGGATCATTCCTTTTGGTGAAAGCAAGAAAATCAAGTGTATGACCTTCTTTATATGTTGCTTGATCAGTATCGATCCTAAGATCCAATTGCAGCAGAAAATCTAAAAACTACTGTACTGAAACATCACTATAATTTTCCAAAATAATTAATTCCTTGAAAACAAGCATATATCGAGCTATGATTTAAAGTATCTGCTCACTAATGCCATTCCAAGATCCGGGTGGCCTATAGATTAAAATTATCCCCAGTTTCTCCTTAATAAAATCAGTAAGTTGGCAAACCACCACTTCTAAACCCATCTCCATAATGTTTTCTACCTTTGTGATGGTAAAAGCATCTTTATAAATAATAGCTAGCCACCTCCCTTCCTGACTTGTCTGGAATTATGTGATATCCAATAACCTATAGGACAAAGTTCTAATGCATGGGGAGAATTAGGATCTGACAACCAAGTTTCTGTTATAAAAGTCAAACCCGCTTGTGTATCATTAATCAGGTCATGAATTAATATTGTCTTATTACAGATTGAGTGTGCATCTCAGCCAAGCATTCAATTGACCCATAATCCTCTTCAGTAGGAACCCTGGAAATAATGGGAGGGTATATTATACACCTACCGTTGTCTCTCAACCTTTTCTTCCGACTTCCAAACATTATCATAAATAGGTCTAACACCCCATACCACTTCTGGGATTTGTATACATGATGTCATACGATCTACCAAATTACCCAAATCTCTACTTACTCTACTCCTGTGGCATACTCATTTGTAATCTGATTGTATTACTGGTATTGATAAACTTACTAACTCCCTCACATTTTCCAACTTCCAATTTTCCACCCATCCTAACCCTAGATACCACAGCTGTGATAGCAACAACCACAACATTATGCTTTTACAAAAGGGTCTTTTGAACATTCTCTTCACCTCCAATAGCCTTTAAGTTGCCCACTAAGATGCGTGACATGCCCCTTAAGCGTGCCCCTTCAGCATTTCAGACTCGACAGACTGATAAGGATCCTCTGTGAGAGTGTGCTGAAGCTGATGCTGATGTCACGGGGTGGGGCTTCACCACTCTGGTGGAAAACAAGCAATCAGTATGTAATGTCATTGCAAAGTATTCCTAACACTATGCTTGACAGTGTGTGGGGGGGAGGGCCCAGGCTCAGTGTGCTGATGGTATGTATAAGGTAAAAGGTTGTGTCTACAGGCATTGAGGTGCATTATTTATCTCTCTTACTATATGATTTAACAAACAAAAGGAAATTGTACAGCACAGGCACTGCCCCCCCCCCCCTTCACCCCTCCCTCTTCTTGAAGCTAATTGGCACTACTGACTATGCTGTTGTGTGATTAAGGGAGGTCCGATGCAGGTGAAGGTGCAACTGTTTCCATAATTGCTAATTGGGAGAGATGCAGGGAATGAGGTGATGGGAGAGGACAAAGAAGGGGGAGGGGCATGAGGCAATGGAGAAAAGAAACATTTTTGAGAGTTTGACGGATCCATTAACTTTTTCTTTAAAGTTAGTGAGATAGGAAGTTTACCAAAAATGTGTTTAGTTAAGAAAGCAGAACGTATATCTTTTTATGCTCCCTTTTTGTGATTATGCCAAAGAATGATACTGGTATCATTGTACTGAGAACTGAGAAAACTGTATATTTAAGAGCTCCGTGAGAAAAGGATGGGGAGGTCACTGAAACCCTCGCACAGTTAGTCTCTCCTAATTGTGAGAAGGTGCCTCCTCAGCTGGCTTTTTCCTATTTCTTATGTATCCAACTTTCCGTTACTTATTTTGCAACAAATAGTTTTTGTTTGGTTGCTAATCTTGGTAAGAATAAACGTTTGCTAATGTGATAAGATTTTTTGTTTATAGTTTTCTTCTTTTTTTTTTTTGTGGTTTGCCAGGCTGGTGTCCCAAGAAAGTGCAGCTGAGGTAATGTATGAGGAGAATTAGAGACTGGTATCAGTGAAGAAATGCTGGTTCTGGTTCTAATCTGACTCATACAGTCAGTTTAAAGCAGAGTATAGAACATCACTATGAGAAGACTCGGAACCCTTGAACCAAAACCTTCTTTAGTGAAGTAATTAAACAAGGAAAAATAACATACAGTTCAGATGTGCTGGACAAGAGTTTTTGCCTTGCAAACTGGGGCCCCGATGCTCAAAACTCCGGTGCTGTTCCGAATAGCACCATAAAAATACCGCCAGAACAGTGCAGAAGAATGCCTTAATGCTCAAAGCTAATGAGATGCAAATATAGGCATGCTCATAGCATTGAGCATTAGGAAGTGTCAGGTCTTATATTGAAGATTGTTGTTCAAGCTGTGTGATTAAAGGAACTTATGTCCCGGATTTGAAGGCTCTTGGTGCTTTCTTTTGATACCTAGACTTTATTCTGTACTTTGAACCCTCTCTGTGTTGTGCTATGCCTAAAAGTAGTCACAGTTCCCGTGCATAAGTGCTATTCTGTAAACCACGCCTAACTTTAAGCGCAGTTTATAGAATAGCACTGAGCAGGGTTTTTATATAGAATTTAGTCTTTAACACCTGTTGTAGAGCAAGTGTAAATATACATAGGGGCATTTCACCCTCACGTTTGGCATGATATATGCTACCGTTTTATAAAGATGTGTAAAATATAGGTTCAATTAGGCACATTTTTACCCTCTCTGTGTAAGCAAGTTTTAATAAAAATTACCCTTATTATCACACTTTGCATTACCTCCCATGAGACAGTCCTTTAAATAAAACCTGTAGGAATTTTAGGAATATTTTCAAAAGGATATGTTTATAGTGTATGCTCCAAGGTATTAATGCATCTACACTATATTAAGTCTCTTTCTATATTTGATTACTTTGACACATTCATTCACCCTAAGACTATGCCTTATGGTTAAGGTCTGTTCATGTGTTTCATTATAAGGTATTTGAATGATAAGATTTTTTTTAATCACAGTCCATATGTTTTTAATAAACTTTCTCAAGTGTTACTTTATGTACATATATAGGTTATTCATTTTCTGTTTTAAGAGCATCTGCATCTCATTTTTTGGGCATTACATAATAACAGTTGATGTGACTTTTTTGATTCCCCCTTTTTTGGATTTTCTATATCACAACATATTGGGGATGGGGTGGTAAACCCTCATACAAAATAATGCCCTGTGGACAGACTTCCAAATATTGAAGACATAATTGGCTATAATAACATTGCCTGTGGGATGTGCAGAGGTAACACAGGGACTGCTAGCTCACAACAGCAGCAGCATTTCAAAAGTATATGAGGAACTTCCTTTCTTCAGGAGGCCAGACTTGAGGTTAACTTCTGGAAATATTTTTGGAAACTCATTTTTAGGCATGACTCCAAGAAAAAGAAATTCATATTAAGGAACTGACATAATTTTTAGCACCACAACCAGCATATTTCTGCAGACAAATGCTGCCAGACCCCCATGCCAAAACCAATATTGATCTAAAGCTTCATCCAATCAACAAAAGCCTTTGTTTATAAGACCGATTTTTTATTTGCTTAAAGTTCAAAGCTTAACTCCACTGATTGTTTCAAGCCTAGAAAAACAAGAGACATGAGGCTTCTTAAGAACCTGGCTTCTTGTCAACCAGTGGATATTCACCAGCCTGCATAAAATTGATCTGTTAAGAGTTTGGTCCCCTATTTAAAATAATGGAAAAAACAAACTCTCAAACCCCCTTTCACCTCCAAAAAGAAACAGTCAAATATCTGCTCAATAAACGGAGTATATAGATACCTTAGAGTGTGCATTGCAACTTAGGACATATTTTTCCAAAAGAACCAATAACAGATGACAGCAGCTGAAGGTCAAATGGCCCACCTGGTCTGCCCAGTTATTCTGGTCTACAGTGATATACAAATATATATGTTTAAGTTTACTAACAGTTTCTTAATCGCTTTTTTTAACAAGTAAATCAAAGCGATGTACATAAATCATTAAAATCCATAAAATAAAGAAAGGAAAGAATGCCATCAAATGATAGGAAAGAACACAAGCATATCAAGATCAATCAAATCGCTATGTCCCTCACTGCAAGGGGCACCTGTCACTATGGGTAAAATCCCTATACTATGCTCCAGAATAAGTCTTATTACAAAGAAAGGTTTTTAGCCTAAGCTTAAAAATCTTAAATGAATGTTCAGTCCTAAATTCTAGGGGTAAGTTATTCCACAAAAATGGGACCATAAAATAAAAATATACCTTATTTATGTATTAATTACACACAATATATCCCAGCAGCCAGCTGTAGAAGCTTGACTACTTGTTGAATATTGCAGGTTAATATTTAAAATGATTGAACTAGGCAGAAGAGGCTCCTGTCTGCTTAAATCATGCTGGCTGAACAATCCCAAAACTTTCAGCGGCACAGTGCCACCGAAAATGTGGGTAGACCACTGCAGCACTATTTGGTTAGGGCTGGGGTCCAAGAGTGGAGTATGAGCAGAGCTGATTTACCTAGTAAGTAGCAATTTTCAGACCACTAAGCAGGTAAATGCCTGCATAAAGATAGGACAGCAACTTTATCAAGCCAGTTATCCGGGCACTGATCTGAATATCGGCTGGCAGCAGGATAATTCCTGGCGGCCTGTCAAGACCCAGGTATTCAATGCTGGTGTTCAGATTAGGCCTGGGATGGAATATCTAGGTCGTGTTCTGTCCATGACGGTCAGCACCTTTAAGATCACTGACCACCGCTGGCTGAATATTGGCCTGTTAGTGTTTATCCAAGTCTATTTTTATTGCCTTTGTAGCTGGTTTTCTACCATCTCGAGCATCCTAAATTGAATCCAACACCCAGCAGCCCCTCCCCTTTTCTATGTCATCACCAGTCTTTGTACCAATCTAAACCACTACCAGAACAAGTGAGGCTGCTAATCCCAGTTAAAGAAAAGACTATAGGAAGGCTGAGGTATAGCTGGTAATGTACATTGAAATCTCTGCTACAGCCCAACAGTAGCATACCCAGACCTCAAATTTTGTCTGGGCCTAGGGGCAGAATATATAAGCATAAAATATCCTCTCCGCCCTCTCCTCCCTGCAAGCTCCTTATTTCACAATATAAATACCTGAGCTGGCAGATATCTCCAAGCCTAGTCAGCTGAAGACCTCCTCCATTCCTCCAAAGATACCCAGATTGCCATACTGCCAATCTCAATAGTCAGTGGCAGCATTCCTGAGTCTGAGCCAGTACCTAGCACATTCTCACTTCTCATGCATGCATAAGAAGTGAGCACACGCTAACTGCAGGCTCGAGCTCAGGAACACTGCTGAGCATGGTAGCATTGCATTCTGAGCAACTTTGAAGGACTGTAGAAGGTCTTCAGCTGGCGGGGCTTACAAGGGTGTGCCACTGCTGGGTGGAGCCACTGAACCTACCACTTGAGCAGAGACAGCCTGTGTTAGAGTGGGAGGCTGGCAGAACAAGCTACTGTGAACTGGGCTAATGTAAGAATTAGTGTACAGGGGGAGAAGGTTCAAAGGACTAGGGGGCTGAGTAGTATAAAGCCTTATTAATAGATTCCTTACCTCTGAGGGTTGACAGTTTAGTGTTTTAGAGGGTTCCCCTTCCTCTCAAGTACCCAGATAGGTTATTGCAAATAAGTTGGTTTAAGGCTTGATTTAGTTTTCTCTTCCTCCTCCTCCCCCTCCTCTTTCTCCTTATAGAACTGGTACAATGGCCAGGGACTATAGGCTAGAGGCAAAGATTCTTCCCTGGGGTGGGTCCAGTCAATATTCAGCCTCTGGTGGTCAGTGCACCCCTTTACTGCTTGGAAGGAGTGAGGTGGCGGGAAGAGTGCGAGGGGGTGACACACCTGGAGGAGGGGATGGTCTGCAACAGGTAGCAATAATTTATGTACACCACTGTTAGTGTGTGTTCAGCAGTTAGCATGTGATAATTCTGTTAGCGCACGCTGCTGTAGTAAAAGGGCCCTTAATTTTGCACAGATACACCCATACTATTACAACTTCATCTAAGCTCCACCCAACCTCCACCCCAAGAAATCCTTACTTTCATTGTTGTATGCCCTTGGACAATTTTATAAGTATCTATTTCTGCATGTCAAATACTGTTTTAAATATATATTTAAAAAATCTAAAATACCTATGATATGTCAAATGCACTAGAAACTCTGAGTACCCTCAGGGCCTATTACAATCAGGAGCTCAGATAATGCCCCAATATTTGAGCTGGGTGCAAGTTATGAACTATGTTTGTTGCCTGCAAAGCAACTTGGAGTGTGTAAGCTCTGGCCCTGAAATAAGCTTAGCATATTACTATGAGGTCAGTTTTCAAACCGTGTGGGAAACTTGTGGCATTTCTCATTGAAACTCCTGTGGTAGACCAGTGCTGAAGGGATCCTTACTCTGCAGTTTATGCAGATACAGAGTATAGAGGGTAAAGAATGTGCCAAGATTTCAAAACTGAAATTCCTTTACATACAATATTTCCATGGACCCACATTAACCTTACCACCGGCACCACCTCTTTTCCCTATATGAAGAGGAGGGGTAATTTATTAAGGACTAGTAAAAAAGGCCCGTTTCAGTATGAAATGAAACGGGCGCTAGCAAGGTTATCCCTCTCTCCCTCCCTCGCGCGCGCTCTCTCCCTCTGTCCCCTCCAAGTCCCATGGCCCCCTTTCTTCCCTTCCGATTTCCAGGCCCTCCCTCCCGCTCTCTCTCTCTCCCTCCCTCTCTCTCCTTCCCTCTGTCCCTCCCCCGAGTTCCAGTCCCTCCTCCTCTCTGTCTCACAGACACGTCCTTGCGATGCCTCCACTCGCGGCCCTCCCCTCCCTGACACTGGCCCCAACCCGACACTGGCCCCGCCCATCCCCCTACGTGCACTTCGCCCCCCCTCCAAAATCGCCAACCCCCTCTGCTACCCTCCTCTCCCCTCCCCCCCTTACCGGGGTCCCGGTGGCAGCAGTGAAGAGCCTCGCGAGTCTGCTGCCTTCCCTTCTCTTTGCTCTCAGCTCTGACTCTGGTCCCGCCCTCATTTCCTGTTTCCACAAGGGCGAGAAAAGAGTCAGAGCTGAGAGCGAAGAGAAGGGAAGGCAGCAGACTCGCGAGGCTCTTCACTGCTGCCAGGGGGAGGGGAGGTTAGCAGAGGGGGGTTGGCGATTTTGGAGGGGGCCGACGTGCACGTAGGGACGTCTCTGCCCGCTCCCGCTGTTGTTCAACGCGCGTCTCTCACTGGAATTGTAACCCCCTGCTGACGTCAGGCAAGCAGGGTTCTACTGCTGGCCAGTGTTGTCAGCAGGTGGTTACGATCCCAGTGAGACACTTTAGAACGTTCACATAGCAAATTATTATATTAGATTCCCTCCCATGGATAAACAAACACCCATTCACCCACACAAACTCTTTTGAAAATGGCCTCTTTTGTTTATACTGAAATTGATGTACTATGAATGGATCTAATAAAGGTGTTAAGTGGCACATTCAGCCCAACACCTAGGAAGACTAGGTCTCTGCCTATGATGCCATAATTTGGGGGACAATACTCAGCAAGTATACAAAAGACTCATCACTTCCAGTTTCAGGGGGGATGGGACCCAGCAGGCCTTCAGCAAGCACAGATGCTCAAGGCCTCATGCTGGCAGCTATGAGTCTTTTTTTTTTTTTTTACAAAGGCTGATTGACTCACCAATATCATGCCAAAGGGTATAGGAAAGGTAAGTTGCTAAACACTTTGGGGGTGAGGGAAGGGGGGAATAGGAGATGCTGAATACCTTATGTGGGAAGGGGAGAGAAGCACTGGGTCCAGCAGGGAGGGGGGAAGGAAGGAGAGAAATGCTGGACACCTTGCAGAGGAGAGGTAGGGAAGGACACCTTGGGGAGGAAGAAGAGAGGAGATACTGGACATGGTGAAGGAGGACCTTGTTGTTTTTAGCAACATATAAGCAATTGTTTTTCAGATTAAATGATCAAATCCAGATATGCTTTATTCAAATTGATTGTGTTTTGATAACTCTATTGTATTTTTTAATTATTATTTTAATTTCTTTACAATTAGATCTCCTGCTAATTCATTTTTTGCTTGGCATGGAGAAATAGCCTAGTGGTTAGAGTACTGGCCCTGACAATCAGGGGAGTCGAGTTCAAATTCCAGTGCAGCTTTTTGTAATCTTAGCAAGTAATTACAAATTTAGACTGCAAGCTCACTGGAGACAGGAAAATACCTAGTGTACCTGAATGTAATATACCTTGTCCCTGATGCTCAGAAGCAAATGCGAGAGCTAGAGGCCACTAGTGCCTTGAGCAACTACTGAAAAAGATGTGAGCTAAATCCAGTTAAATACTTTCTTTTTATCATGAAGCCATGAAAATGTTTCTAAGGTTCTGCTCCTTGAAGTTCTCAGAAACTAAGGGGGGAATTCATCAAGCAGCGTTATGGCCTTAACATACCTTAACACACATGTTAAAGGAATTAGTGCATGCTAAAAGCCCATAGGTATAGAATGGGCTTTTAGTATTCAGTGTGCGCTAATTCCTTTAATGTGTGTTAAGGCCATAACTCTGATGAATTCCCCCCTAAGTGTGTTTGAGCCCTAGGATGGGATCATCAGTATACTGCTACATTATACAAATCATAGAGTTCTAGGCATAGTGAATTAAGGATCCCTGATGCAGGCACATGCCAAAACACGGTTGTGTTGGGTCATATCAATAAACAGGTTCCAATAGTGTGGCTCCTATGACATCCTTGTCTCCTTTTTGCTGCCTTTTCTAAATTTCAGCTTAAACCATCAGGCTTGCCAAAATTTGTTCTATAAAAAGAACCCAGAAATGTCTCTGCCCTTTCATTTTGTACCTATATCCGTCACTAAACATAGCACAATGCTTTGGGAGAAAAAAGTGGTATATAGTACATATTGCTAAGAATTTGATTACCATTTAATGTGCTACCTAGAAATGTCATGCCATCATATTTGAAAAATTCACAATTACGTAGTTGCTACTTTTACATCCTTTGGTTTATTAATATGGAACCCAGTGATGAGTAATGATGCAAACCACTTCTGAAGGGAAATAACACAGCAAATCATCCTGGAACTGTGTTACATGTATAATGAAACTGTGTCTTAATCGCATTCTAGAGGTAATGTTTTGTATCACTAAAGTGAATTAACTGCTCATTATAGGCTAGGCCGATGGTCACTTTTCAGAACTGGCCTTAACCAATATGTGGACTAGGCATCTACCTAGGGTGGCACCAATGCCTTTGCTCTCCATTAGGCCAACCATGCCCTGCTGTCATGTCCCCTACCTCAACACAAGCGGCGTCCTCTGGCTGCGCAGGGTCCCGTCGACACGCACACTTGACTGGCACAGCCCTGAGCCATGTGTGATTGCTTTGCTTTCATGCACCTGGCTCTGCTCTCTCTGCCTGGCTTCCAGGTTCCTTGATTGCTTTGCTTCCACCCACCTGGGTCTGCTCTTCCTCTGCCTGGCTTCCCTTGCTTCTTTCCTATTGGTCTTCCGGTTCCTCCTTCCCCTGCTCTTGTCCTATGGCTGTGCCCCTTTTCCCTGCTAATGTCAGACGCCAGCACTTTATTAGCTGAGCTCTCCCTAGACTCCTTGCTTCGGCTTCTACTTTGGTAGGTGTTACTTGCTCAGTAGTGTGCTTCTCCTCTACTTTGTTCTTCGTTACTGACTCTGCCTGTACCTAGATTATTCTTGTGTCTGCTGCCTGCCTACTGACTCTGCCTGTACCTAGATTACTCTTGTGTCTGCTGCCTGCCTACTGACCTTGCCTGTACCTGGATTACTCTTGTGTCTGCTGCTTGCCTACTGACTCTGCCTGTACCTGGATTACTCTCGTGTCTGCTGCCTGCCTACTGACCTTGCCTGTACCTGGATTACTCTCGTGTCTGCTGCCTACCTACTGACTCTGCCTGTACCTGGATCACTCTCTTCCCTGCTGCCTGTCTGGCCGTCACATTCATCACCCCGCTTCCTGCTCCATCTCATAAGCCCTGCAGGCTGCCTGCACCTAGGGGCTCAACCTCTGGGGAACGGCGGTCAGCGCAGGTGAAACCCGGGGTTGTCCGGCCACCAAGCAGAACCTGGTCCGAGTACCGGGCTTGGCAGTGCTCTACTTGGTACAAGAACTCACAGGTCTGACACCTGCCCCCAAAACAAAGCAAGAGCAGCTGGCAAAGGGACTTGGGTAGATGCACATGTTCAAGACCTGCTGCTTCCTGCCCTCTCCTGACTATTTTTACCTAGTCTTTTATAGGGTTATGAGTGTAGCCCTCTGCTGAGGGGTGGCACTCAGTTCCTCCATCTTCCTGAGTGTTCCCAGGGACTCTTTTTTCTTTCTCTTAACCTTTTTTTATTCCAGCTAACTTTGTTAGTCCACTTTCTTCTGTGTCCCTGAAAATGTAATACTAGACTTTATTCACCAGTGTCTCCTATCCATTCTATCACCAGAGCAGGAAGCATAGGCAAACTAAAGTTTAGAGGAACTGGTCAGATATGTTTAGGACTCAGAAGGCTAGGATTGCCAACTGTCTGGATTTTTTCAGGACTCTACAGATTTATAAATTAACTGATAGCTAAAATGTCTACATATTTTTCAGAGTTTAGCTCTCTATAACCAAGTATATGGTGGTGACACCACTCATTCCCTAACCCGTCGCTGCAGGCATCCCTGGATCGGGGCACCAGTGTGCAGGTATGTGTGTGGCCCCTCCATGTGTGCTGCCGCTGACTATGACAATCTCTCATTTATTTAAACATAACTAAATGGGCTATAAGCCCCTAATGCAGTCCATTGGTTTTCTTATATTTTGTTCTTGTGATGACTTATACTGTTCCAAAACTGAAAACTCTTATCTCTTCTATCTGGTCGATAATAAATAGAGCTTATTGTGAAAACTAGCCACCCTAAAAAGTTGTTTTGTGGTTGTACATGAGAAATTGTGATATTGCATAAATAGGTGGGTGTTTTTGTTCCTAGTCATTCATTCAAAGGTTATATAATCCATTCAAGAAAGCCAGTTAATCATTTAACTTATTAGTGGACCATAACCACAAAGGCATGGTATGGTTGCATTTTCAATATGGTAATACTAGAGCCCAGCTAAGAAACAGGTTATTTTGAGTTAGTCCTTACTGGACCGAATTTGCTTTCCTTGTGCCATCACCATCCAATTGGATAGGCAGTGTCTTAAAAGGTAGAGGATTTTTTTTTACATTTATATCACATATTATCCCAAGCAAACTCAGGTTCAATGCGACTTACATTTGAAAATACAGCGAGACAGAATAATAGAATTCAGTTATATCATGAAAGCAAACAGATGGATATGTCTGAAACATTTAGCAAAGTTGAGATTAGTATATATACTCAACTGGGTTTTTAAAAGTCTGCCCTTTAATGATGCCATAAGTATAGATAGTTATTCAAACATTTTCACATGTACTCACCAGAACAGGCATCCATATACATATTATAAAAGTAAACTACAACTTCTACTGAGTACATCCAAATCTTTTCTATTTAAATCATCTTTATTCAAAGCACAACATGTTGGTAGATAAGCTACATACAGAACAAGAAAAACCAGTGAACCATCCAACATGAAACAATATAAATTTTTACAGAGAAACATACCCCAAGAACCATTCCCCTTCCATTTCCCCCTCCCTCCCTATAAGCCCACCCAACTGATCCCATCTGCCAAAATAGCTAAGAAATGATTTACTCTAACAACAAAGACATCCCATCAAGCTATGTATCATCATTTGCAAACTATAAATGTCATTCAGCTCCAACTCTTTCTACTGCTGCTTTCCCTAACACACAGCAGGGAGACAAAGATTTAAAAACAAACAAACAAACATGCCATTTACATCCAAACAGAACTTTTGTATGAAGGTAGCTCTTCCCTCATTATTCAATACTTCTCTTTTAAATAGTAGTAATAACAAAAATAAAGTGCCCTTTTATAATATACCACTGCTGATAGCGGGGATGGGATGACTTACCTATGAAGAAAGACTAAGGAGGCTAGGACTTTTCAGCTTGGAGAAGAGACGGCTGAGGGGAGACATGATAGAGGTATATAAAATAATGAGTGGAGTGGAACAGGTGGATGTGAAGTGTCTGTTCACGCTTTCCAAAAATACTAGGACTAGGGGGCATGCGATGAAACTACAATGTAGTAAACTTAAAACAAATCGGAGAAAATGTTTCTTCACCCAACGCATAATTAAACTCTGGAATTCGTTGCCGGAGAACGTGCTGAAGGCGGTTAGCTTGACAGAGTTTAAAAAGGGGTTAGACGGTTTCCTAAAGGACAAGTCCATAAACCACTACTAAATGGACTTGGGAAAAATCCACAATTCCAGGAATAACATGTATAGAATGTTTGTATGTTTTGGAAGCTTGCCAGGTGCCCTTGGTCTGGATTGGCCGCTGTCATGGACAGGATGCTGGGCTCGATGGACCCTTGGTCTTTTCCCAGTGTGGCATTACTTATGTACTTATGTAAAAGAAGCAAGTTCCCACGTACCATCTTTCTCTTTTGATCTACAAACAGAAAAAAAAGATTTTAAATGCTCCCAGGTTTCAACCTAACTAAAGTTTAAAAGAAACCTTTGTACTTAAAAATACAAACTCTGAATGTTGAGAGCCTGATTCTCATAACATGATGTCTGTTTTGGTGTTTTGGCTGCTGTAGGCTGAGAAAAAGAAGTGGCTACAAATGCAAGAACTTTACATGATGGTGGGCAGAGCTGGTTGGGGAGTGGGGCACTGACTGAATGAGCAGATGATCTGCACAAGCAGCACAGCGCCACAAGAGAGAGTGTATGTCTGAAAAGTGACAGACTGTTTCCATATGCATGCATGTATGTCTGAAGAGTAAGAGTGTGTGTGTGTCTAAAAATTTGGGGTAGACTGGAGAACTTCAGAGCCTGCCCAGGGGTATCTGATCCCCTAGGTGAACCTTCGGCCATATGAACACCCCCCCCCCCTCCCAAGAGGTGGTTCAAAGCCCTACCACCATGTAGCATGGCAACTTCAATCTCCCCCCTTTTGATCTTCGCTCTTTGCTCCTGTCTCTTGCATCTAGCCTTGAACTCATTCAACATGTCTCTATCCCCACCCATAAAGCCGGCAACAACCTTGATTTTATCTTCACTTCTGCCCCATCTCTATCCCCCTGACTCCTTATCCTCCTTGCCCGTTCCTGGTTTGATCGTCTCCTTCTCACCTTCTCTGTCCCCTGCTCCTCCTACCCCCTCCTTCAGTGCCCCTTCCTCCACCCTCTCGGAGCCTCAATGAAGCCACAGTCCTGGATCTCAGACTCTCTCACAGTTAGTCCCACCGCCTTCTCCACTGCCTCTTGACCAACGTGTTCTTTCTTTTGACCAATAATTTGCCTCTACTCATGATTAGCATGCCCCCATCTCCTCTAAACCTCTTTTCTGTTCCCATGCAGCTCTCTGGTTTTCCCCTGCTCGTCACCTCCTGCTCTCCCATCTGTAGAGCGCAGGTGGATCAAATCATTGTCCTCTAGATACCACACCCTCTACTGCATCCACATCCGTTATAAATAATATCAGGGAGCATACCACCTTGCCAAAAGCAACTACTACAGTAAACAGAACTTCTTGTCTTTTAATTAGCCTTACTCCCTCTTTCACAACCTCAATTCTGTTTCTCTCCCAACTATGATCCCATGATCCTCCCCCTTGAATCCCTAGTGGCCACCTGGCAATCCAAAACAGCCTCCCTTCATTTAGCACTTCAACTAGTATATGTTTCCCTCCCATCTCCCTCCCTCCTCACCACATCTCCTCCCACCCCCTTCTGTCCTCTCAGTCCTCCCCTCTCCCCCTCCTGCTCCTCCTGTTCTCTGCCCACTGCTTTCCCCTGTCCCTCCTTCTGATGGTCTTCTTTTAACCTCCTCACGGCCCTATCTCTAGGCAAAACCCTGTCGTCCCTCAAATCCTCATCCTCTGTGCAGTGCCATAGTGTAAGATAATACAAGCCTTATATCTCGGTTATTCTCCTGCAGTTTTAAGGATTTGCCCTATCAGAAATAGAACTCTAGAGAGCAGCTAAATGTGTATGATGATCCACTGGGAGCTGGCTACTGTGCATGGCTGCCTGATTTAACAGACTCATTCTGAGGAAGAAACCTCATGCCAAAATGAAAAGCAGCCAGCACAAGAGTTTCAGAAACACATTCTGCAAAGCTAACATTCTAATAAGCTAGTATCCTCCACTCTCTTTCCCATTCTCCTGACAATGTAAGACCTTCTCCCCCCCCCCCCTAACAAGGTTCAGACCCCCTCCCACTCAGGTAGGGTTACCATATGGCTCCAGAAAAAGGAGGATGGATTGAGCCAGCCGGGTTTTACTTCCATTGCTTGAAAGCAATGGAAGTAAAACCCGGCTGGCTCAATTACTTCCATTGAAAGCAATGGAAGTAAAACCCGGCTGGCTCAATCCGTCCTCCTTTTTCTGGAACCATATGGTAACCCTACACTCAGGGGCAGACTGACCATTTGGCAACCGGGCTGTTCCCGAGGGCCCAGAGGCAGTAGGGGGCACAGAGGCTCTGCCCAGATGCCCACTGCATACTGCAGCCCTCCCCGGTCCTACCTTTAAAGGCGCGCCACTGGTGATCCAGTGGCCTCTGCAGGGGGAGGGGGAACATGTCCTTTCCTGCTCATTGTGCTGCCACTATTCCCCCTGCCTGGCACTGCCATACTTTAAAAACTGTCGAGACCTGCAAGACTACCATGGGAAGTCTCAGCTGTCATTTTGAAAACACGGTGGCGTTGGCAGGCAGGGAAATAGCAGCAGCGCAGCAGGCAGGAAAGAACATGCTCCCCCCCCCCCCCCCCACACACACACAGACAACTAGACCACCAGACCACCAGGGCCCTTCAGGTAGGACCAGGGCAGTGGGGGCGTCGACAGTGGCAGTAGGGGGCAGCAGCACAGCGGTAGGGGGGTGTCACGCAGCGGCTGGGTGGGGGGCCCAGACCACCCTCAGTGTCTGGGGGCCCAGACCACTCTCAGTCCACCCCTGCTCCCATCCCTTAACAAGGCAAGACTTCCCTCCTACCCTCCAACAAGGTGACCCCCCCCCCCTCCAGCCCCCTCTCTGAAAAGGTTCAGACCCTCCTCTCACCATCCCCCTGACAAGGCAAGACACCCCTCCTCCCCACTCCCCAACAAGTTTGAGACCTCCTCACACCCATCCCTAGTCAGGCCCAATGGGAGCAAGAACAAAGCTCACTTGCTCCTGCTCTTAGTGGCTATATTTTGAAAATAGCCACTGTTACTTCTAGCAGTAGTATCACAATATTAGTGGTAGACTTCTACGGATACAGAAATAGCTGAATGTAACTTAGCTACAACTAAAAAAGGCATGAGCTAAATCCAAAATCTAGTACTAAGCATATTATGAAGTAATATAAAACCCTACAAAAGTCACTCAGGACCTATGTTTTATTACCTATTGTGTTGACATTGTAAATAGAACACTAAGAGGTGTATTTTCAAAGCACTCTGTCAATCTACTGTCTAAGTGCTTTGAAAATGAGCCCCTATGCCATACTTTGTATTATTATTTGAATATTTTACTGTTGTAATTGTCTATTGCTTATGCTTGATTTATTATTACTGTACACCACCTTGAGTGAATTCCTTCAAAAAGGCGGTAAATAAAACCTAATAAATAAATAAATAAATAAAATTCAACTGTATTTTCTGTCACTGTAGTTCTTTATAGTACATTGGTCTTCACTGGAATTTAAATTTTTAGAATATTTCTTCTTGTGAAGTTGGAAAACAGGAAACTTCTGAAGTCAGAAGGTTGTGTCAGACTACCAAAATAAGCAAAAATGGTAGCAAGCAATCAATATCTTGTAATTATGACCCTTGTTTTGTGCTATGGACTTTGAGAGCCCTATAAGCTGTTTCCTGTCTTTTCAAGACACATCCTGTTATTCTTTAAAACATACGATACTGTCTATGAAGGTGTCTCTCATTATTTAGAGGTGTAGAAATATACTAATACTCTGTTTTTGAACTGAATATGTCTCTTGATTCATGCCTATATGCAAGTACCCACACACTACTAATATTTCATCACACTAGAGAAGAATATGTTTATTGGTACTTGATATATACTGTCTTTCAAAGCGTGAATCAAAACGGTTTACAAGAATATTTAAAAATCATGAAAAAGGAAAAGAACTACAACTTACAGACAGGATAGTGAAAAAAGAAATAAAACAAAAATGGGAAAGAGAGGGAAAGAAAGAGGAAGAGGGGGAAAAAGAAGAGAGGAGGAGTGGCCTAATGGTTAATACAGCGGGCTCTGATCCTGGCTACCTGGGTCAAGTCACTTAACCCTCCATTGTCCCAGGTACAAAAACTTAGATTGTGAGCCCTCTAGGGACAGAGAAATGATTAGCACTAGTAGTAGTAGGAAAGATCGCTGAGTGCCACTCATGCTGCTCACAAGACACTGCCAAATGCCAGAGGAAAAAAAGATGAATCTGGGGTATGAAGTTTCAGTCCTAAGTTCAGCAAGAAGAGAATTCCAAAGGGAAGGAGCTACAAAGAAAAAGCAGAGTGCCATGTGGACTCGAGTCTGGAACATTTAACCAAAGCAGCAGATAGATGAAGGCCTGTATGGAACAATTAGCAAGGAGAGATAAGGAAGGATCCCTGAGTGAAGGACTTTCCCCCAGGTTCTATAAAGTATGCCTAGTGATCTGCGCCAAAATCCAGGCATACGCTATAACAATGCGTGTAACTTATTTAGCTTAATGAACTAATTAGCACTGATAACAGCACTTAAGCAGTAATGAGCACTAATTAACAACAATTAAAATTTACATACACAACTCACTAAAGGCATATTTTCAAAGCACTTAGCCTTCCAAAGTTCCATAGAAACCTATGCAACTTTGGAAGGCTAAGTGCTTTGAAAATATGCCTCTTAAAGCGTATTCTGTAACGCAGTGCGCTTAACTTCTAATGCATGCAGGCAAAAAGGGGTGTGGTTGTGGGCGGGGAAATAGGCATGTCATAAGCGTTCTGAAATGTATGTGCATTATTATAGAATATGGCCCTCTGCGCCTAAATCTACACACCAGGATTTACGCCAAATTGTCATTGGTGTAAATGGAGATGTGTAGTTTTAAGCACTGGGCTATCGACTAAGTGTATATACCATGCCTAAATCTAGGCACCACTTATAGAATATGCTTAGTCAGAAATATTTTTCGTGTGAATTTTTTAGGTGCCATATATAGAATCTGGCCCTTTATGGATTATTATCAAAAACTTATTCTGGATCCTTTATTAAATCGGGAGACAGTGATGGTGTTTCTGCAGAGGAGAAACTTGGAAATGCAAATGGCTTTAGGAAACTTTGGTTTTCGGAAAAGTTCCGAATTATCATGAGAATTTACTGTATTGTATTTGTACATCATTTCATTCGCTTCATCCAACAATGTCGACATCATTCGAATAATACCAATAAGCAATAGCACATCACCAAGAAGTGAATCCAGTAATCTGAACAGAGATACCCAACAAAGGATATGCAAAGGTTAATGTGTCAATACACTTTAGAAGCAAAAACAGCACACACTTCACTGCACGAACAGTCAGGGAAAAAAACAAAACAGAGTGTTAAACTGAACTGTTAGATTCACTTCCAGGCTCAGTGCTTCAACATTTCCCCTTAAGTGAATTGTATTTTAGAGCAAGGAAAGGAAAAGGGAAATGGGACTTGACATACTGCCTTTCTAAGGTTTTTGCAACTACATTCAAAGCAGTTTACATATATTCAGGTACTTATTTTGTACCAGGGGCAATGGAGGGTTAAGTGACTTGCCCAGAGTCACAAGGAGCTGCAGTGGGAATTGAACTCAGTCCTCCAGGATCAAAGTCCACTGCACTAACCACTAGGCTACTCCTCCACTCTGCTGGGATTGGGTCTTACAGTTAATGCAGGAGTAGGTATCATGTGTTACCTGTTCCCAGTAGGTAAGGTGGGACAATTAATGCTACCTCAATACCAACTGCACTGCCTTATCTGCAGTGCAGTTAACATATGGTAATGGCATTTCCTATGTGTTAATTGACTGCCAAAATTGCTGGAAACACCTTCATCAGTCAATGCAGAAATTTTCTAGTTCCAGCACAATTATTTTGGCAATTAGCAAGCAGTCACTGTAAAATCTTATCACACTTTAATAAACTGGGCCCTTAGAAGGGTATGTACAGATAAATTGGGGCCCTTTTACTAAGCTGTGATAAAAGGGGCCTTGCGCTAGCAGTGGCAGCCATTTTTGCTGTGTGATAGGGCCCCTTTTTACCACAGTGGGCAAAAAGGCCACAAAAAGAAATGGCCTTGTGGTAAGTTCGTACTTGCTGCATGGCCATTTCTGGGGGAGCACTTACCTCCAGGGCCGTGCCTAGGGTCTCTGGCGCCCCCCTGCAGACTATCAGTTGGCGGCGCCCCCCCCCCCCCCCGTGAAAATGATCACCCCCCCCCCCCCCCCCGGTGAAAATGATCGCTCACCACTTGCCACACTGACAGGAACTGTCAGCAATATTCTTAGAAACAAATTGCTATACATTGCAAAATAAGATAGCAGATGTAAATTCTCAAAGTGGACATATTCCAAACGCTAAAATGAAAATAAAATGATTTTTTTTTACCTTTGTTGTCTGGTGACTTTCTTTTTCCGATCATGCTGGCCCAGTATCTGAGTCTGCTGCTATCTGTCCTCTTAACTCCATTTCCAGGGCTTCCTTTCCATTTATTTCTTTACTTTCCTCCTTTCTTCTTCATTTCTTGCTCTATATCCATTTCCAGCAATTTCTTCTCTCTCCCTGGGTCCTGCCCTCCCATCCATGTCCATTCTTGTCCCTCTCTGCCCTTCCCTCCTCCATCCATAGCCAGCAATCCTCCTCTCTCCCCTCCCCTCCATTTCCAGCAATTTGTCCTCTCCCTGGGCCCCCATGTCCATCCTTGTCCCTCTCTGCCCTTCCCTCCTCCATCCATAGCCAGCAATCCTCCTCTCTCCCCTCCCCTCCCCTCCATTTCCAGCAATTTGTCCTCTCCCTGGGCCCCCATGTCCATCCTTGTCCCTCTCTGCGCTTCCCTCCTCCTCCATCCATAGCCAGCAATCCGTCCTCTCCCTGGGCCCCCATGTCCATCCTTGTCCCTCTCTGCCCTTCCCTCCTCCATCCATAGCCAGCAATCCTCCTCTCTCCCCTCCCCTCCATTTCCAGCAATTTGTCCTCTCCCTGGGCCCCCATGTCCATCCTTGTCCCTCTCTGCCCTTCCCTCCTCCATCCATAGCCAGCAATCCTCCTCTCTCCCCTCCCCTCCATTTCCAGCAATTTGTCCTCTCCCTGGGCCCCCATGTCCATCCTTGTCCCTCTCTGCGCTTCCCTCCTCCTCCATCCATAGCCAGCAATCCGTCCTCTCCCTGGGCCCCCATGTCCATCCTTGTCCCTCTCTGCCCTTCCCTCCTCCATCCATAGCCAGCAATCCTCCTCTCTCCCCTCCCCTCCATTTCCAGCAAATTGTCCTCTCCCTGGGCCCCCATGTCCATCCTTGTCCCTCTCTGCGCTTCCCTCCTCCTCCATCCATAGGCAGCAATCCTCCTCCCCTCCATTTCCAGCAATTTGTCCTCTCCCTGGGCCCCCATGTCCATCCTTGTCCCTCTCTGCCCTTCCCTCCTCCATCCATAGCCAGCAATCCTCCTCTCTCCCCTCCCCTCCATTTCCAGCAATTTGTCCTCTCCCTGGGCCCCCATGTCCATCCTTGTCCCTCTCTGCCCTTCCCTGCTGCATCCATAGCTAGCAATCCTCCTCTCTCCCCTCCCCTTCCAGCAATTTGTCCTCTCCCTGGGCCCTGCTGCTGCCCTCCCATCCATGCCTCTCTGCCCTCCCATCCATGCCTCTCTGCCCTCCCATCCATGCCCTCCCATCCATGCCTGTCAGCAATTCTCTCCCCTGCTCTGCCCTCTCCCCTTCTGTCCAGTGATTTCTTCTCTCTCCCTGCCCTGCATCCATACATGGCCAACAATTCTCCTCTCCCCTGCCCTCCCCCCTACATGTGGCAGGCTGCAGCGTTGTTGCGAGGCAGCTCTGGCTCTCCCTCCTTCCTTCCTTAGTTCCCGCTCTGGCTCCCCGATCAGCAGCCCCCCCCCCCCCGCGTGTTTTAACCTTTACGCGATGTCAATCAATGAAGAACGCACACCAGACTCGTTTCCAGCTTCTCTCTTCACACAGTGTCCCGCCCTCGCGGGAACAGGAAATGCATCATCGCTGACGCTGAAGGCGGGACACTGTGTGAAGAGAGAAGCTGGAAACGAATCTGGTGTGCGTTCTTCATTGATTGACATCGCGTAAAGGTTAAAACACGCGGGGGGGGCTGCTGATCGGGGAGCCAGAGCGGGAACTAAGGAAGGAAGGAGGGAGAGCCCGAGCTGCCTCGCAAAAGCGCTACGCTTGTGAGGGCAGCAGGGACATCCGAAGTCGACGATTGGGCTGGGGCGCCGGGGTGAGGGTAAGCACCGCGGCGGCGCCCTCCAGAGGTGGGCGCCCCCCTGCGGCGCTTACCTCGCTTACCGCATCGGCACGGCCCTGCTTACCTCCACCCATTGTGGTGGCGGTAAGGGCTACTGTGTTAACTGGGCAGTACCAATTACCACTGGGTAACCCCCCGTGGTATTTTTTAAATTTATTTATTTATATTTTGCAATACATTCACAAGAATTATCTTGCAATAGAAACATGAGAGTAACACCTAAATAATACAAAGGAAATACATTTACTAGAAATTAATCCTCTCTTCTTAGACCACTAAAAGAAGAAGGGGAATTCTTAAAGTTGAGAAGAACACTAACATATTATTTTAAATAAGCAAACAGGCCTGAACGCTTATCCACGGTTAAACTATATTACTCAAAACTTTCCCTAGGAGTCACTTGACAATTTTCTTTAATTCAACAAAACTTTTCAGCTGGTCCGGATCATAAAATATATATTTGTTACCCTTATATTTTACCAAACATTTACACGGATACGATAATAGGAAACTAGCTCCCCCCATGGTATTAATTTTATAAAAATTCCAGCAGCACTGGAAATGAAGCACAAATGGGGCAGAATTACCACCGGCAGCCACGTTTGGACAGTGGTAGTTCCAGGTTGCCGCACAGCAAGCTCGCGGTGGGCTTGCCACACTTTAGGAAAAGGTCCCCATTGTGCCCCCAGTCTTAATACAGCCTCTCTCAAATTTTTAAAAATTCTTACCAATGCATTTGAGCAATTTAGCTTCCGTCCGTACAGTATTTTAAACTCTCAAATCAACCTCTCTCTTTTCTGCATAAAAGGTTTAGCAGCCCTTTTACTAAGCGGAGCTAAGCACTAATGTGTTTACCACTTGTGCTTACCATATGCTAAAAAGGCACTACTGTGGGATGCGCTGAGGCATCCCATGGTAGTTCTTGGATCAGTGCACACCAATCCCACGCTAAAAATTTTTAAAATATTTTTTAGCGTGGGGAGCATGTTTGGAGGCAGAGAGTGCTAATTGGGTAGCATGGGTAAATTGCCGCATGCTGCCCGATTAGCGCTGGATTAGCATGGGAGCCCCTGCTGCCTACAAAATAGGTGGTAAGGGCTCCTGCGCTAATGGCCATGCACTAATTAGGAAATTAACGTGTGGCCATTAATGGAAAAGAAAGAAATTGGGCCATTTTACATCCTTTTGTGGCTTATTTTTTATGCCACTGCATTGGGGTTCAGCTTTTAATGTTTCAGTTATCTATTCATATTATGTAAACTGCTTTGATTTTTATTTTTGAAGAGTGGTTATAAATGGTCTGAAATAAAAACAAAAAAAATTGTCTGAACTAGATTACCTCAGATTAAAAATAAATAAATGTATGAGGCCATTTGCAAATTCAAGAAGACAGAAATTAACAAAGTCCCTGGGGGGAAAAGCATACAGTTGTTTGTTTAATGTTATTGCATTTCAGGGTTTTTTTTTTTTAACTCCTTCTTCTTCCTGGTGCAACAGGAAAACTTTGCCTTTGGTTTACTAATCACATATATCCATGTGCCAAGGGGCATGCATGCTCTGCTTGATAATTACATTTAGAACAAAGAGCTTTATTGGAAAATATTCTGACAATTATATTACTAATTAGAAAATGATACAAGTACATTATTCAAAAAGGAAAAAAAACAAACAAACTGCTGAACAAATATATAGGATATTCTACCTGAATTACAGTGTAAGGTAAACAGCAAAGCTATAAAAGAGCTCTCTGTAACCTTGATCCTAAAGCTAAGCGCTTAGAAGTGTCTGGACTACGGTACAGTCACACAGCAACAAGTTTTAATAGAATTTGCTTAGAATTTTATGATCAGAGGGATATACATTTAAATAAATAAAGTCTGCAAAGAAAATATACTTCAGTAGGGTAAGGAGGTGTCTTTTAGGGGTGGGGGGAAGCAAAGATTCAACGTTTATTTCCTGAATCTCATAGATCCAATATTCAAAGCCATTTTTCTGGAACAAAAAAGCATCTGTTGTCTGGATAAATGACGCGAGTCACAGCTATCCTTTGGATATTCAGTGGTACTGTCCAAATAAAGCCACTAAATATTTTCACCGACCATCAGTCTATATCCAGATAAATGGCTTAGCCACAGCTATCCCTGGATATTTTGCAGCACTATCCAGAGTCACTGAATATCCTTACGGACCACCTCAGCACTATCCATATAGGAGAAAAAACGATAAAGATCACCCAAACATCGGTGCAAAATCACTAGGTGCATAATTGCCATTATAAAATACTACGTCATGTCTAAGGCTGATGTAAATGCTAGCACCTTAGCACTGGCAGTTAGGCACATAACTGTCAGTATTCTATAACATAGCACCTAATTGCTTGGCACACCCCTGACCTGTCCATGCCCCTACCAGGTCCTCGCCATGCCATAGAAATTAGGCACTCGGGCCCAATATTCAGCCAGCGGTGGGCAGCGCATATGCGGTCTGCTGCCGGCATTAAACCCAGATATTCAATGCCGGGCCATATCTGGCGACTGGCATTGAATATCTGGGTGTATTTTGGCTGCTAAAAAGTTAACCGGCTAGGCTGATATTCAGGGCTATCTGGTTAACTTTTTAGCGGTCAAAAATAGGCCTGCTATTTAGGTAGCCTATTTTGACCTCTCAGCATAGCAACTGGCTATGTCATGCAATATAGCCGTTTAAGGGGAGATTCTATATATGGCGCCTAAAAAATCTGTAAAGAAAATAATTTCAATAAGCATATTCTATAAGCAGCACCTAGCTTTAGGCACAGTATATAGAATATGCTTAGTCAATATCCCAGCACCTAAAACTGTGTGCTTCCATTTACACCAATGAAAACTTGATGTAAATCCCAGCACGTAGGTTTAGGTGCACAGGGCCATATTCTATAACTTCGAGTGTAAATTTCAGAACATCTACAAAATGCCCATTTCCCTGCCTACAACCATGCCCCTTTTTGTCTGTTTGCAAGATGCACTAAACTAAACGAGCCTTTAACAAACCCTTTAAGGAACAAGTTTTTAACCCTGGCATGTACTAAAGCCGAATTTCCGATGACGGTAGCAGCAAACGAAAACGGAATGCAGATGAGCAAATTGTGTAGAAACCCTATTGAAATTAGATGCACTACTACTACTACTACTATTTAGCATTTCTATAGCGCTACAAGGCATACGCAGCGCTGCACAAACATAGAAGAAAGACAGTCTCTGCTCAAAGAGCTTACAATCTAAGGTTTTCTGCTTGCCCTAACGCTGGAAAACTCTGGGAAAGCTAACGAGAGGTCTGTACCTCTCGTTGGGGCTGCCCGGCTTCCAAAACAATGTGAAGAAAAAAAAATCGTGAGGGGGCAAAAATGCTCATCAGGAGCATCCTTTATGGACAGCCTTGCCCCCAACCCGCCCCGCCCAAGGTCGCCGCTGCTCCCCGCTCCCCCCTGCATTAAAATCGTGACTATTTTAGGCAGCCCTGGCCCCTCCCTTCCTTTCTCCTTTTTTAGAAAAAACAGCTCCCGCCATCCTCTGCCCCCGTGCCCCGCCCCCGCCGCCCCCCCTGAGGTCATTGCCGCCACTTCCCCCCTCCACCGGGCCCCCCTCCGTCTGAAACCAGACCCGTGCAGCGCCTCTCACCTCTGTGTGAAGGCACTGCATGGGCAAGAACAGCTGATCGCCTCCTCCGACATCCCTCCGTTCCTCCTGGGTCCACCCTCGTCTGACTTTTCCTCCAGGAACTTGTCCAAACCTTTTTTAAACTCAGATATGCAAACTACTATTATCACATCCTCCAGCAATGAGTTCCAGAGCTTAACTATTCTTTGAGTGCAAAAATATCTCCTTCTATTTGTTTTAAAACTATTCCATGTGTCCCCTGGTCTTTGTACTTTTTGAAAGAATGAAAAATCAATTCACTTTTACCCATTTTCTACACCACTCAGGATTTTGTAGAACTCAATCATATCCCCCCTCAGCCATATCTTTTCCAAGCTGAACAACCCTGACCTCCTTAGATTTTGCTCATATGAGAGGAGTCCCATCCCCTTTATCACTTTGGTCGCTCTTCTTTGAACCCTTTTTAATTCTGCTATATCCTTTTTTGAGATACTGCAACCAGAATTGAACGCAATACTCAAGGTGAGGTCACACCATTAGTGATGCAGAAGCATTATAATATTCTTGGTCTTATTCTTATTTGCCATCCTTTTCCTAATAATTCCTAGCATCCTGTTTACTTTTTTGGCCGCTGCCACACAATAGGCAGAAGATTTCACACCTGCATGTGAGCTGCATTATTATTATTATTATTCAAAACTTGTAAACCACCTAATACCACATATAGTTCAATGCGGGTAACAATAAATAAAAAAAGAACATGACCAATTGTTCAGATGATGCATATACATACTAATAAAAAGTACAAGGAAATACCTAATTACAATAATCACTCAAATCACTTAGAATTAGGCATCAGATATTTCCTAAATAAGAAGGTCTTAAGCAACTTTGTAAAGATTAGATAATCTCCCATTAATCTTATATCAACTGGCAAAGAGTTCCACAGCACTGGAATTTGATAAGAAAGAGAAGCGGTTAAAAATTTGGTAGATTTAATATCCTGTACTAAGGGATAACTTAAAAGAGATTTTTCATGCAGCCGATCCGATTTCTGATAGTTTCAGGTTAACTGCACCCTCCAAATATGATGGAGCAGTTCCATGTAACATTTGAAAAGCCATGGTGCCCAATTTGAAAAGAACTCGGGCTTCAACAGGAAGCCAGTGTAAATTTACCACATAGGGAGATAAAGAATCATATCTATCTAAACAGAATATCAATCGAATTGCCATATTCTGTACTAAGTCTTGGTACAACCTGAAAAACTATATTGCAATAATCGAGTCGGGATAAAATCAAATCCTGAACAACAAGGCTCAAAATGCTTTTTTATAAAATTAAGTTTTTTTCAATAGAAAAAAAGATTTCTTTACCACCTGGATTATCTGTGATGACATGCTGAGCCTACCATCAACCATGACTCCTAAAATCTGTATATATATGGCCGCCCCTTGCTCTCAGTAAAATACAGGTCAATGGCTCAGGCTAAAGAGCTAGGCCTCTACAAGCAAATGGCTCATAATAAGAGCTGGGCTTCTCTTAAAAATCCAAAGTCATCTCTGATACAAAATACATTTTTCTGCAGCACAAGCTGAACTGAGTTCTCAGGGAGCTGGCACGGGAGGGGGTCCTTTGCTCTTATAAACATGCCTGGGACTGGCATCGGTGAAGAGTCATGAAAGATGTTTTGGGTTAATGAAAGTAGATAAGGGGGTAGATGTACGTAGTTAGAGAGTACTCAGAGGGAGGGGGGAGCTGATAATAGCTGAGAAGAGCAGAGTGACCGATGAAGTCATCTCGTCAGCTGTGCTTTGCACCCCTTTTGTGTATAGTTAGAACCTGGAACCCAATGAAGTCACCCTTATCGGTTCCTTATCAACTGATAAGGGATAGCAAGTTCTGCTGACAAAGCTGGATCCCATTGGAATCCATTGGGTTGAGACAGTATAAAGGAAGCACCCCGAGAGGTGTAAGGGGCAGATACAGAGGGAGATGCAGACGCAGATGCAGACACAGATGCAGAGGCAGATGCAGATGCTGATGGAGGAGAGAGACAGAGCACCACCGAGAGCTGATGTGTCGTGTGATTCTGTTCCACTGTATGATTGACTGAATTGCTGGTATCCTCATTATTGGGTAATGTATCAATGCTAATTAATACTAATAAACTATATCTCTTTAACTAATTAAAACTGGGTTCCTCTTTAATTACAGACTTAGCTACGGCTGAGTCTGTACCGAACTGCCATGAGCAGATTCAAGGTAGGGAAAGCTAGATATTTGGAGGGCATATGTAACTTTGCCCAGAGAGATGAGACGGGCCACTGCTTCCGCTGCCTGATTAGCAAAGGCAGATTCTGAGAAAATAAACAAATCCTAGCAGAATCTTTTCCCACATCTTAACCTTTTCCCACACTTCATCTCCTCTCTCTTTGCCTCCATTTCATTCTCCCAGCCCATCAGCATCCACATGCTTATACCTATCAATTGCAAAGTACTCACTATCTCCTCAGAATTCTCACTCCACCGTTCAAAATTCCCTGCTTGACTCCCTAACACTCTTCCACTCCCCCCCTCCCTCAATACCATCCGTCCTGGGGTGGAGGAGTAGCCTAGTGGTTAATGCAGTAGACCTTGATCCTGGGGAATCTGTATTCAATTCCCACTGCAGCTCCTTGTGACTGGGCAAATCACTTAACTCTTCATTGCCCCAGGTACAAATAAGTACCTGTATACGTTACGTAAACTGTTTCAAATGTAGTTGCAAAAAATACAGAAAGGCAGTATATCATCCCTCTGCTCTTTGTTGGATCTGCTGTCTGTTTTGTTATTTCTTCTCTGTCCATATCCCTCTATGTCCCTGTCCCTCTACTCCTCCCCCCCCCCCCATGTTCTGTGCTTCCCTGTGTTCAGCTTCTCCTCTTCTCTATCTTCTGCATCTCCTACTCCAAGGCCTGCAGCTTACCCCTGCCCTCTCCCTCTCTCTCTCTCTCACTCTGTGGGTTCAACATGTTTTGCCTTTCTTCTCAATGTCCTCATTCCAGCTCTCCCTCTACTTCCACTCCCCATGATCTGGCACTTCTTTTTTTCTCCCCCCCCCCCCCCCCCCGGGGGCATTATCCATCTCCCTCACCCCTCTTAGACATAAGTACATAAGTACATAAGTAGTGCCATACTGGGAAAGACCAAAGGTCCATCTAGCCCAGCATCCTGTCACCGACAGTGGCCAATCCAGGTCAAGGGCACCTGGCACGCTCCCCAAACGTAAAAACATTCCAGACAAGTTATACCTAAAAATGCGGAATTTTTCCAAGTCCATTTAATAGCGGTCTATGGACTTGTCCTTTAGGAATCTATCTAACCCCTTTTTAAACTCCGTCAAGCTAACCGCCCGTACCACGTTCTCCGGCAACGAATTCCAGAGTCTAATTACACGTTGGGTGAAGAAATATTTTCTCCGATTCGTTTTAAATTTACCACACTGTAGCTTCAACTCATGCCCTCTAGTCCTAGTATTTTTGGATAGCGTGAACAGTCGCTTCACATCCACCCGATCCATTCCACTCATTATTTTATACACTTCTATCATATCTCCCCTCAGCCGTCTCTTCTCCAAGCTGAAAAGCCCTAGCCTTCTCAGCCTCTCTTCATAGGAAAGTCGTCCCATCCCCACTATCATTTTCGTCGCCCTTCACTGTACCTTTTCCAATTCTACTATATCTTTTTTGAGATACGGAGACCAGTACTGAACACAATACTCCAGGTGCGGTCGCACCATGGAGCGATACAACGGCATTATAACATCCGCACACCTGGACTCCATACCCTTCCTAATAACACCCAACATTCTATTTGCTTTCCTAGCCGCAGCAGCACACTGAGCAGAAGGTTTCAGCGTATCATCGACGACGACACCCAGATCCCTTTCTTGATCCGTAACTCCTAACGCGGAACCTTGCAAGACGTAGCTATAATTCGGGTTCCTCTTACCCACATGCATCACTTTGCACTTGTCAACATTGAACTTCATCTGTCACTTGCATGCCCATTCTCCCAGTCTCGCAAGGTCCTCCTGTAATCGTTCACATTCCTCCTGCGACTTGACGACCCTGAATAATTTTGTGTCATCGGCGAATTTAATTACCTCACTAGTTATTCCCATCTCTAGGTCATTTATAAATACATTAAAAAGCAACGGACCCAGCACAGACCCCTGCGGGACCCCACTAACTACCCTCCTCCACTGAGAATACTGGCCATGCAATCCTACTCTCTGCTTCCTATCTTTCAACCAGTTCTTAATCCATAATAATACCCTACCTCCGATTCCATGACTCTGCAATTTCTTCAGGAGTCTTTCGTGCGGCACTTTGTCAAACGCCTTCTGAAAATCCAGATATACAATATCAACCGGCTCCCCATTGTCCACATGTTTGCTTACCCCCTCAAAAAAATGCATTAGATTGGTGAGGCAAGACTTCCCTTCACTAAATCCGTGCTGACTTTGTCTCATCAGTCCATGTTTTTGTATATGCTCTGCAATTTTATTCTTAATAATAGCCTCCACCATCTTGCCCGGCACCGACGTCAGACTCACCGGTCTATAATTTCCCGGATCTCCTCTGGAACCCTTCTTAAAAATCGGAGTAACATTGGCTACCCTCCAGTCTTCCGGTACTACACTCGATTTTAGGGACAGATTGCATATTTCTAACAGTAGCTCCGCAAGTTCATTTTTTAGTTCTATTAATACTCTGGGATGAATACCATCAGGTCCCGGTGATTTACTACTCTTCAGCTTGCTGAACTGACCCATTACATCCTCCAAGGTTACAGAGAATTTGTTTAGTTTCTCCGACTCCCCCGCTTCAAATATTCTTTCCGGCACCGGTGTCCCCCCCAAATCCTCCTCGGTGAAGACCTCTCCCTCCCTCACTGCATGATCCTTTCTCTCTCTCCCACTCTCTCCCCCCAACCTCCCCTCTCACCATAGGTGCATTCTCTTCCCACCCCACACACACAGCCAAGCATCTGTCTCCCTTCCCTCCACCCGCCCGTGGTCCGATGTCTTCCCCTTTTCTCCCTGCCTCCGGCAGCGCTGCAGACAAGATAGCCTCGTTGTCTGCTGGCCTGGAATTCTTCCCTCTGCATAATTCCGCCTATGCGGGAACAGGAAGTTGTGCAGAGAAAAGACTTCCGGACCAGCAGACAACAAGACTGTCTTGAATCTGTGGTACTGTTGGAATGGTCAGAAGAATGCAGCACCAGGGGACAGAGAGAAAAGGGGAAGATGTCAAACTGCTGGTGGGTGGAGGGAAGGGAGAGAGATGCTGAGATCCGAGGGGGGAGGGAGAGAGATGCTGAGATGCGAGGGGGAGGGAGAGAGATGCCGGGATGTATGGGGGGGAAGGGAGAGACATACCGGGCCATGTGGGGAGAGAGAGAGAGGAGAGAGATACTGGGCCATATGCCTGTGCACCCAACTGGGAGGGAGCCTGAGCCCCTGAGGCCCCTGTTGCTACACCCCTCATTCAGCATTACATAATCAGGTGGTGCTGCTGAATATCTCCACTAACCAGTCATTCCCTAACTGGTTATGTTATGAGCAATCCAGGGGCAGAGCTTGGGTGGAGACAGAACTTAGACAGCAGATACATTAAACACTGTCTCTGCTCCTTTGAGTTTACCATCTAGATGAGACACTGATGAAATAAATAATTTCTAGTAATCACTTAACTGTGATAGTAAAATGGGTCAAGAACAGGAAGACGCAGGGCTTTTGGATTTAAGAAAAATAACAATGTGCGTGGTCTTCAAGAAGGGGCAGTTTGGAGTAAGCATGTCATCCATAAAAGGCAGGCATGGTGGTGATGACTGTTTTTTCCTGCTGACTGACAACAGCTTTTCTCCATTCAGGTTACCAGCCTGACATTAAAATGCTTAGATCTGGAGTACACCTCTTGTGATGCATATGAGCTTTTTTTGTGCTCTTTTGTCTCAAGCATGAGGGAGTGTTATTCTGCCTCTGTCCAGAGAGCAGGTTTCCTTTATTGTTTGTGTAAATACGGACTGCTGGGCTCACCCCTGCAGAAGGCATTGATTTTCTGCAAGACAGACGCCGACCCCAACAAGTGTCCTGACCCTCAGCAGATGGTGATGCAGGGACTGCACTGATCTGGAACTAATAGCATGTGCCAGGTCTTTGTTTTGCCAGCAGACAGGGAGGCCCGGGCAAGTCCTAACCCAACACTACAGCAGCTGTATGCACAGCACAGATCAGCAAGACCCAAACTGTCATTTGAAGGCTCCCTCTCTGCCACAAACCATAGAATAGAAAGCTAAGGTGTGCTTGATATATGACAAGCATGTCATCCAAACCATTCCCCCACTACCTTCATCACCAGAAGTAAACACCAGAAGCCAAATTGCAGGGCTTACTTTTTTTTCAATTCCCACTGCAGCTCCTTGTGACTCTGGGCAAGTCACTTAACCCTCCATTGCCCCTGGTACAAAATAAGTACCTGAATATATGTAAACCACTTTGAATGTAGTTGCAAAAACCTCAGAAAGGTGGTATATCAAGTCCCATTTCCCTTTATTATTATTATTGTATTGTATAAGGCATTTTTTTAATTTTATTTTTGGGGGGATTTAGTTCACACCTTTTTTAGTAGTAGCTCAAGGTGAGTTATATTTAGGTACAAGAAGTATTTCCCTGTCAGGTTTACAATCCAAACGTGTACCTCAGGCAATGGAGGTTTAGGAGGTCTTTTACTAAGCCACAGTAGCATTTTTAGCTCGCAGTAGAAATCAGCTGGTGATAAATGCCGAGACGCTCATAGGACTAGAATGGACGTCTCAACAGTTACTGCCAGATGATTTCTACTGCAAGCTAAAAATGCTACCATGGCTTAGTAAAAGTCCTCTTTAGTGATTTGCCCAAGATCAGAAGTTGCAGAAGTGGGATATGAACTGTGCTTCCCTGACTGTCAGCTTAGTGTTCTAACCATTAGGCTTCTATGGGACTGTGGGGATATGTGCAGTGTGAATGTCTTAGACACCCATTTGTGGCTGCTCGACTGAGCAGTGGGGGGGGGGGGGGGGCGGGAGGATGCCCTGGGAATGGGACTTGATATACCGCCTTTCTGAGATTTTTGCATTCAAAAGCAGTTTACATATATATTCAGGTACTTATTTTGTACCAGGAGCAATGGAGGGTTAAGTGACTTGCCCAGAGTCACAAGGAGCTGCAGTGGGAATCAAACTCAGTTCCCCAGGATCAAAGTCCACTGCACTAACCACTAGACCACTCCTCCACTCCTAGGGTTACCATATGTCCGGATTTACCTAGACATGTCCTCTTTTTGAGGACATGTCTGAGCAACCGGGCGGGTTTTGCCAATCTGTCCATTTGTCCGGATTTCTAGTGACCTCTTCCGCCTTCAGGGCAGGAAAGAGCCCCCTCTTTCCTGCCCAGAGCGCTGCCCTGCATGCATCCTTCCTGTTCGTGATCTCGGCGCCGATTCAAAATGGCCACTGAGAGTTGAAGCGACCTCGTGAGACTTCAACTCTCAACGACAATTTTGAATCAGCGCCAAGATCACGAACAGGAAGGATGCATGCAGGGCAGCACTCCGGGCAGGAAAGAGGGGGCTTTTTCCTGCCCCGAAGAGGTCACTAGACCACCAGAGCAGTAAAAAGGTAAGGGGAGGGGGGTGACGGGGAGGGGGAGTGACGAGGTGTGTGACGGGGGGAGTTGAAATATGACAGGGGCAGAGCGAGGGCATCAAAGGGGGCGGGTGGGTTTGAAAGGGGCGGGGTGGGGCCATTATGTAGCATTGACAATAATCCTTCAGCCTTAAGATGTTCCTGAAGCACAGGGATTGTGGCCAGGGCACCTTGCTGGAAATGCTAGCTCAGCTTTAACCTTTTCTTCACTAGCGATTAAAAAGGATACAGAGGGGCCTCCAACCTCAGGCATCCAGCACAGATAAACAATTTTCTAGATTCTGGTTCCTGCAGCTTCAGCCTCATTCCTTATGCCTAGTAACGCACTGGTCTGGCTTATTACTTCTGGGACCTATACTGATAAGGTTTGGTTTGAAGCCTTATCAGTATAGGTCAGAGAGAGGCTGTGAAGGCTCTAGAACCCAAGACATGGTTTCAAGGTGGAGTCTCTGTTTTATAGTCAAGATGAGGATTCTGCTACCACCAGAACCTCCCACTGATTATACTGGATGCTATTTTTGTTCTACCAGTTTCCTGTAACTTCTAGCCCTCTCTGAAAAAAGTCAGAAAGTTCACCTGTCAGGCATCAGTCTACTTGCCTACAAATGAGGTCAACTTCAAAGGACACTCTTAAAGTTTTATCTCATCAAGTAGCTTTTGCTGCTTCAGGGTCCGGAGGCAGATGAGAAGGTGCATCGGGACACAGCCAGTCAGGTTCTTGAGGTCCATGAAAACAGCCATGGGGAAGACATGAAAACCTCCTAACTAGTGGACCGGACCCTAACGCAGCAAAAGTGAAACATGCTGCATTTTGACCAGCAGTCCCGTTGTTTATGACTGCAAACAAAGCTAAGTCATTTTCGAAAAAAGTCTTTTTGATATATGAGATAAGTATTTAAGATATTTTAAAGTTCCTAAAAAGTTTATAAAAATATTCAAAAAAAATGAAAATAATGAATTTGATTTAAAAGTCATTTTGGACTGGTGAAGAGGCAAGGTGAGCTAAGAGATGTTGTGGCTCTTATGAAACGAGTCGCTACTGAGGTCCATGACTGTTTACGTCAAGAATTCATCTCTATATAAAAATTTTGGAATTAAAGTTTTACAAATGAGGTCAACCACAGAGTTTCATTCTCTTGGTGGATTAAAGGAGGGACACTGATCAAATATTTCAAATGCCAGATTCTCAGGGGGTCCTACATATGGATTTTATTTATAAAATTATAATTATAATATGGCAACTTTGACCCTGTGGGAACATATACTACCAGGTACAGCCAAAATTACTGGCTATATTTAACGCTCAGACACTCACTCACTGAAAGATATCATGTATTTAAGTATGTAAATCTGCTGAAAACAAAGCTGTCTACTACATAAATAGAAGGCATTAGCAGTGGGAGTAAAGGGGGTTAAGTTTAATAAAATTTGATCCCCAGTGGATGGGTTCTGTTTGCAGCAAACTTAGTACTGTGAATCCAAAGAACATTAAGTATACCTCATTAGAATTATGACTATATTGACCTGACAGTTTGTTTCCTTGTTACACATTGTTCTTTTTCTTTTGTTCCATTGTACCTTTATAAAGTCAACACATATATTGTAGCTTTAAAAATATATAATTCTCTCAGACATTTACTTGGGCAAGTCACTTAACCCTCCATTTACTGAGGTACAAACTTAGACTGTAAGCTCTCTGAGAACAGAGAAATGCCTACTGTACCAAAAGGCTTGAGCTAAATCCAAATTCTCCTACTAGGACTGGGTCATGCTTAGGACCATATACTGAAGAAGTAAATAAGAAAGAAGAAGAAAATTTGCTTTTCATCTGCATCTTAATGTTTATATTTTCCAACAAAATTCAGGAGCTGACAATTTCTAGCTTTTAGTCAGTTAAGCCACAGCTGTAGAAGGAATCCTATATAATCACAGCTGTATCTGTCAGGAAGGGGATATTTTACCAAGCTGCGTCAAGCAGCTAGTGTGAGCTTTACCATGCAGTAGACATTAATGAGGACACACGCTAATGTATTTCACACATTAAAACCAACAGCAGGGTACAAAAACCCGTGGAAACTGCTTAACTTGGGTAGGGGCAGGACCTGGGCATGATTTTGGGCAGACTGAAGGTGCAGCCAGTAGTGACTTCTAGTGCTCAGGTTGGTACTGTGCACTAGACATCATGACATGCTGCCACTTCAAGATGTCCAATTTCTCTCCCAACCCCCTCCCCCACATGTCCAATTTCCCCAGCTTAGTGGCATGAACTTTCAATAGGGAGTGCATCTCTAGCTGGGTCGGGGTTATTGCAGTTTCTAATCATTAGGCTCTCACACTCACACACAACACTATTATCAAAATGTTAGATACAGTACTAATGCCATTTCATAGGTATAATGATAAAAATGTTTCAAATTAAGATTCACGTTGAAATACACCTGTCCAATAAAGTGAAAAATATGTGCAACATAAATCATTTAAGTATTGCGGACCAATCAAGAAATATAAATTGATAAAAATAATATAAACATATAAAGGATATGCACCCATAAAAGTAAACTGACTAAATCAAAAGTGTTACTTAATAGTGAAGTGATTTAAAATAATTCATATAAACTGACTCAACAAAGTTGGCACTCTGGAGGGAGTAGACAATATGAGAAGTGATCTAATTAATTTAGAAGAAAGGTCTAATGTTTAGCAGTTAAAATCGAATGCAAAGGGGGGTGAGAGGCTGATGAGCATAGACCAACAAAAGCTAGTTGGATTTGATTATTTGCCCTCTCCAAATCTGAGTTTAAGGCGAGATACAAATTCAGGTACAGTTGGTAGGTCCCTGCCTGGCCCAGAAAGCATATTATCTAAGTTTTTGATAGGTAGACAAATGGCCACGAGGCTTCAGCTCTGCTAGCAGTTAGTTTGCTGTTGAATTACCAAACATTAGGAACAGCTAATATAGATAATATGTATTATCTGTATTAACTGTACCTAATGGTTAGAGCAGCAAGCTGAAAACCAGGGAAGCCAGGTTCAAATCCCACTGCTGCTCCTTGAGATCCTGGACAAGTCATTTAACCCTCCATGGCTCCAGGTACAAAACTTAGATTGTAAGCTCTACAGAGACAGGAAAATTCTTACTGTACCTGAACATAACTTGCCTTGAGCTAGAGGTAGGATTTAAATCCAAAATCCAGTACCAGACATACTGTAAAGTAATAGAAACCACTACAAATGCAACTCAGGACCTGCATAGCAATTCCACCATACCATAATAACAGTAACTTCCATGAGTCACACAAGAGCCTACCTAGGAAAAGGTAGCACAATAAACACTGTGGTGTGCACTAAAACATCAATACACCTAAGAGAAAACTAAACAAGTCAAATTTTTATAGATCCTCGCCCAGTATAGGTTAAGGAACCACAAACTAAAAATAGAAATATGCAGGAGGATTCCCCCTTTGCTCTTGGCCAGGTCTCAATCAGGATCCAAAATGGCCATCATGACCCCTAGCAGTAGTCTTGCACTACTACCATTAGGGGGCATCCTTCCATATAATCTATTCTGCTAAGGGAATAAGCTACTAGAAGAGACTGAGAAGGGATGGATGGACAAAATGCAGACTGACAGAGGCATTACTGAGGTTTACCGGGTGCACACTGAGGGAAAAGTTAATTAAATAGGAAAGGAGAGACAAAAACTGAGAAGTCAATGGAGAAAGAAAGTACCAGAAATTGATAAGGAAATTTTCATCTTATATGGAAAGATGTGCTCTAGTGGTAGTATCATGAGACTACCACTAGGGATTGTGGCAGCCATTTTGGATCCCAGTTGAGGCCCTGGCAGGAGCAGAGGGGACTGCTCCCTACTGGGAGGAAGAGAAATAAAGGAAGGGGGCAGATCTCTGAAAGAGGTGAGAGAGGGTGGAAACAGGGGAGGTAAAAAGGAGAATGGGAGCCTGAATAGGGTACAAGGCATAAGAAAAGGACTAGAAGTAGAGAGGGAATGAGTGACAGGCAAGAAGTTCAGTCTGGTGAGGGATGACAGACAAAAAATAGATGAGGTTAGGGAGGGGATGTGTTCAGAGGGTGGAACTAAAAAGTAGATGAAGGATATGGGTGAACAGGAGACTGGGAAGGAATGAGATAGATGGGGAATGGAAGAACTAGGGACATAAGAGTAAAAAAGCTGGTAAAGTGTAAAGAGAGAGAGTGAAGACTGGAGGAGGGAGAAGGGGTAATAAGATTTAGTTATAAATAGATAAAAAGACTTGAGAGAAATAGAGAAATAGGTGAAACAGAAGGATCAGTGTCAAAGACATATGTAAGAAAGGAATGGAAGATGACAGGAAAAGCGAAGGAACAGAAAATAGAAATAAGATCCTGGAAAATGACTGAAGCGACAAGCAAGAAGAGGATGTGGTAAAGACAGACCAGGACCAACTCAACCGGAAAAAAGTAAATGATCAGACAACAATGGTACCAAAAAAATTATTTTCAGATTTCAGAGGATGAATATATTAGCTTTGAAAATGTAGAGTAGGCCATACATTTCTATTTCTTTCTTCAGAATTCTAGGGTTCTTGGATATTCCATTTTATTTTTTGTCTGGATATTTGTTTCTAATTTGTAGTCTGTTATTCTGTACTAGGTGATCTATGTTTTGTATGTGTAACCACAGTGAGAGATTCTGTTAACATGTAGGCCCTGTGTATGAACCTAGAGCAGTCCAGCTGGTTCTCTTTCTGCAATACTGAATTTTCCTAGGTGTGATTGCTGTAGTTTGAATTCTTGAACTTGATGCTAATATAGTTTTATAAGATCCTAAGTGTCTGCTTGCAGAGTCAGTGATCAGGAGAGTAGAGGGTTTGTGTTGCTGTCATTGATGTCACAAGAATACATCCAATGGTACTGAAAGAACTTTGAAGTCCTGGTGGCTATGCTCTCTGACCTTTTCAATGCTTCTCTAGAGTAAGGAATGGTCCTGGAGGACTGGAGAAGGCCAAATGTGGTCCCTCTCCACAAAAGCTGAAATAAAGAGGAGGTTAGTCTGACTTCTGTGTGAAATAAATTAATGGAAATGCTTCTAAAACAGAGTAGTAAGGTTTTTGGAATCCAATGGATTGCAGGACCTGAGGCACCATGATTTTACTAGAGGCAGGACTTGTCAGACAAATCTGATTAATTTTTTTGACTGGGTAACCAGAGAGTTGGATCAAGGGAGAATGCTAGATGTAGTGTACTTAGATTTTAGCCGTCTTTGACACAGTTCTGCATAGACAACTTATAATTAAGATAAGTATCCTTGGTATTGACCCTAAAATAACTGACTGAGTTAGGAACTGATTCAGTGGAATATGACAAAGGGACAAAAGTAGTAGTAAAAGTAACGTCCCTTTCCTCAGAAAGAGCTCCAAGAGGTGTGCCTCAAGGATCGGTTCTTGGTGTGGTTCTTTTTAACATTTTTGTAAACGATGTTGTAGAAGGGCTGTCTGGTAAGGTTTGCTTCTTTGCGAACTATACCAAAATCTTCAGTAGTGTACACTTCCCTGCTGGTGTAGATAACATAAGGAGGAACCTAGCAAATTTTCGGCTGCCCATCCCTAGTGTGTAGGGAGAGGATGTTAAGGGTAAGAGAATGGTCTGGGGAGAGCTTGGAAAGGAGGGGATGCTGAACAGAGATTTCTTTGGGTAGCAGGGGAAAGAGAAATTGGTTTGTGAAGGAGGCTGATGCAGATGTGGTACAGCAGAGGTTTTCAACCCAGTCCTCGGGGCACACCCAGCCAGTCATTTGGCTGATGAAAGAGAAAGAGACTAGTAGGGATGGGAATGGGAGTGGGGTAATTGAGAAAAAGAGACAGGGTTCTAAGAGACTGATAAGGATGGGAGGTAGGGGCTTTAGTTGGAGTAGGGGATTTTGAGAGAGGAAAACAATGAGAGGATTGAGAGAGAGAGGAAGACTGTTGAAAACAGGTAAAGCAAAAATCTAGTCACCTCAGTTGATGTTATTGAGTTGCAGTGTCCCCCCACCCAACCTCAGTAACGCTTCTGCCAGTCTTCATTTTGTCCATCCACCCCTTCTCAATCCTTTCTATTAGCCTATTCTTTTAGCAGCTGACCCTTCAGCTTCAGTGGGATAAAGCTGAGAAGGATTGGATTCTCTGCTGCTGGATCCTAAGATTAGTTGTTCTTTTTTTTTTAGCTGGTTCCTTGATCCAAAGAAAATGTATTAATTCATTCCTTAGAGCATTTTTCAGTGGTTTTGATATGATTTGTAAGTTTAAGTGGGTACACTGTAATTGAGCACATGACGTAGTGTACACGACAATGTGAATATAAGGAAAATAAGAAATAGATTGGGATAAAAGTGATGGTGTGCATGCTATAGAATGTAAGTGATATATTAGTCATTGCATGAGGTTAAAATGTTTTTCAAAAGGTGAGCACTGAGCTTTCCAGTGAGAAATAAACTGTACTTGAATTTTAAAAACAGCTTTTGCATGAAAATGCTTAGCTAATGTTTAAAATAAGACTGATAAGCAAGCACTCAGGTCCTATGGGACAGAGTAAAAGAATGGTTTCTTGCAGCTAGTCTTTATTTCTTTCTTTCTTTTTCCCCCCCTGCAACAGGAACAACTTTTTAAGCTGTCATAATTGTTTACATTGGAAATAATGTGAGCTGCATGGCTACAGCAGTGCTTTGGCGTGGCCTCATGCAAGACTCAGGCAAAAGTAAATGTGTTCATTTCTGAAAGCTATTCCACAATATCAGTGTCTCTGGTAACATTCAATAGTATATACACAAACCAGGACTATTAGCCACCAACTTATATAAACTGCTTTTAACAGATCACACCAGTATAATATAAATTTTTTATACATAAATAGAGTACCCTCAGATATTTCCCACTACTTCTGCAGGCAATAATGCTGCTGTAAAGTGGTATAGCACTTCTTTCAACGGGTTACTCTAAAAGATTTTTGGGGGGAGCAACACTTGCTCATTTTAATTTGCTTCCCAACACCACAGTGCTATTAAAATTACTTTCACTTTAAAATATATACTTGGTGAAAACTGTGCACTTATCTTGCCTCGCTGAAAAATATATTCTAACCACACCTTCCCCTGGAACCGCTCGACTCTGCGGGTTTCAATTGCTTTCTTCAGGGACAAGGGTTAAGGCTAAGGAGTTCCCTTCTTCCTTAGTCAATCAAAAGCAGTGCGAGACGTAACTCCTACTTCTCCAATGTGACTTATAAAGGCAACTGCATCCACGTGAGGCCGGAAGTACTTACAACGTGACGTCAGAATGACAACTAACTTTATACAAAAGGATTGCACAAACAAGACAGAGAATTCCAACCATGTAAACCTTTACAAGCTTGGATAACTCAAATTATAGTGTTCCATTCTACATTTTCATTACGTTCTTGAGGATTCACTGTCTTTAAAGTAATAATCCACCACTGTTCATGTCGAGCCAGTATGGTGGTCCAATCCATTCTTTGTGAGGAAATGGGGACATGATCAAAGATAAACCAACGTAGGTCTGCAAATGTATGCTTAAATTGCTCACAGTGGGTAATCATAGGGGCAGTCATGGTTTTTGTGGTTAATCTGCTTTTATGTTCCGTTAACCTCACCTTCATATGTCTAATAGTACGCCCTACATAGTATAGATGACAAGGGCATTCAATAATATAAACGACAAAAGGTGTTATACATGTAGTCTTATGTCTCAATTTAAATGTCCGTGAGGATTTTTGATGAGTCCACTGTGTCATTATGAAAGTCTGACTACAAAATTGGCAAGTACCACAAGGTTGATGTAAACCATCTTCTCTATTTTGATTCCCATATGCCATAGAAGTATGTACCAATCGGTCCCTAAGGTTCTGTCCCCGAGTGTATGCGATACAGGGCTGCTCAGAAAAAAATCGAATGAAAAGTTAAAATCTGCCAATGTCTATTTATGATTTGAGCAATTTGGGGCGCCATGGTAGAAAAACTAGCACACACACCATCCTATTCATAGGTTCTTTTGTCTTATCTGTCAACAACAGTGACCTCTGCGCAAACCATGTTCATTTGTACGCTTGTCGAATACATTTCTCTGGGTACCCCCTTTCACGTAATTTGTGTGACAATAAAGTAGCTTGTTGTTTAAAAGATGTATCTGTGGCCCATATTCTCCGCAATCTTAAAAATTGTCCCACTGGTAATGACCATTTGAGCCTATGGGGATGATGACTATTGAACTGCAGTAATGTGTTCCTATCAGTTGGCTTATGATAGACTGTGGTATACAAGCTGCCATTACTTTTATAAACTTTCGTATCCAAAAATATGGCATGTTGACTATTTTTGTTCATAGTGAAATTAAGGTGAACATCTCTACTATTAAGCCAGTCAAAAAACTGGCACAGATGTTCTTCTTTAGAGAGCCATATAAAAAAGATATCATCTATAAATCTACACCAATATTTAATATGGGTAAACCACTGGGAATTATACAAATTAGTTTCCTCAAAATTGCTGACATTCAAGTTGGCAATGCTAGGAGCTGCCGCTGTACCCATGGCCACCCCAGTAATTTGCAAGAAAAAAGCTGATTCAAATTCAAAATAATTATGCTTCAAAACAAACCTCGCAAGTGTCAACAAAAAGGCAGATGGTATACGCTCCGTGACAGAACACTTAGTTAAAGTACTTTCCACAATGTTTAGAGCGAGGTCCTGGGGGATATTCGAAAACAAAGATTCAATATCCATAGTGACTAAAAATGCTCCTTCCGGGACCTCCTCTATCATAGCCAACTGTTGCAAAAAAATGAGCAGTATCTCGTATATAAGATCTAGCCGCTGTAACATATGGCTGTAAAAAATAATCCAAAAATTTGGACAGCGGTTCTAGAATCGTACCAAATAAAGACACTATGGGGCGTCCAGGGGGTTTAAAAAGATCTTTATGAACCTTAGGGACCGTATAGAACACTGGATTCTTAGCATTGATGACTTTCAAAAAACGTGACTCAGCCTTGGCAAGATAACCACTTTCCAGAGCCCCATCCACTGTTTCAAAGATCAATGTTCGTAATGCAGGACCTGGATCTTCCAATAAAGGTTGGTAATACCTATTATCAAAAATTTGACGATGAACCTCCATAACATATGTGTGTCCTTGTCTTGAATTACTACCTACCCGCCTTTATCCACGGGTCGTATAATGATGGTAGAATCCTTCGATAAAGCATTCAGCTCGTTACGTTCCACTCTTGTCAAATTATCGTAACGTCTTCTATGACATCTATGTGCGGTCTCTAATGCTTATAATCTCTCCAAATCTCGTAAGACTAGAGCCTTAAACATCGCTATATGAGTATCCATAGGACCAGGAGGAGTCCAACGCAATTTTGGGCAGAATAAAGACCTGTCCACTTGCTGTAATGTTTGTTGGGAAAAAAATAATTTGACCTGTAAATTCCTAAAACTTTTTGCCAAATCAATTCTTATTGAAAACGCATTATATGGTATAGTAGGAACAAATGAAAGTCCTCTCTCCAACACTTGCATCTGTGTGGGAGTAAGAGCCCTCTGTGATATATTGATTACGTTTGATTCCTGGAGTGACTGGATCGCGTCACCGGTCCTTGTGTACTTAAAAAAGCAGAAGAAGATGAAAGGACCTTGATTAGTATTTAAGTTGGTTTGGGCTGTAATATCTTGATATTGATGTTGATATCCCATATTAGGTACACTAACCTGTGGCAAACAAGATGTAGTAGCAGGAACTTGGAACCTATGCTTCAACCACAGTTCCAAGTAAATAGACATTGGCAGATTTTAACTTTTCATTCAATATTTTCTGAGCAGCCCTGTATCGCATACACTCGGGGACAGAACCTTAGGGACCGATTGGTACATACTTTTATGGCATATGGGAATCAAAATAAAGAAGACGGTTTACATCAACCTTGTGGTACTTGCCAATTTTGTAGTCAGACTTTCATCATGACACAGTGGACTCATCAAAAATCCTCACGGACATTTAAATTGAGACGTAAGACTACTGGGTCAGTGCATGTAACTTGGGCACCAGGTTTCAGCAGGCATAAGCCTTGCATCCATACTCCCACAGTACTTGTCCTCTCTTAATATTTCATACTCACCAGCTTATCTCTTTCGTAAATTATTACCACCTGGCTTTGCCTGGGCCCAGATTTGCTGAACTGGAATCAACCAGACACTGCTTTCTTTTGCCACACCATCTTCCTGGAATTCACGCCCCTTGCCTATTCATGCAGAACTGTTATTTAAGGGTTTTAAATCAGGACTAAAGACATGGCTCTTTACTCAGGTCTTCAAACCATCTTAGGTTATACTCTCTGGGGTTGGCCACTGTTACCCTACTGATTTTTTTTATTTATTTATTTTAGTTACATTTGTACCCCGCGCTTTCCCACTCATGGCAGGCTCCATGTGGCTTACATATGCAGGTACTTATTTGTACCTGGGGAAATGGAGGGTTAAGTGACTTGCCCAGAGTCACAAGGAGCTGTGCCTGAAGTGGAAATCGAACTCAGTTCCTCAGTTCCCCAGGACCAGAGTCCACCACCCTAACCACTATACCCTCTCCTCCCATATCCCTCTTTTTCCCCCTTTTATCTGCCTTTTGACCCACCCCACCCTGTCCTTAATATAACTTTTAGGTGTGCACGTTTCTTGCTTGCTTGCTTATCTTTTTTATCAACTTATTGTAGTTCCTTTCCTTTTTCCATTTGTTTGATTATTGTAAACCTCCGAAACCTGCCAGTTAGCCTAGGTGGTATAGCAAATCTCTAAGAAATTTTACACCATAAACTATAAAATGTGCTCAGATATGTGTAAAATTTTGTGGGTCATTGTTGCAAGCCTTAGAACAAGCATTTGTTTGTGCAGGAGCTTTTGGGGGTGGGGGTGGAGGCAGGGGTGGACGGTGACTTTATAATGGCAATTGTATGCATATAAGCATTTGTTGTCTGTAAATGTTATATAAAAAGCAGGCATCATTGTTGTGTACATCTGCATTCCAGGGTAAACAGTCAGTTACTAATTTATCCTCCGCATGGGTTTTAATATACAGTAAAAAGTTTCCTACATGCTAAAACATAAGAATAGCAATACTGGGTCAGACCAATTGTCCATCTAGTCCAGTATACTGCTTCCAACAGTGGCCAATCAAGGTCAGAAGTACCTGACAGAATCCCAAATAGTAGCATCATTCTATGTTACTGGTCCCAGGACAAGCGGAGGCTTTCCCCATGTCTATCTCAATAGAAGACTATGGACTTTTCCTCCAAGAACTTGCCCGAACCTGTTTTAATCCCAGGTATGCTAACCACTGTTACCACATCCTCTGTCCATGAGTTCCATAGCTTAACTATTTGTTGAGTGAAAAAAAATATTTCCTCTTATTTGTTTTAGAAGTATTTCCATGCAATTTCATTGAGTGTCCCTTGGTCTTTGTACTTTTTGAAAGAGTGACAAATCGATTCATTTTACCCATTCTACATCACTCAGGATGTTGTAGACCTCAATCATATCTCCCCTCAGCTGTCTCTTTTCCAAGCTGAAGAGCCCTAACCTCTTTAGCCATTCCTTATATGCAGGGCCGGTCTTAGGGCAGGCGACCGAGGCGGCCGCATAGGGCCCCGCGCTCAAGGGGGCCCTGCGCGGCGCGCCTTGGGTTGCCCCGCCCGCCGCTCCCCCCCCCGATGATCGATCGCTGCCTTTTCTGTAACAAAAATTGAGAAGCGCCGAGTAGCAGGCAGCGGCGTCTGCCCTGCTAGTAAAAATCTCCTGCACGTCGTTGGGCCGGCCTTCCCGCATTAAGTCCCGCCCTCCTCTGAGGTATTACCTCAGAGGAGGGCGGGACTTAATGCAGGAAGAGCCTATTACCTCAGAGGAGGGCGGGACTTAATGTGGGAAGGCCGGCCCAACGACGTGCAGGAGATTTTTACTAGCAGGGCAGACGCTGCCTGCTACTCGGCGCTTCTCAATTTTTTTCTTTAAGTTAGTGGGTGCAGCAGAAGAACAAAGTTGGTAGGGGGACTCAGATGGGAGAAGGGTGTGGGATGGGGGTTCTCAGATGGGGGAGGGGTAAGGGGGACTCAGATGGGAGAAGGGTGTGGGATGGGGGTTCTCAGATGGGAGAAGGGGGCTGGAACTGGGGTTTGAGAAGGGGCCATATGGGAAATGGGGGCCATGCATGGGGCTGGTAGGAAAATGGGGCATGCGTGGGTCAGGTGGGAGAATGGTTCTGGGGCTGAAAAGGGGGGCTCTAATACAAGGCATGTGGATGAAGGGGGCTCGAACTGGGGGCTGAAAAGGAGGGTAGGTGGGATAAGGGGGCTAGTACTGGGACTGGAGGCTGAAAAGGGGCAGGGGCTGAAACTGTGGGTACTGGGGGCTGAAAAGGAGATAGGGAGAAGTGGCTGGGGCTGAAGCTTGGGACTGGTGAGAGAAAAGGGCTGGGGACTGGGGTTGAAACTGGGGGCTGAAAAGAGGACAGGGAGGAGTGGCTGGGGGCTGAAGCTCGGGACTGATGGCAGAAAAGGGCTGGGGCTGAAACGGGGGACTGGTAGGATAGTGGGGCTGGAACTGGGGGCTGAAAAAAAGGGGCAGAGAGAGGGGCAAATCCTGGATGGAAGGGGGAGCGAGAGGGAGGGCAGACCCGGATGGATGTGAGAGGGAGGGCAAATGGTGGATTGAAGGGGCAGAGAGAAAGGGCAGACAGTGGATGGAAGGGATAGAAAGGGCAGACAGTGAATGGAAGGGGCAGAGATAGAGGGTAGATGTGCACGGAAGGGGCAGGGAGAGAGGGCAGACATTGGATGGAGGGGACAGCAGAGAGGGCAGACACTGGATGGCAGAGAAAGAACGAAGACAGATGCTGGATGGAAGGAAGACAGTGAAAAGAAGATGAGGAAAGCAGAAACCATAGACGACAAACTGTAAATAAAATATATATATTTATTATTATTAAGTAGTATTGTAGATGTGTTAATAAATGTATATAATAGAACATGTAAATAAGGTAATCTTTTTATTGGACTAATTTTAATACATTTTGACAAACTTTCGGAGAACAAAGCCCCCTTCCTCAGGTCAGGATAGGATACTGTAACAGCTCTATACTGTATTGACCTGAGGACGGAGGTTTTGGCCTGTCAAAGCTAAATGTATTAGTCCAATAAAATGGTATTGTTTTATTTTCTATATTTGTTTTATTTCTATTTGTTAATTTGTAAAGTGGTGATTGGTATTTGTTAGTTTTTTTTTCAAATTTACATCTGTTGTCTTTATATTTTGCACAGTACTAGGGGACATTTTCTGTTTCTGTGGTGTTGCATTGTATGCAGAGTCTGGCATCTTGGGGGTTCAGTTTAATTTTTGTCTAAATAGAAAGTTTAAATATTACTACTTATTCTATAGTGGATTAGGGTGTATCTGTGTTTGTGAAAAAGACATGGTTTTCAGTTGGCATTGACTGTGCAGGATCGACAGACCCTGGAGCTGGGGGCCTTGGAGCTCGGAGGGAGGGGTGGCCGGCCCTGGAGCTAGGGTGGGGGCGGAGCTAGGGTGGGGCGTAGTTAGGGTGGGGCGGGGCTAGGGTGGGGCCCCGTCAAATTGGTCTGCATAGGGCCCCGCACTTGCTAAGACCGGCCCTGCTTATATGAGAGGAGTTCCAGCCCCTTTACCATTTTGGTCGCTCTCTTTGAACCTTTTCTAATTCCAATATACCAGAATTGAACGCAATACTCAAGGTGAGGCTGCGTCATGGAGCAATACAGAAGCATTATAGTATTCTTTGTCATATGTACCATGCCTTTCATAATTCCTAGTATCCAGTTTGCTTTTTTGGCCACTGCCGCACACTGGGCAGAAGATTTCAGCATATTGTCTACAATGACACCAATATCTTTTTCTTGGGTGCTGATTCCTAAGGTGAACTTGAGCATCAGGTAACTATGATTTGGATTAATCTTCCCAATGTGCATCACTTTGTATTTGTCCACATTCAATTTCATCTGCCATTCTGATGCCCAGTCTTCCAGTTTTCTAAGGTCTTCCTGCAATTTCTGAGTCTGCGTGTGTTTAACAATTTTGAATAGTTTCGTGTGATCTGCAAATTTAATCACCCCACTTGTCATTCCAGTTTCCAGAGGTTGCATGTTAATGAAATAAAAAAGATTCCCCAGCAGGTTCCCATTTCTTATAGATAAAGAGAATATTTTGACCTGCAGTTATTGTTGCAATGTCTGATTTGTTCTACTACTACTACTACTACTACTATTTAGCATTTCTATAGTGCTACAAGGCGTATGCAGCGCTGCACAAACATAGAAGAAAGACAGTCCCTGCTCAAAGAGCTTACAATCTAATAGACAAAAAATAAAGTAAGCAAATCAAATCAATTAATGTGTACAGGAAGGAGGAGAGGAGGGTAGGTGGAGGTGAGTGGTTACAAGTGGTTATGAGTCAAAAGCAATGTTAAAGAGGTGGGCTTTCAGTCTAGATTTAAAGGTGGCCAAGGATGGGGCAAGACGTAGGGGCTCAGGAAGTTTATTCCAGGCGTAGGGTGCAGCGAGACAGAAGGCGCGAAGTCTGGAGTTGGCAGTAGTGGAGAAGGGAACAGATAAGAAGGATTTATCCATGGAGCGGAGTGCACGGGAAGGGGTGTAGGGAAGGACGAGTGTGGAGAGATACTGGGGAGCAGCAGAGTGAGTACGTTTATAGGTTAGTAGAAGAAGTGTGAACAGGATACGAAAACGGATAGGGAGCCAGTGAAGCGACTTGAGGAGAGGGGTAGTATGAGTAAAGCGACCTTGGTGGAAGACGAGACGGACAGCAGAGTTTTGAACCGATTGGAGAGGGGAGAGGTGACTAAGTGGGAGGCCAGCAAGAAGCAGATTGCAGTAGTCTAAACGAGAGGTGACAAGGGTGTGGATGAGAGTTTTGGTAGAGTGCTCGGAAAGAAAGGGGCAGATTTTACGGATGTTGTAAAGAAAGAAACGACAGGTCTTGGCGATCTGCTGGATATGATCAGAGAAGGAGAGAGAAGAGTCAAAGATGACCCCAAGGTTTCGAGCTGAGGAGACAGGGAGAATGAGAGAGCCATCAACAGAAATAGAAAACAGGAGGAGTGGGGAGGTGGGTTTGGGGGGAAAAATGAGAAGCTCGGTTTTGGTCATGTTTAATTTCAGGTGGCGTTGAGACATCCAGACAGCAATGTCAGACAAGCACGCTGAGAAGCCACTTGAGAAGCCAACTGATGAAATGTAATTTTACTATTAAAAGCAATCTAGTTCAAAAGTCAGACAGTACGTCTGTTAGATGAAGACTTCATTCTCAGAATGAGTAAGGGGAGGGCCCAGACTGAGTGGCAAAAATCACAAGTCAGGAGTGGAAAGCCCCTTTCTCATGAATGAACTGTGTGTTGTATTTTATTACTCTCTTGAAGATCTTGTGACTTAAAATTTCTGAGACAAACTTCCTTTAAAAACAAATATTACCCTAATTATTCAAATTAGGGTAATCTTTGTTTTTAGGCCTCAGCTGCATATTTTCTGAAGTCTTATTTGTGTGAATGTACAGTAACACGCCACCGACTGTACCAAGCTGTAGTTATTCCCTAGGTAACTTCCCCACTAGCGTCCCCACCCTATCCGCTTTGCCACTGCCAATGAAAGGAGCTAATAAGCTGGGAGCAATTTTTGTACCCCATTATTTGTGACCAGGGTGACTGCACTGCTTGCACAGCCCTTGATATGGCACTGATGCCACCCGTCTGCATTTGGTTTCCACCTTGTAGCAGAGATTAAGCTTCAAAAGTCCCATATGCAGGCTCCATTTCCCACTCCTTCTGTCTTGTTCTGTAAAATGCCGACATCAGACATGGACAGCCCAAGTATGAGGAAAGTATCCTTTGTCAACTGATGTACCAGCGTTGCAAATTTATGGGCAGAACTGCATCAATCAAGGAGAAGGTAGAGAGCTGAGATGAGAAAGTTTTTAAATATTTTAATGGGTGTTAGTCTTCCATTACAGCAGATTTTTAAAGAAATAAATTTGAGATCTTCCCTCCATGTTATCATACTATATTTTCTCCCAGAACTTTCTATGGAACAAGGACATGTTGATGCTTCAGATCATGTTTAGATAAGGCTAAGTGGCCACTGAAGTGTCTGGCCGCTTGCTCTTAGATCATTTTACTGTCTCAGGAACCTAGACTGAGCATTTCCTCTATCTGGTTCTAGATATTTTTAACATTAATAGAAGGAATTTGCACTTGGAGAAAGGAAAATGAACCTCAAGAATATTATATTAAAGCTGATAATATATTAGGCACCAGAAAGAAGTGTCAGTCCTCAGGCACAGAATAAAAAAGGCTTATTTGGTTTCAGTAAGGTGCACATAGCCTGCTTTTTTCAAACAGAAGATACACGTAAATTTATTTGTGTGAGATGTAATGGATTTTTTGGTCATACGTTTTCTAAGTCTTGACTGGGAGTTAATCAAGCGTACATGATGAACTAGTACAATGTGACATGCTAAGGATCTCATCTGCAGTGCATCTATATCACATGGGGGCAGGTCAGAGACGTTTCAGGGGTGGGCTAGGGCGTTCTAACTCTTGGACGTTTTAAAGCCATAATGTCAGGGCTGAAACATCAATGTTTTGGTCTAAACCTGTTTTTAGAACAAATAAGGAACAAAAAGGTTCCCTAAATGACCACTAGAGGGAATCGGGGATGACCCCCTCTTATTCCCTCAGTGGTCATTGACCCCCTTCCACCCCCCAAAGATGTGATTAAAAATATTACTTACCAGCCTCTGACAGCTTCAGATGTCTATTTGTCATGATCCCAGGCTTTGAACAGCCAGGCACGAACTCTGGAACGTGAGCCCTTGGCCTACTGTCGTCGAGCAGCAGTAGGAGGCAAAACCCCCCAAGCAAGACTGGACAGGATTCAGGATGCACTTGGCTTGGCCGGACTGGAACCAAAGGCTGGCACAGCCTTGGCTGAAACTGGATTCAGGGACAAGCTGGGCTTGACTAGACTGGAACTGGATTCAGGAACAAGCTTGGCTGAATTCAGGATACTCAAGCAGCTTTCAGGATTTACAAACCAGCTTGGCAGAAACAGGATTCAAGATACTCGAGCAGGAAGGGAACTGAAGGGAAAGACACACAGGGCAGACACAACAGCAAGGAACGGAAGGGAAAGGAGTGGAGGCGTGGCCTAGTGGTTAGGGTGGTGGACTTTGGTCCTGAGGAACTGAGTTCGATTCCCACTTCAGGCACAGGCAGCTCCTTGTGACTCTGGGCAAGTCACTTAACCCTCCATTGCCTACCGCATTGAGCCTGCCATGAGTGGGAAAGCATGGGGTACAAATGTAACAAAAATAAATTAATATCCACTTTGGTTTGAGGTTTTGTACTTATAAACTTGCAAACCTGGAATTCTGGAACTACAAAATAAATTGAATAACATCCTGTTCTCTCTTCAGGAGCAGAACTGGAACATTGATTCCAACTGAAGTAACCTAATAAGGTTGTTAGACTGCCGCTACTTTTAGGCAAGAATGACAGGACAATTTCAGAAATGCCTAAGGAAGAAGCTTAGCAAACTTCAGAGCATAACCATCTCAGATAGCTTCCAGTACCCTGTGGTTATCTGTGTCCATATCTGGTAAAATGACATTAGTCAACCTTGTACTAAAGACACCAGAGGGAAGGCCCGCAAATGTAACAAAAATAAAATAAAAAAATAAAGACACACAGGGCAGACACAACAGCAAGGAATGGAAGGGAAAGACACACAGGGCAGACACAACAGCAAGGAATGGGAGGTAAAGACACACAGGCCAGATACAAGCAGGATACAAAGCTGACCCACACAGACAAACAACAGAACTAAGGCTGAAGCTAAGGTAGAAGGGACTAGAACAAGCAAGGCAGACTAGGCTGGACACAAAACAAACAAACAGACAGACAAACAACAGAACTAAGGCTAAAGGCAGAAGTGCACACAGGCACCACAATAAAGAAGACAAGACACAGAAGTGCCCACAGGCACACAGACTAGAGCAAGGCAGAAGTGCTACTGCACACGAACTAGCCTGGGGACCTTTCGCATTGCAAAGGCACTGAATGCAAGTGAACCACTTCCTTATAACAGGATAGAGACAGGAAATACACAGAACCCAAAGAGCCTTGAAACACAGAGGAAGTAGAAACCCTACAGGACAGAAACAGGAAATACACACTGAACATCGAAGTGAGGCTTGGAACACACAGGACAAATACAAGCATGCAGAAAGAAGGCAGCTCATGAGTTGACTGACAGAAAAGGTGAGTCAAAAGAGGGGTAACAGCCACAATTGTGACACTATTACAGCAGCAAGCAGTTCCCTGGAGTAGTGGTCAGTGAAGTGCAATATAGAGAGGAGGACCCAGGCCCATATCCCCCTCTATCTGTTACCTGTTACCCCCCCCCCCCCCCCGCAAAACCTACTGTACCCATTTATGCATGACCCCTTCACCCATAAGAGCTATTGTAGTGGTGTACAGTTGGCTACAGTAGGTTTTTGGTGGGTTTTGGAGGGCTCAGTATAAGGGGGTGATGGCTAGATGTGTACCTGGGAGCTTTTATATGATGTCCACTGCAACGTATAATTAAACTCTGGAATTCGTTGCCGGAGAAAGTGGTGAAGGTGGTTAGCTTAGCAGAGTTTAAAAAGGGGTTGGACAGTTTCCTAAAGGACAAGTCCATAAACCGCTACTAAATGGACTGGGGAAAAAATCCACAATTCCAGGAATATCATGTATAGAATGTTTGTACGTTTGGGAAGCTTGCCAGGTGCCCTTGGCCTGGATTGGCCGCTGTCGTGGACAGGATGCTGGGCTCGATGGACCCTTGGTCTTTTCCCAGTGTGGTATTACTTATGAACTTATGTACTTATGTGCCCCCTAGGTTGACCCAGTGCTCTCCCTGGGATGTCTGTGTGGCCAGTCTACTAAGAATGCTGGTTCCTCCTATTTCCCAAAGGCTTGATTTTCTCTGTTTTTCACTTAGACAGGTTTTTTTTTTTCTGAAAATGGCCCCAAAAGATAAATGCACAGAACATGAAAACATCTTTGGGGAAAAAAAAAAGATAGATGTTTGCTGTTTCAAAAATGGCCATATTTCCTATTTGGATTTGGGACTTTTAGCACAAAACATCCAAAGTCAGACTTAGATGTCATATCGAAAATGACACTCCATGTAACTTTGTAAGTCTAAGTGCTTTGAAAATATGCCTCTAAGTCTATTACAGACACTTTATTGTATTGTGAAATGCCTTAAATGATTTTATAAATAAATATTAATATACCATAATAAATTGACAACAACTCATAACTGAGGATAACTGACCTAGCAGTTCCTTTGTGTATGAACTTTTTTTCTTTCTTTTCCTAATTATCACCTGTCTGTAGAGACCACGTAGAATGCTAGAGACCTGAAAACTTAGTTTTGGTTAGGAAACTCATAGTTGTACAAGCAGGGGTGGTTCAATCATTAGGTGAGATCAGGCAGTCACCTAGGGCAGCAGCTTCTTTGGGGCAGCAATGAGAAGCTGTAATCAAAGCAACACACTAGGTCCTGATTATTGAAATTAACCAAAGTAAAAAGTAAAAAAAGGAATATTAAATATTAAAAACATCTATATAAAAATATCTATTATGAATATATGTATCACCAAATAAAATTTATACATAGAACATTCTTGGCGCATTTACTGAATGAATGAAATGAAACAAATATTGTAAGTTAAAAATGCCTGAAAGGAATGCTATAACTGAAAATGAGCAAAGCTTTATGGTATATCAAACCTAAACCATCTAAAAATGAAGTGACTGCTTCTGAGAACATTAACAAACAGAAATGTTGAATATTTTTTTAAAACTGCTATACTAAAGCAACAGCAGATTTTCAAAACTTTTCACCAAATTCAGCACAGTTTTGCAAGTGTCACCGAAAGTGTTTGCATGAAGCTGGAGGAAACATTTGGCAATTTCACCTGCAGCTCTGCTTTGACTAAACATGTTTGAGCAAAACTGTCAGTAGTTTCATCAGCAGTACAAAAAAGGGGTTATTTCCAGGAAGTCTGTGGGTTTCAGTTAAGAGTGGGAGCAGCGAGACAGTAGATTAAAAAAGAGAAAACAGAGGGGATTTTTTATGGCTATGACTAGCTTACATGGTTTAATTTTGGAGTCTGTTGGCCCAATAATTAACAGCACATATCTATCCAGATAGATGCCACTGACCAGTGGCATACCCAGATTTCCAGCAATATTACCTCGCTAATGCTACTAAAAATCTCTACAGACCACCATGGCGCTATCCGGATAGGCAGCAATTCTATAAATTGGTGTTTCAGTCTAGGCTTCCCAGTGCTGTGCATATAGTACCAATTCTATGATAGCATCTTGGTACCAAGATTCCATTATAGAATACCAGTGTGAGTTGGCATTGGTGCACCCATGTTTAGGTGTGCCTTCTTAAGCTATGTCAATGGAGTACTGAGTGACACACGTGGAGGGGCATAATCGAACGGGGACGACCATATCTAAGGGCGCCCATCTCTAAGGACGTCCCGGCGAAGGGGTGGGGAAACCCGTATTAGCGAAACAAGATGGGCGGCCATCTTTCGTTTCGATAATACGGTCAGGGACGCCCAAATCTCAACATTTAGGTCGACCTTAGAGATGGTCGTCCCCTGGTTTTCGGCGATAATGGAAACCGAGGACGCCCATCTCAAAAACTACCAAATCCAAGCCATTTGGTCGTGGGAGGAGCCAGCATTCGTAGTTCACTGGTCCCCCTCACATGCCAGGACACCAACCAGGCACCCTAGGGGCACTGCAGTGGACTTCACAAATTGCTCCCAGGTGCATAGCTCCCTTACCTTTGGTGCTGAGCCCCCCCCCCAAACCCCCCAAAAAAACCCACTCCCCACAACTGTACACCACTACCATAGCCCTAAGGGTTAAGGGGGCACCTACATGTGGGTACAGTGGATTTCGGGTGGGTTTTAAAGGGCTCACATTTACCAGCACAAGTGTAACAGGTGGGGGGGGGGGGATGGGCCTGGGTCCGCCTGCCTGAAGTGCACTGCACCCACTAAAACTACTCCAGGGCCCTGCATACTGCTGTCATGGAGCTGGGTATGACATTTGAGGCTGGCATAGGGTGGGAGGGGGTTGGCGACCACTGGGGGAGTAAGGGGAGGTCATCACCGATTCCCTCTGGTGGTCATCTGGTCAGTTTGGGCACCTTTCTGAGGCTTGGTCATGAAAACAAATGGACCAAGTAAAGACCAAATGTTCGTAAGGGACGCCCTTCTTTTTTCCATTATCGGCCGAGGGGGCCCATCTCTTAAGCACACCCCAGTCCCGCCTTCGCTACGCCTCCGACACGCCCCCGTAAGCTTTGGTCATCCCCGCGACGGACTGCATTTGAGGACACCCAAAATTGGCTTTCGATTATGCCGATTTGGGCGACCCTGAGAGAAGGACACCCATCTCCCGATTTGTGTTGGAAGATGGGCGCCCTTCTCTTTCAAAAATGCCCTGATGGTTTATAGCATTCTATAAAAATGGGCCTGATATTCGACTCATGGGATGAAGGCCAGCTAAGTCTCACAGTTGGCGCTGAGCCTGGATATTCAATGCCGAGCTATTTCTGATGACTGGCATTGAATTGGGGGGGGGGGGGTTGGCTGTTATAAACTTAACCTGCTAAGTTAATATTCAACTCTAGCCAGTTAAGTTTATAGCGGCCAAAGATAGACCTGCTATTTATGTGGCCTGATATGGCCACATAACTTAGCCAATGAAGCGCTGAATATTCACGGATAGCTGGCTATATCGC